>NC_140779.1:14867290-15377877 GCF_044657685.1 Stegodyphus dumicola
CGGGTACAGATTGCCCCCTAGCTATGCCACAGACTGTAAAGTGTGTGGAACTATCTGCCTAAGGAGAAAATGCTGCAACCGAGAACTATTAAAGGGAAACTAGCTCATATTTATCCTACACATTAATCCTTTTGAGAACTGCATAAGTTAAGATTTTATTTATGAGTAATTATCCTACATGATTGATGTTCATTTTTATAAATTAATTTTTTGATTTCTCAGTTTATTGTCATCAGTTTATTATTTTTTTTCCTTTTCCCAGATGATGGCTGATTGGCAGCTTGAACATGGACTGGCTAAAGAGCTTCGGCTTTTAATTGAATTGTTGCCTTTATTTCTTTAGCGTTCACCAGTTAATGAAATGTGATGAATAATAATATTGTAAAATATGATTTGTTGCATTGTATTGTAGCTATCATAAATGTCCCTGTTATATAAATGTTAGGCGTTTATCATTAAATAAAAAACATGTGAATATACACTATTTTGTTCCTATTGTATAGCTGCTGGCAGTGTTGTATTTTCTGACTAACTCTGCTGTAATACAATCTGTTTATTAAAGTGATAAATTTCCAAATATTTCATTTGTTTTGCCGTTGGGTCGTTGGTTTTGTATTGAAGTATTTTCATAAATCTTAAATTATTTGAATCGGAAGTCATTCCTCTGGGTAAATGCTAGTTGCAGGAATTCTTTGAAATTAATGTATATGTAAAAAAATTGTTTGCTGTTTATTTAATGAGCTAGTTCTCATCAAGTATTTTTAATTGATGTAACAGAACACTTTAGATTAAATGGTATATTTTTCATTTGTAAAAACCATTCTATGTGTTATATGCAACTTGCATTTAATCGGAGTTTTCTTCATGTGTAAGATTTAACGGTGGATAATCATTCAGATATAGGGCAGAAATTGTAGTCATTGTTCATCAGATAGATTTGTAATAAAACTGTTATGCTAAAATACCAAAATGTAACCTATGCAAAGAATTCTAAATAGTAGTTCTGACTTATGCATGATCAATGTTCAGAATTTCCATTTATCCATACTATATGTAATAAATGAAAACTATCTTAACTACTTTTGATCAATGAAAAAAATATAAAAAATTTGTAATCCGTTCTAACCGCTTACTTTGTTCTACTTTCTCTTATGTTTTCAATGAAACTGATGTTTTACGTATCATGTGCATTAAAAACTTTGTCAGAATCTGTGAAAACAAACCATATGTAATTATTTGTCCAGCAGTTTTCATCATCTAAAGAGTTCATGTATATTTCTTCAATAGTAGCAAGATCCTGAAAGAGTGAGAGCACATGGTTGATATATAATAAAAAATCCTTTAATTGTAATGTGTTTGACTCATTATAGACTTAATAATCATAATTTCTCTTAACAATCACAAATACACAAACGTATTTTATACATGTCAAGTATGTGAATCCCATTTAAATTCTCTTGTCTATATCTATTTTTAAATAGAAAGTTTGTGTCAGTTGCTGAAATGACTTATAAATAAAAATCCTATGAAATGTTTTCACATTTCTTCTTCAGAATTGGGATAATGATTAATTTTTGTCATCAAATTCTTAAAACATGTTACTTACAGATATACCCATTTAACCCGGTCACGTATATTGATCTAGGCAGTGTGTTTCAATCGTGTTTATTGGAATTTTCTTGTTTGACAGTTTTAAAATATAATTTCACTGAACAGTATTGTACTTCAAAGAAAAATAAATATAAAAACATTTAGTGAAATTATACTTTCAGTTATAAAAAAATAGTTCTGTTTTAATTCGTTTATAAAATGGTGTATTTTAAAAACAGTTCTACAGTATTTTCAAGACTTAATCGCATTATTTATTTCAGTTTTGATGCTGTTGTGGACTTATTAAGAATTGTAAATTCAATTCTGATGAAGTAGTTTATTGCAATAATATTTTTTCGGAGGGGGGGGGTACGGCAAAGGCAGTTCAGCAGAAAATTTATTAGTTGCAGGAATTGGTTTAATTTTTCTCAATAATTATATTTTATGTAGGAAAATATATATATTTGTACATCATTATTAGTTTTAGGTGATACAGGAGGAAAGCTCTGTACGTATAAGTATACATTTTGTATATATACACGAATAAACAAATTCTTAGCTTCACAAAAAAAAACTAAATTATCCTAATGTGATGACTTTCAGAAATGAGGATTTGTACAAGTATTGATCTGGTATATGATCAGTAGTTAACTTACAGTTTTTAAAAAGCAAATAAATGTATTATTTATTAATGCTTTTGTAAGGTATGTCATTTAATACCTTACTGTTACAATAGTAAGACATAAAAATACATGTAAGAAAACAATAAAATAGCTTATTAAAATTACTCCCAGATAATCAGGTGGATTAAAAAAGTTAAAGGTTGGAGATTAACTAGACTTCATAAGAAATATATTGCAGAACAATGGAAAAATCACTATCGCAAACCATCACTGTAAAACAAAACTGTGTATAGAAAATATAAAAAGGAAAAGAACTGCATGAAATAACAGCAGTGATGTTATGATAAGATACAGTGTTTGTGAGTTAACTGTTCATAATTCAAATAATGGTTTTGTGCCATTAACCCCTTCGATCCGGGTAGCGAAAACGCACGCTTATCGCGGAGGCCGGCAGTGTCTTCCACGAGCGTCTCTCCAGGGCCGGGGGCTTTTTTGCTGCTAAGCCTAAATCCATGAAATTTCCGAAGTATCAACGCATCGTTTAATAATGTTCTATAGAGTATTTAAACGGCTTGTCTAAATGCATATTTTACACATTTTATTTTAATTACTCACCATTTTATGACTTTTAACATTATACATCTGAAAACTAAATATATTACTTAAAATTCTTTTTTCGTATGAAAAATTTTAAAACAGGGATCTACACACAGTCCTACATTACATTCTTTGAACTCATAATAACTCATTTGCCGTTTTGGAGGATTTTTCCGGGAATGTGAACAAACGAAGCATCGTCGTCTCATTTTCTTATCAGTCTCTTCTGAACAAAGTTTTGGAAAATGTCTTTCAGTTAATCTTTCAGAATCAATATCAGAATTTCAGAATCAATATCTGAAATATTTTGCATCATTTCTGCTATTTCATGCTCTGTTAAACATTTTCGACGCTTCGACATTGAAACGGTAAAAACAGAAAGAATTCACATCTAACAAGACCTAATTATTTTCTAAAAACTGAACTGTAAACCGAAATACTCAACGCTCTAGCACATATAAAACTTCTACTTACAATAAACAACTACCACGTGCGAATAAAGTGCGATTTAAAGAGACGTCATAAATCACGCCATTCGGAAACATTTAGTTCCCCGTTTGTTTATATAATCAAAAACACGTATATGTGAGTCATGCTTCTCTCATTTCGAGTAGAAGGTCTAATGTACATGTATCTGAAACCATATGGACATACAGTGCCATCTTGTGGCAGAAATTATAGTTTGAAAAACATTCCAAGGTACTGGCACAAATACGTGACAGTCGGTAGTAAACGCAACAATGCTCTGGCACGCCTGCATGTCGGCCGGTAGATAAGTGTGTTCGTTGCTGGCACGTATACGTGACAGTCGGCGCGAAGGGGTTAAAAGTCAACCAACCAACCAATCATAATTCAAAATATAATAAACATTGTTAAATCATTAAAAGTAAACTATTCAGTCTTAAGTGTTACAGCTGTTAATCTTGTATTTCATGTTGGCTTCTTATGAAATACCAAAGAATAATGTAAACAAAAGCAACTGGTGCATCTACAACACCCAGTCTTCTATCTCTTTCAATCTAGACATGGTTTTATACTTCCTTCAAGTTTTTATAAAAACTACAAAATATTTTTTATATTCATCAGCGATAATCTTTCAAGTAATTTTGCTGCATATGTTTTCATAATTAGGAATTATTAATGTTTGTTGCCTTCTCAATTATTTTATAAGATTACCTTTATGTGTTAAATATCTTCACGCTTAACTCTTTCGCATCGAGAGACGACCAAATCTGTTTTCAACAAACATCGAAAACGCCCGTGTTTACGAATTTGTCTTGGAATAGTTTTCCTTTCCCCCTTTTGCGGTTTCATCCATTCATCCATTGTGCGCAGTTTCACCTTAGGGCCAGATTGCACCTGCGAACGTCAATAGCTTTCCGTATTTCTCCTTTATTTGCTTCAAATGAATGATTGACATGTCTTTTAACAACTCGCGAAACCAATCAGCCATACACTAACGTGGAGGGGAAAGAACTAGGTAGAAAATAAACGAGGCGTTCGGGCGGTTTGCCGTTGCCTGAATGAACGGGCGCTACGGGCGATTTCGATGCGAAAGAGTTAAACTATAAAGTTCAGCTCAACAACAATATCACAAAATAATTTAAAAAGAGCGCATCTTTACAATTTCCGATACACAGTCTCGCACGGAGATAATTTTTTTTTCCTCCATACAGTGTTGCCATTGCTCACTTTGAAATAATTGAGTTTGCTAATAAAAAGTTACCTTTATGTGTTAAATATTTTGTTCTTCACACTTAAACTATAAAAATCAATTCAACAGCAATATCACAAAATATTTTAAAAAGAGCATATCTAAAATTTCCGATCAGTCTCGCACGCTGTAGATAAAAATTTTTTTCCACACAGTGTTGCCATTGCTCGCTTTGAAATCATTGAGTTTGCTAAAAAAAATTCCTTAAAGTTTTACAAAATAAGAAATCTACATATAATAAAGGGAAGAGTGTCTCTGTTTGTCTTTCGTTCGTGCTGTGCGTGAGCTGATAGACCCAGGACTATGAAATTTGGTACATAGTGTGTGTCTAGACAAGAGCCAATGCACTTTAGCAATTTTTTCAAAATTCAAATGAGATTACTTTTATTTTACATTTTGGATGAAATTGACAATTCTGTCTCATTATATCAGCAGCAATGGCATGCAGCCATTGTTGCTGATATATCACTGTTGCCACTTGGAAAACTGAGGCGATAATTCTGTGCAGTTTTAAATTTAATGTTTCTCTTGCATACCACGTATTGGTCGAGAGAAGGCAATGCAAAGTTGGTTAATTTATTAGGATAATTAGTATTTTTATTAGAGGATATTGCTTATATTATTGTACATTTTTATTGAAATTTTTTTATTAAGTTCTACAGAGTAAAATTCTGTGCAGTTTTTAAATCTAATGCTTGGTGTTTCCTTTAGGCATTTTATCTGGTACATTTAAAAGCCAGACTAAGCTTAGCCGCATAGTAGCTAGTAGATAAATTACAAATCCGGGCTTCCTGATGCCCATATTTGGGTGGAGGATTATTTTATTCAAACTTTGATGGCTCTAGGTACCATTATTTTATCATATGAATATATATATATATGTATGTTTATGCATACTCTTCATTATTTAATTTCTGCCCACCAGCGGCCGAGTGGTAAAGTCTCTGAACACTGGTAGTTCAGTCCGAGTTTCGAATCCCACAAACTGGCTGGCTGAAGGGGCACTTTCGTGGTTTTCCCCATGTGTAACGTGTGTACGAGCCAGTTTTCCTTAGAAAGTCCTCAACGAAGGCATCCCTCCCCTCAGGTAGATAGTACTCGAGGCTTTGCCATAATCACACACACCATTATTTAATTTCTTGAAATATAATGCAGGGCGTTAGTATTTGGTAGTAAAAATTTGAAAACTGATTCAACACATTTAAGTTTTCAGTGCAAAATGCCAAAACGAAATTAAAAGCTCTTCTGGGCTAAAAAAGAGCAAATTATGCAAGGTTGAACTCGTTGTTCAAGTGTGTCTTGTAGATATTAATCTTCTTTAAGGCTATTTTTAACTTAGTCTTGTTATTTATAGTGTTTCCACCCCTTCCCTTTGAAAACTGATTTAATTGATATATATAAGTGAACTTATTCTCCAGTAAACTGTTGAAAAATGCAGGTATTTTTTATTACTATAATAAATATTTTTCCTGTGTTTAACTGTCTTTTGATTGACTATGATTTTGTATTAACCATGCATGTCATCCTCGTGGATCTACTGTATTTTGTTCTATTACTTTTTAATTTTCAAATTAAAATTGTAAATTATGGAAAAGTGTTAACTTTTTTGCTTGAAAAATGTTAATTTTGTAATAATTTATTTGGTAGGACAGGGAAGGTGAAAATGCAGACTTTTTAAAAAATTGTAGTTTCTTTCATAGCTCTGTTGACAGCCGAAATGATCAGAGAAGTATGTATGTGAACTTTGAATTGAGACGGCTGATTTCATATGTGCAATTAGTTCTGTTGTTTCATTTCTTTTACATTAGTTTTATGTAATTATATTTGTATAATTTTGTAATTTAGGATTTTTTTATATATTTTTATCATGTTTTTCCTGAGTTAATTTTTTTTATCAATGCATTTTGCTGATAATTTGCAGATGTTGTAGAGAATGTATATAATTGTTATGTTATGAAGGCTTATTGTAAAAGACTGATGTCATGATGTTTGCCATTGTCACCTTTTACTTGCAAAAACCATTCAAACATTCTGATATACATATAACTCGTATGACACTGTCAAATTGACAGTCTTTAAATTTCACATTTGCATATCTTAAAAAGAGGAGGCAATGGTGGCAACCTATTAGGTGCCTTTATAATATGATGGCCACCACTTCTGCCCTTGGGAGTAGCCAATGCTAAATAGGCAAGTGCCCACCATTGGATTAAAAATACTTTTTTTAAATAATTTTTGCTTTTAAGATGAAATTATTTGACTTTTGCTTAAACTATGTAAATGTGAAGCATACAAAATTTCAAAAAGAAAGTGATGATTTAGTATCGAGTTTATAATAGGTTGTTTGAAAACGTAATTTCGTTTTTTATCATCAGAGGAATTGCTAACTATCTAACTTCGTTCTTAACTGTATTGAATTGGGACCAATATATGGAATACACATATTAAAGAGATTTGCTCCATCTCAAAATTCAAGAAAATTGCTCAAGCAAATTGTAACTAGCGATGTAAAAGGGATTATGATAATACTGAACCTAAATTATCATGGAACAGAAATGGTAAAACATTTGTTTGAAATGAAGATGCACAAAACGACTTGGATCAGTGTTTTTTAACCCTCTGAGTGTTATGACCGGGTTTATCCAGTCATCAGAAGTTTTGCTACTTGGTATTTATTAGCTTTAAGATATTTTGCTTTCTTACTTTCTTTAATAATGTAAATATCATCTTAATGAATATAAGTTTATGAAAATGCAGACTAAAATAAGTTATTATACAAACTAAATTAATAAATGCTGTTTAAATACTGGTCTTCATGATGGATCTAAAATTCTGTGATACTCAGAAGGTTAAACATACGAATATGGAATTGTGTTACTACCACAAAGATCCCAAAAAGGTATTGGACTCAAGTTCAGTATCTAATTCATTAAATATTTATATATTAGAAGAAAATTACTCTCCAAACAATCCAATAAATAGCTGTATGTAGACTGTGCTATGCTACACAGTCAATGATAACTACATATGTCAATTCATCAGTCTCGATGTTATACTGAAAGTTTACAAAAGTAGTTTATTATTACTAATGATAATAATCTTTACATATAATAAGAGTCTGCCTATTTGTGTGTCTTTCGTTTGTGCTGTGCATAAGCTAATAGACCCAGGGCTACGAAATTCGGTACATAGGTGCATCAAGACGAGGCAGTACGCATCGAAGCAATTTTTTTTTTTTTCCCAAAATTTGAATCATTTTGTTTTTAAATTTTATCTTTTTTGATCAAATCGCATCATTTTGAATAGTTTCTCATTCTTTTAGAAATGTGGTTTTGGCGACAGTTTTTCGTTCAATGCTTTGTATACTGGACTGCTGACTGTTGAAAATATGAGATAAATATTTATTGCTTTTTATCACTGTTTTTAAGAAGTTTAGCATGATTTTTTTTTTTTTTTTTTTGCAACAGGAAGTTAGTTAATTTATTTATTAGGGTAATTAATATTTGTATTAAATGATATTGCTATGCTGCTCATTTTTTTTTCTTTTTTTTTTTTCGGGGGGGGGGCACACTTGTCTCGGGAGGCACAACATAATTACCTTCCCCCCCCCCCATCCTCTCTCTCTTTACTAGTTAGTGGCAAAGAGGTTTGCATGTTTTGAATTATGTCATCTAAAGCACAATTGTGATTGGTTATTGTTTTCTGATGATAATTTCATTCTTTTTAGAAATGTGGTTTTGGCAACAATTTTTCATTCATTGCTTTGGATACTGGACTGCTGACTATTTTCTTTTGAATGAGATTTATTGCTTATTTCATTGTAATTTTTTTGTATTATGTTTTAATTATATAAAAAGTTTTGCTTTTTTTTTTTTTTTTTTTTTTAAGGAAACGAAGTTCTTAACTTCCTTTATATCATTTGAATTCTTAAGATTTTGCTACAGGAAGTTGGTTAATTTATTTAGTAAGATAATTAATATTTGCATTGAGGGATATTGCTTGTTTAATTGTAATTTTTTAATATGTGATACATTTTATTGAATTTTATTGTGATAAAGTTGTTTTGCCGAGTAAAATTCTGTGCAGGTTTTAAATTTAATGTTTGGTGTTCCCTTTAGGCATTTTTACGGTACATTTAAGAGCCAGAAGAAGGCTGGCCGTCTAGTAATGAAATAAAATAAATCTGAAACACAAACACTAGAATCGTGGAAATTTATCTGTAATTACAATTGCGATAATGGTCGTTTTGATCATCTAAGGAAACATTTCTTTCATTGTTTAAAAATGTATAAAAGTAATTTTGATTGATAGTTAAGTTGAAAAACTGAATAAATAAAATAAATTTTATTACATATTGTTTTTGGAATTTAATAAATAGTCGTATTAACGGATAGAAATATGTATATATTATACAAATGTAAACTGACATTAGTAAATATTTAAAAATATGTTTTAAATATTTTAAGGGAATAAAAGCGCATATGATTCAAGAATGATTGACAGTATTAAAAGAAATGTATTAAATTGGTAACAAATGTCTTGTCACCCAAATATTAGTTTTTAAACAAGCACTTTATTATATTGCTTTATTGTGCAACGATTTTTATGTTGCTTAATTTCATGCGTCTTCAGTATATGGCTATGCTTTTTGTTTCAGTGGATGAATCTAGTTTATAAAGGAGATTTATTTCCCTTTTATTTTGGTAAGGCGTTTATATTTAATCTTATATTTCTAAAATTTAAAAAATATAATTATGCAATAGAAACTTGAATTGCAAGACATCTATTTTAATAGTAGGAAGAGTTGTAATTAAAGACCAAATCATAACAACTGATAATTTACATGCATATTTTTCACATATAGATTTCTTATTACTAAAATCTCAAATTTATGGAACTTGATTTGGTACTGTAGGTACTTTTAACTACCTCTGGATATCTCCGCATACTTCTGATTTAACAGCATAGTGATGCTAGTCTTTCTAGATAATGTTCTTTTAAAATATTCCAAACATTTTGCCAGGTAATTCTTGGTGTTACTATCGTATATTTATTGCATGAAGAATTAATATAGCATAAAATAGACAGATTGGCGAAAAGTTTTCTGTAAAGAAATCACCATCAATAATAGAGTGTCTATAATTAAAGAAACCTATTTTAAAGCTGCCTACAAATGAAACTTGTTATCATAAAATTCTGAAATTTTGTTGCAGACTTAATGGATGGATGAGAATTTCTTTCAGAGGGTGGAATTAGTTACAAATAGCATCACCAGAGGATGTTTTACTTCAAAAACCTGTAATAAAAATGTAAATCTTTTGTCGACGTCATGCAGCAGCTGTTATAAAACCTAAAAACATTCTTGGAAACTTTGTTTTCAATGTGCTTGTTGCTCACAATGATGATAAGTTTATAAGAACGTGCTTTGTTAATAAAATTGTTTTACCAAAACAGTAATTCCGCAGCAGCTGCTTTACAGAAATTTCGGACTTTGGAGGGAATTCTAAGAGGTCAAATGAATATTAAAAACCTTTGGAAAATGAATTTTGAAGAAAGAGGGTCATTTTCTATTCATCCTGGAAGAGTACCTGTTTCTGGAGAAGCAGTATAGGAGGTTGCACTTAAGGTTATACAGGACACAGCTTCAAACTTACAGGCTAGTACTAGGGTTCAATGTATAGCAGAAGTGCTGGATAGACCACATTCAACTGTCCTTATGATCCTTCAGAATATCCTGCAAAATTATCCTTACAAACTTTCACTCATGCATCAGTTAGTTGCCTCCACTTTTCACTTCTTGCTTGCTTTGAGGTCGATTCAGAATGCCCTTGGAATATCCTCTGGATAGACGAAAAGTATTTACGTTTGTATGATGCAGTAAATACTCCCAAGTGCTGAATTTGGGAATCAGAAAATTTGTACCCTGTCTTAGAAGTTCCATTTCCTCCACCAAAAGTGATGGTATGGTGTGGAATTTTGGTGTCATTTATTCTCGGCCTGTACTACTTCAAGGAGCTAAGTTTCACAAGTCTAAGACATGTTCCAGCACCAGGCAGCAGTATACGAGGGTTTGAACTTTAATAGTGGCAACTATTTATTTACAAGGAATACAAAAGTGATTCATGTCACCATGTTTTACATGTTTAGTCCTTCAATATAGACGCCAGCATTGTGTACAACACGTTTCCAATGATGTGGAAGTCGCAGAATACCTGTAGCAACGCCTGTTTTGTTGAAAGTTTGAATGGACCGCAAGAATCTCGGGAACAGTTTGGAAGCGAGTGCAGCGAAGTGGTTCCTTCATCTTAGGAATTAAGTCATAGTCACAAGGGCTTAGATCTGGGGAGTATGGTGGATGGTAAAGCACTTCCCAGCCCCATCGCTTGAACAAATCAGTCACAGCTTGCGCTGCATGCGTCCGAGCATTGTCGTGCAAAATGAGAGGAGCGTTCTGCAGAAAGTATCGCCGTTTTTTTCTCAAAGCTGGTCGGAGATTGTGCTCCAAAAATCAGCAGTAATACTGTGCAGTGACGGTCTGCTGTCGGGGAACGGTATACGTTAGGATGACACCATCACAGTCGTACACAAGAATCACCATAACTTTCACATTGCTGAGGTTCTGACGAAATTTTGAGCGTCGTGATGACGCCATTCGTTTGATTGGCGTTTCAGTTCTGGCTGGTATGATCGGGCCCAAGTCTTATCCAGCGTAATGATACGGCGTAAAAAAGCATCACCTTCGCACTCATGGCGCTCCAAGTGGGTTCAGGCAGCATCGTATCGTAGCCATTTCTGCATTTCCGCCAACTGATGTGGAACCCATCGTGAAGCAATTTTTCTCATGGACAGGTGTTCCTTCAGAATGTACAGCACAGTCGTATGCGCTAATCCTGTTTGTCTGGCCAGCTGACGAATCGTTTGGCGGCGATCACTGTCCATTAGTGCGGCAACAGCTTGCACGTCTGCCACGTTTTGGCGTCCTTCATTGAATGCTTTCACCCATCTTGCTACGGTTCTGTAAGGCAATGCAGATTCCCTGCAAGCCTCTTGAAGCCCTTGATGACACTGTCGTGCTGTATGACCTCTGGCACATTCAATTTTTATCCAACATCGTTGTTCTTGTTTTGAAAACATCCTGACAGCACTTACTTTAGACCGCGAGCTAATACAAGGACCCGTTCTTCGCGTCACTCCGTATGGGCGTGACATAGGCAGGACGAGTCTTTTTGCTGAGAGGTAAGGTAGGTATGTAGTTCACGTGCGGTATATGCGATATTCTTTGGTTTTGTTGCATAGCGTTTTTTCAGCTGTGTTGCCACTATTAAAGTTTCAACTCTCGTACATAGCTGTTAGAGAATGAAATTCAGAAAGCACATCAGTGCCTTGCACTTACAATCTTTATGCAAGATGGAGCTTCTCTACGCATTGCACAGTGTGTTGCGAATATCCTTGAATGTCATTTTACATATTGGCCGGCACTTTTGTAATGTGTGGCCTTCCCGATCCCCAGACCTCAATCCTTACAATTTTGGCTTTGAGGACACTTGGAACGTTTGGTATACCTGATAATAAAGCTAGCTTTTCAGGCAAAATGCTGAAAATTTTTTCCCAGCACATGCTTTGGTTAATTGTGGAACATGCCATCTTACAATTTCAGATGGCAGGTAAAAATAATGGCTATCATGTGGAACATGTTTTTTTGTAAAAAAAACTTGTAAAATTGTAAAACTTATAAAGGTGCTGCTAAATGTATAATTTATCAAGATAATGTCCTCTGGTGATGCTATTCATAACTAATTTGTTTTTTGCCAAAAGAAATTTTCACTCCTTCGTAAAGTCCGTCACAAAATTTAATAATTTTTTAATCACTGGTTTCGCTTGTAAGCAGTTTTGAAATAGGGTTTTAATTATAGATATCCTGTACTTCCCCATAGGAGTACTGAATACTTATTTCCCATGTTACTATATACCATATTTGCTGTCTTTTAAGATGCATCCCGTTTTTCAAAAGCATTCTAAGAAGAAAGAAAAGGGTAGTGTATGCTAGTGAGAAAATTTTGTCTATTAATTCTTATAACATTAAAAATGTATTGTATTTATGGTGCTCATGGTATAAAATGCTGCTATTTTAAAACATTGAAAAATACAGATAAAGTGACATTCTGAATGGTGAATTCTGATATACTGATGAGCAGTGTACTTTTTTATACAAAAGATAAGAAATAAAAGCTCTTTGTTTATCTTTAGAGATTGCTACCAATCTATGGATTAGTTACAATGCCTGTTGTAGCAAAAAGAATAGATTTCTAATTGAAAACGAGCATCTTTTTGCAGTGTTGAAAAGTACTTTATATTGTTTTCAACATTAAATTGAAACTTATTTCTATATACCAAAAAATCATGCTCTGTACCAAGATAAAAGCATACGGTATACATAGCTATTAATTTGTTTGGATAAAATTCTGCAACAGGTTCAGACTAGGTTATGTCCCAATATCATTTTAGTATATTTTGATCTTTCCTAAGAAGTCTAAAGCAAAATCTCGCAAATGCATTGGCTAAATGATGCGATGTGCTACCAGTAGCGGATTGTCTTCGTAATGGTGCCCATATCCTTATGCAGGTCAAGTGCTGTTCCAAAAGGTAAAAACTTTCATAAAGGTCCATATCCTTATGAAGATTAGTTTCTACCTTGAAAGAAAAGTAATTTTCAAATGAATGCAGACATGAGACATTTTTGATTCCTTAGACTTCAAGAACAGACCTTTTCATTCACCAGTGTGTGTCGCATTGTTCTGTCAGTTACATGAAGTCACCTTAAAGTTACCAAAACCACCTTAATCAAGTTTCACCCTAAAGCTCTTTGTCAAACAAAAATGGTTTCTGTTTTCAGAAGGGCATTTTCTTCCCCTTCAAAGTTATTTTAGGTCTATTTATATGCTTAGGTACACCTTTTTCCCTTGGTATGTATTGCTGTGAAACCTTCTTAGGAAAACATCCAACTGATTTAGCAATTCTTCTGATTATTAATTTATCCATTGATTTGCATCATTAAAATAGTTTGTAACTCCATACTAATGAAATGTTTCTCTTTACCCATATCTCTGTATAATTAACATCAGAAAAACAATTATTTGGACAGAAATTTCAGATCTGAACAGAAAAAGACATTATAAATCATAATTTTAAAATGGTGCACGTGTTATTTCTCTTAAAAGTGTTTCTATTACAGTATTTTATCCCCAGTGCATTTTAAGACATTAAAGTGGCAGAAAAGTAAAAAGGTGTTTATTTTTTGGCCATAGTTGTATAAGATCTTTTAACTTAACATTCCTAATTAAAACTGATTAATAGATTTTATTAATGTTTATAAATGAAAGATGGTGAAATGCCCTCTTAATAATTTAAATCTTTATATGTATTATGTAAGTTTTCTTATATCTAGCAGTATAAAGATAAGTAAACTGTCATTTTTTCTCTTATATTTTTATTTTATTATAATGCTAAGTAAGATAAAAACAAGTTCTTGTAATACAGTAATTAGCCTATCTAGATGTCTATTACAATGTTCGTATATCAGTTTCTAGTTATTCACATACAACATTGTTCCTGCTCAGAATAATGAAGATATGATTTGTTCTTGTAACTACATAAATATTACCATTATAGGTTTTTAACATTGAATTCTGATATGTAAATAGCAATCTATGTATCTATTAGGATTTATATAAAAATACAGAATGCTCTTACACTTCAAATAATACCTACTTCTCTGAGTTATTCTTTAATTTTATGTACCACTAAAATACCAGTCCTTTTAAAAAAATATTTAAGAGAAATTGGCTTTAAGTGAAGTATGCGCCAAACAGTTGTCAACAATCAGGGCTATTTTTGAGTCATCAGGTAAACCAACCGAATTCAAATGTCGTCGAGACTCGGGTATAAAGTCATTTTCAAACCAATCATTCATTAACACTTGTGTCATCCATGCTCTTTTATTTGCGTGATATATAACTGGGAAAATCGTTACTCTTTTAAATGCTCGAGGTTGTGCATGTTTTCCGATTACGAAACGTTTGCACTTGTGTGTTCCTGTAGCATTTGCGCATGCTAAAATTGTTGGTCTCGCTTTGGAATCTTCGACGCCAGTTGGAACCTTTTCTATAGAGGTTGCCAAGGTATTTTGTGGTACACATTGCCAGAAAAGACCAATTTGATGAGTGTTGTAAATTTGTTCTGGAGATAATTGTTCACTAGTAGAGTTCAATGAATTCATCTGCAAATTGTTCAGTATCAGCTGAAGCTTTTTTACCTGAAATTTTTAATTGACCATGGCGACTTTTAAATTTGGCTAACCAACCTGTCAAATGTGTGCACTCGGTGTTCAAGTTCATTTCTTCATGAAATATTTTGGCTTGAGACATTAGCATTGGACTCGTCAATGGAACGCCCTCGCTGCGACGCTGTTTGACCCATTCAATCATCACTTTGTCATGATCGTCACTTTTAGCATATCGAACCCTTTTTCTGTTATTCATTGCAAGTGGGGTTTTGGAATCCACAAAAAATTCAAAAAGTTCCTTTTTCTTTTTGCTTATGTCATGTACAGTTGACTTTTCAATGTCATACTCCTCGCATAATTTTGAGACGGATATGCCTTTATTCATTTTTTGCAGCAATTCCACTTTTTGTTTGATGGACATCGAAACATGGTTTCGCTTTGTAGATCCTTTGGCAGCTCCAGCATCGGAAATTCTATTTGACATAATCGAAAGTTCAAGCTTACTTTTATAAAATTGCTCTAACAGTCTGCAAAAAATAATACGCTGGATTCAATTAGAAGATTAAGGAACAGCGCAATCTGCTACATTAACTGAAATGCCTTAGAATCAGTAAAGATAATTTTAGCCTAGCTTATACTGTCCGTTATACATTAAACGCGCATCAAACGTACCAAAAAAAAGTTTGTAGCTTTGAGTTGCGGATTAGAGATCATTCCGGATAATGGACGTTTAGATTACAGACTTTGTACTGTAATATAAAATACAAACCTGTTTGAGCAAAAGCAGTAAAACAACTATAACTTCCGGAATACTGTCCATAAGTTTCAAGAACAATGTTGTCAGAATAATGAATTAAATTAAACTGCATAATAAAATTGGTATTTTCAGGGGTTAAGTTGTGCTAAGAAGAGATAAACTGCACTCCTTTTCAAAACTGACTTTTAATGGACATAAAATTTTAGTTGATTGTACTGTATATACATTTAAAAGTATAAAAATAAAAGTTTCATTAGAGAGCACTGCAACACTGTCATTCTTCTAATTCAATTTCATTTTATTAAATGTCATTAAATTTTTTTAAAGAGATTAATTTATTATAGAAACTGAAATATTCTTTTTAGGATAAGAATAATTTAGGTAAAGAAAAAACAAGCTAGCAAAAAGAATACAAATTGAAATCAAATAGAATTAACTAATTTTTTACATAAAGATTATTTATTGTAAATGAGAAATAATTACTGAAGTACCTGAAGCATGTTTTCATATAGAAGCAATCTTTAAACATTAATGTGGCACATATATGAACTTTCACAAGTCTGCTATGGACAAAACAACTTTATTAAATTGACAACAACTGAGTAAACCATTTAAAATATATGAAAACAGCTTATCCAGGAAATGTTCTGTTTATTTATAAACGTCTTCAGATAAAGTGTCATGATATTTCTTCTTTGAATAAAAGACTTCAAATAAATTGTATTATAAATAGAAATTCAGATGTATAAAATGTTCCAACACAATTGGTTACTTCTTAAAGCGCAGTTTGTTCATAAATATCCACAGATATGACAGTGCTGACATGGAAGCTGTACATAGTATGTATATATCACATCATATCCTTATGAGCATTTTAGATAAACCTTTCACAGACTTTCAATTGAAACCAGCTGATTCGAAAGGTTATTCTGTAGTTATTTTGCATAGACCTTTAGAATATTTATAAGTAGTTTTGTACTTTTTCACACTTGAAAGTATATATATGTCCTAAAATAGCCAACTCTCAAGTGTTGTTACTTCAAGTAATTAAGATATATATTGCTTTCCTGTGCAATAAAAAATGCACACATCATGCAGAGATGGTGAATATGGCATTGACAGAAATTTACCATATTCTAGCTAAAATCACAGTTCTTACAAAGATTTTAAAATGCTGCTCTGATTTTCAGAACACTTTGTTTTGGTGACCAGCTTCAGTTTGATTCTTCAGGCAAAAGATTGGCTGTTATTATGCGTCCATTCTGCAAGAAACCAAAGAACAAAACTGTACTTTTATTACTTAGATATTTCTTTATTATTACTTTTATTACTTAGATAATTCACACATTCATAAAATAAAATTGTTTGAAACTTGATACATAATTTAAGAACTGCATTTATTTCATATTTAAGTGAAAAAATACTCTTACAGAAGTTATACTATAACAAACTATTTTCAAGATAAAAAAAACACCTGTCGCATAATATTAATAGCAATGATTATTACGAATTCAGTAACTTTCTTTTGTTTGAAATATTGTTTCCCTGTAAAAATTTTTTTATTTAAATACATGCAGCTGATAACTGCTGTTGGTGATGAAAAGGCCGGGAAAAGAAAAAATAATGATTTAATTGAAAAGGCTGGTAGTAATTTGGAATTTTTTAACCAAATTATCAGAAATGATGAAACATTTTACTTAAACCAATAACCATGTGCATGAATGGGGGGAGAAATTTTATTTTCAGAAGCCTCAGAAGAAAAACATCATCGGTGAATTTTTATTTAAAATACAACATTAAAGAAGGAAAAAAACCTGACATCTGGAAAGAATTCATTGGAAAAAGGAAAGCAAATAGTAACCAACCTGGTCATCAGATTTGGAATTTAGTAGATATTTTCTAATCTCTTAACTAAAAAATCTTACAATAAAGGACAATTTGACATATCAAAAATGTTAAAAAGCATGACAAGACAATGAAAACATTCCCAGAAATGGTTTCTTACAAAAGCATTCAAAAATTCTGCGAACATATCGAGCAATATACAGCATTAGAAGCAATGTAAAAGTAGTTTTCTGTAAATATAGACCTTTTCAAAATTTGCACTGAAAACACAAATATACTTTTAATTCAAAATAAATATGAGTTTATATAACTAATTACCTTTCTACTCTTAATTCAGTAATGAACTATTTGTATTAAATATGCACCACTTAAAACAAGCATTGGGTTATTATGTAGGTGAAATTTTTAAAGGAAAAATGATTACAAACATTGGATCAAACTATAGATTAAGGAAGTTTTGTTATATGGTGGGGAGGCATGCAATACTTTAAGTAGGTTTGAGGTATTTTTACAATCCGCACAGAAATTCTGTTATTTGCAGAACTGACGTATAAACCTATTATAGTAACTGTTAAACATTTCTGACTTATTTTATGTAAGTATTTGCATTACTCTTAGAAAAAGTTCTGAGCCACTCATTTCACAAGAAATAGCCATGGATAAAACTTTCAGCATTAAGACTCTAGTAGAGAGTTTGTGGGAAATTTTAGACACTGAGCCATATTTTTGTTTTTGCCCTGATTTATTTACAAGTTATTTAAATTCTAAGACAAATGGCAATATTTCCATATAGCAATATATAATGCAAGAGAGTGAAATCTTATAGATGAAAGTAACTAATCGCACCACATTAAAAATTTAGGAGTTGGAGCTTTCATGCACAATCAATTCACTTTGTTGCGGAGAATCCAAGCAGTGCATCTCTTCTCTTTCTCCTCCCATCAACTGTTAGATTAGGTTCTTTCGGAGTTTCAGCAACCGGATTCCGTCTCGTGAAGTGGCATTTATCTGCAAAAGCTCCAGTTTTAGTAGGATTGTGGTAAAGCAAACAAGGGCTTTCTGCCAAAAGGTATAGGATACCTTCATGGAGGACTTTTTTTTAAAAGGAATCTGCATTATATGTAGGGAAACCACGAAAATGCCCGTGCAGCGAGCACGTTCAAACATGGAGCGAGCTACCAGAGTTCAGCGACTCATGTTTTAGTAAATTCTGATTCATGAGGACTAATAACAAAGGTTTCTGGAATCCACACTCCTTTCACAGAAGCCACATACCACATTTCTTTACTATCTAACAAAGTTATTTCAAAATATCTTATTTATTTAATTTTAATCAATGATTTAGACCATGGCTTAATATTGTTTTTTGCATAACCAAATTTCAAGTTGATCAAGTTAAATAAAGAAGTTACAAATAATAGTTATCTTAGCACTGTTAGCATATCCACATTTTGTTGTCTGCCATTATCGTAGAACAAGCATTGTCAGTTTTCTCTGTTTTGCTTTGTCGATGCACACTGTGCGCAAAAAAAAAAAAAAAAAAAAAAAAAGTTCTATGTGCTGATTGACAAAATTCAAATTGCATTTTTCATGCCTTGAAAGCGCGGCTTAGGATATATATTAGATTTATGTATAGCATTGTTCTAACATAGGTATTTTGACACAAAATCGGACTTTTTCTGAAATAACATACTTTCTTTTCCATATTTTGATTCTATGACTCAAATTATGACTAAAATTCAAACATTTATCTTGGTGTATTTTTTTCAGTTTGTACCAAAAATGCTTCAGTTCGCAAACTTCCTAATATATGGCAACCTATTTTCATTTCCATTGTGCAGGGGTGGGGAAAAAAGTCACATCGTTCTTACCTCTTTACATTGTGCATGAGCGGGGAAAAAAGTCACATCGTTCTTACTTTTAAATAATTTGAACCAAGTGCCTAAACCACATTTGATCTCATCGCTTTCAACAAATACGCCAATATATAAATTCACGTAGATTTTTGGAAATTTTGGTGCGCAAATACATGTGCTTTAAGAAGATGATGGTAAAACTTTCATAGGTTACAATTAAAAAGTATTTAAAAATACAAATTTAAAAAATAAATAATAATAAATGGACAAATTTTATTTGCAATGAACCTGAATTTCGAAATAAGAATGGAAGAATCAAATAAGTTTAATTAAAAAAGATATTAATTAATATGTATCACATTCAATTAACCCTTTCCGGCACGCTACCTTTTAAAATTGGAGTTTTGATTCAAAAAAAAAAAAAGTAGTCTAACTATGCCTATACACAAGTAAAATTTTGTGAAGATAGCACTAATCTTAATTCTGTAGATGTGCCCAAAGTGGGTCCACTGATTGAATAGAGCTTCAAAAAGAGTGCTGAAATGAGCATTCACCTCAATGAACTGACCAATGAGATGCGGAGAAACAAAGAATACAGACTTTCAGTTGTCCTAGATTATCGGTGAGCCCAGTCTGGGCACACTGTTTGATTTTAGGCAAGATTTCAAGGTGAAAATTTAAAACTAATATAGAATAAGGAGATTAGCATACAGCCAAAAAACAACATAGAAATTTCTTTTCAAACAATTCCTTTTATACCCTAAAAAAATCTGGAAGATTTCTTTGAAAAATGAGGGTTTTAAAAAACTAAACATAGCTAAAATGTATGGACTGGTTTATGTGTAGCTGCCATCTACTAAAAATAAAGAAGGTTCAGAGTAACCTATAAATACTTTTTCATTCAATTTTTAGGTGCCGCAAAGGGTTAACATTGAGGAGCTAAACTTTTGAGAACTAATTTTTCAAAAAGTACTCATGTGACTTTTACAAAACTTGGCAATTTGACATAATTTGAGTCATAAAATCGAAATGCAGAAAAAAATTGGCACGTCATTTCAAAAACACGTCTAATTTTGTGTCAAAATACTTATTTTTAAACAATGCCATATATAAATCTAATACATATCCTAAGTCGTGTTTTGGAGACATGAAAAATGAAAGTTTAATTTTGACAATTGGCCAAGTAGAATGAGAGATCTAGAAAAGTCTTTTTTTTTTTCTGCACAGTCTACATGGTATTATTGTCTGTCGCTTTATTTGGCATTTGCTGAATATCAGCTGTCTGTGATATTTTATTTATTACTCACCACTGCCATGTCACTCTCGAGATCAGATAAAAAGAGAAAAGTTAACTCTAAATTTTATGCTTTTAAAGCAGAACGGAGTGTGAATTATTTGGTCATTGAATTACACAATAAATTATTTTGTTTATTATGCAGTGATAAAATAGCTATACAAAAAGAGTGCCAATAAAGTATTTTGTTTACTATGTTGTGATATAATTGCTATGTAAAAAGAGTGCAATCTATGTCATCATTACCAAACTCTGTATTCGAGGCAATTTTTGAAATTTATAAAATGTGAACTATCATTAAATTGGAAAGTTTAAAATGAAGTGTTTCATGACACTGCAATATATTCATACAATTAAAAAATTACAATGAAGCAATAACTAAAGTCAGCTTACAAATAAATAGGTTACTTATTAA
The DNA here is from genome assembly GCF_044657685.1 of Stegodyphus dumicola. Taxonomy (NCBI): domain Eukaryota; kingdom Metazoa; phylum Arthropoda; class Arachnida; order Araneae; family Eresidae; genus Stegodyphus; species Stegodyphus dumicola. Next base: position 14,888,264 of record NC_140779.1, read on the forward strand.
CTATGAAAGGAAAATTATATACTTATGGCAAATTAATTAAAATATGTTTGCCTGAGGTAGCCAAAGAAATGTGCCTAGAGATAATGGTTGTATTTTGATCTGCCATTGTCATATGTTACCAAACCAGCTGTGTCAGCATTTAATTTTATTCGCTCTCACAAACTTTACCATCCTCAATTTTCTAAGTTTTTATTAGAGTTTGAAGCTGAATATAGATATTGTGGGATATTTCAATTAATTTAAAATTACATGGGGAAACATTGCTCACATGTTAAAGCAAACAATGTATGTAAAGTCATATTATGAAAATTTACATTGTTTGAAACAATAGAAGTGCAAAAGGAAGAGAACAGATATGAGATTTCTTTCCTCTCCTACCTGCAAAAGGGATGCTATTTAAATTCCTGCTGACAAAAAGGGCAGACTTGAACCATTTGATTGCAAACTCTCAACATCCTTCAACAGAACTATATGAACTAATGTAGTTTTCAACTTGCAGTTTTAGGTTTTAGTATTCAATTCAACTTTTATTTATAATAGGCATAATAGCAAAGAACAATACAAGGTAGTGGAATTTGATCACCTTTACTGGATAAGCATACAAAATGTAATGTAATGATGAAATGTTGGTCATCTGCGGCAGTAATATGGCAGCGTTTAGTGTCAATATTTCCTATATTATTGGTCAACATTTCACAAAAAATTACTTCTAGTCAAGGCCAGCACTAAGCATTTTGCCACTCGTGCAATCTCTGTGGGCTCTAAATTGTGCTTGCTTCTTGCATGCTTAAATTCTAAAAGTTTGTTCATTGGTGTTTTTCTAAATTCCAAAATTTTTGCTGTTTCTAAATTCTAGCCTAGTGCAACTGCATCAGCCCTGTTTTAATACATCTTCAGTGCATTTGCATTGTTTAAGTCTGAAAAAACACTTTTATTGATCTTACTTTCAACAAATGTGTTGAATGTAGAAGCTAAGACATAGAACCAGGATAGTGATCCAAACAGTGCTGATTTTTATTCTGAGCTACTAGATTGATGCAAGAAATTATGACTATTATTTGATATTATAGTAATTGGTTGACTGATGTTCTATGAAGGAATCAAGAACTAAAGTGTTGTTTCAAGTTAAACTATCTAACATGAAATGATGTAGTGTCGGCTTAATCTTAATGTTTTTCAATTAGTTAGATAATAATTCCAGTTGAGATCCATTGCAGGAAATATTATAATCATTTTTAACAGTGTATCCAGTTTACTGGAAGAATAGTTAGCCACAGAGTAATTCATTTTTTGACATGAAATAAAAACCAAGTTAGCAAACTAGCACAATTTAGAAATCACTAAACAATATTGATCATTTTTACTTACTTTAAAAAATGTTCAATTAGTGAAATCCCCATTCATCAAAAACTTTACAAGCAGATAAATTTTCTAATCTCAACTTAAATTACATAATTATTTTCTTAAGCACTTTTCATATCTTGTTACGAGTACAAAAAGACTTTTCCTTATTTCAAAATATATATTTGACTGTATAACTGAGGAGCTTCTATCAGACCTTCAGTTGGAAGTGATTAATCTGCAAAATGATGTGTAAAGATATGGATCTATACTTATTTTTACTTTTAAAGATAAGTATGGATTACTTTTAAAGTTCTACACTTATCTTTCAGAAGATAAATATGGCCAATTAAAAATTATACGTATGAGGATTTGTATCCGTATTTGGGTGTACTTATCAATGCAAAAGGATATTTTTAACATGAAGATGTAAAGATGCAGTACCGATAATTATCAACAGATGACCATTTGCAACAAAATTAATGGCAAGATATACTAACTTCAAACTTTTGCATGATAAAATATTATCTAAGGGGGGGGGGAGGAATTATATTCATCACATTAGTACAAAATTTAACTTATTCTATAACATGTTTATTAATAAATGGAAATATTTTATCCTTTTTTTTTTTTTAGTGTTAGCAAAATGTATGTAAATATTACATAAAAACATAACTTCCTTAAAAAATTCTTTTTCAACTTTTTTGGCCCATCGAGCCTAAAATTTTTATGATCTGGTCCTTTGCAAACATTTTTCAATCCTTGCTTTAGATAACAGATTGCCTTACGAATGGGTTGGCAAAAGAAGTAGAATTCTATTTTGGAACGATGGATAACTAGCAATTAAATGGTTAAAGCCACGAAATATTAGTAATTCACCTTGCTCCATATGTAACATAAATATAAGCTAGTTTCTGTAAGAAATTCATTAAGGCACTTTTCTCCTTACACATTATAGCTCAGAGCGTTTTGTCATTTGAGTTTTGAAAAAAATTCCAAATCCACATTAAGGGAACCAGGTTTAATAATGGGAAAAATTTCATCCCACATGGAATTAGAAGCTGAGAAGAAACTAACAATATTTTAACAATTTTATGTATTCAGATCCTTTGTGTTACTTGTTTCCTGCAAATTAATTCAAAATAATCATATACAGCTCTGCTCTAGCTAAAAAGTATCTGCAAAATATACAGCTCATTACTGTGTCAGGTGCTCATTACCATGTAGCCAACTTTAAATATGAACAACTTTACAATCATCAATAGATGATATATTAATGTAACATTTCAGGGACTGGGAAAGATTTGTAACAAATGCTAGTTTGGTTTTTATTTCAAGTCAAAAAATGAATTACTCTGTAGCTAACTTTTCTTCCAGTAAACTGGATACACTGTTAAAAATGATTATAATATTTCCTGCAATGGATCTCAACTGGAATTATTATCTAACTAGTTGAAAAACATTAAGATTAAGCCAACACTACATCATTTCATGTTAGATAGTTTAACTTGAAATAACACTTTAGTTCTTGATTCCTTCATAGAACATCAGTCAACCAATTACTATAATATCAAATAATAGTCATAATTTCTTGCATCAACCTGGTAGCTCAGAATAAAAATCAGCACTGTTTGGATCACTATCCTGGTTCTATGTCTTAGCTTCTACATTCGACACGTTTGTTGAAAGTAAGATCAATAAAAGTGTTTTTTCAGACTTAAACAATGCACTGAAGATGTATTAAAACAGGGCTGATGCAGTTGCACTAGGCTAGAATTTAGAAACAGCAAAAATTTTGGAATTTAGAAAAACACCAATGAACAAACTTTTAGAATTTAAGGATGCAAGAAGCAAGCACAATTTAGAGCCCACAGAGATTGCACGAGTGGCAAAATGCTTAGTGCTGGCTTTGACTAGAAGTAATTTTTTGTGAAATGTTGACCAATAATATAGGAAATATTGACACTAAACGCTGCCATATTACTGCCGCAGATGACCAAGATCAAGCATTTTATCATTACATTACATTTTACATCATTACATTACTGGATTATGCTTATCCAGTAAAGGCCATCAAATTCCACAACCTTGTATTGTTCTTTGCTATTATGCCTATTATAAATACAAGTTGAATTGAATACTAAAAACTAAAACTGCAAGCTGAATGAACATTAGTTCATATAGTTCTGTTGAAGGATGTTGAGAGTTTGTCAAGTCTGCCCTTTTTGTCAGCAGGAATTTAAATAGCATCCCTTTTGCAGGTAGGAGAGGAAAGAAATCTCATATCTGTTCTCTTCCTTCTGCACTTCAGGTTGGATTCATTTGAAATTGAATACAATAACAGTCACCATCTGCAGTTTTTTTCTCTGATTGAGTACTTCATTTTTAAGAATTGCTATCCATATATACATGAGAGTAAAACATTCTAACAATCACATAAAAGGAAACGTGAAAACAAAATGAGAGAAAGAGAGAGGGCAACAAGACATGAAAAGTTCATGTTTAAACAGAACTAAACTAGTTTGTTGATCTATAAAAAGCTGAGCTCAAGTTAAACTTCTGAGAAAAAAATTAATTTTATTACAATTCCCCCCCCCATTAGTATTAATTTTTTTTAAACATACAACTTAATTTACTGCATCGATTTCAAATTTATCAATTTATTTACATAGTTGCTAAAAAATGAAGAGTTATGGAAAAAAATTTAACATGAAATAATAAATTAAAATTTTGTAATATTTTCTCATTAATGCTTATAATACAAGATGACTTTCAAATTTCAAGCAAATTCATCAAGAAAACTTAGAGTTTAGTAACTTACTAATTTTAAAATCACTTAAAATTCTCTGCCATACAATTGCATTTTAAACTGCTTATAACATCCAAACTTAGGAGGGAAATTTTTAACTGATGTCTTTGTATTAAGACAACAATATTATATTCTATCACAATAATATCTATAATATTTTTGTTAAGACTGCTGCATCCACTAGTTATACTACTGATGAACAATACATAAACATACAAAAAAAAATAATAATTTTTTATATTAGATGACTGTTGTTGATTTAAAAAAAAATCATCAGTGCCTACTGTCCGAAATAATTTCTAAAATAAAGTAACATTTCTCAAATGTTTAGGTTTCAAACTAATCTTTTGTTATAAATATCTAAAATTAATTTTAAAAATGAAGGACATTATTCTAAAAAAGAATAAAAAAAGCATACTTTGCCATCAACTTTCATGCTCTTTTTCCCATTTTCAGGAGCATCCCAAATTTCTACTTTGACAACATCTGTTCCCTTGTAATTCCACTAAAAATAAAAAATATAAATAAATAAAATAATAATTTTCTTGCTTAACTCATATTCACAGTTAAATTATACCCCAATTAAAAGCAATAAAAATCAAGAAAAAGAATAATATAAAATGAATTCAAGCTCACATTCCCAAACAGTGATTTGCCTAGGAAATCCAGCTTCTTTTAAGACAAGCATTCAAAACAGTTTTTCGTCTTTATTTATCTTAGGTCACTGTCAGTAAACTAAGGCCTGTGTTTTAATTTAGATCCTGTCTTCACTTTAATTAGATCAATACAGAGATTTGTTCACACATTTTTGTAACAATTTTGAAAAAATTTATATATAAACAAACCTTAACATTTTATTTATTAGTCAAAAGGGGATTTGTCCCTGAAGGACTATTGTTTTCGTTTTGCGATTCTGCGTTGAATCACTATAAATGTCCGTTTCACTTTTCAAACTGTTGCCACCAAATGTTACAGTCCTACATTATATTTGAAGAAATTAAATAATGAAAAATCTGCATAAATGTGTGTATATTTCTCGCATTATGATAAAACAACATTACATAGAGCCATCGAATTTTGAATGACATAATCCTACTGCGAATATGGGACCACATTTGAAATTTGGAATTTATTTCATTATCAATTTCATATTTTGTAAAACTGTAATGAATTATTGATTAACAAACTCGAGGATTTCAAAACGAGCAATGGCAACGTTGTACAGAAAAAACACTTTTATTTCCAGCGTGCGAGACTGTGCATCGGAATTCTAAAGATATGCTCAATTTAAAATTATTTTGCAACATTGCTATTATGGTTTAAGTGCAATGAACATGATATTCAATAAATAAAGGTAACACACAAAATGTTAAAAAACGCCCCTTTGGACACAATTTAAAATATGAAACTTTTCAGATTCCCCCCTTTTTTCTAATATGTTCAATCTGATAGCCCTTTTGGTGAACTATAATACAGTACCAAGTCCGTAATCCAAACGTTCATTATCCGGAATGATCTATAATCCGGACCTCAAAGCCACAAACTTACGCATACGCGTTTAATGCGCACGTCCGCTATGAATGCGCGTAAAGCCAGTAAAGCGTTTACACATGCGCGCTTCCGATAGTGAAGAAAGTGACAGAGGTTATTGAAAACAAAAATATTTTGATTGACAAGTTAGTTGGTATTCTCGACACAGCAATTACAGGATTTGAACAGTGGAACTTTGTAACTGAACAAGAAATTATGTCTGTTTATAGAAGAGAGAATTAAAGAGAAAGTATTAGCACAAAAAACGAAGCAACTTAAAAAACAACTTACATTGAAAGAAATGTTTAATAAAGTAAGCAAATAAATATTAAGCTTTTTTTTTTTGTAAATTTTGATACCCTTTAGATCATAATTGCTCTTTATTTCATAAATTACGGTTTCATATTTTTAATTGTATAATTTCTGCATGCCATCTTACCAGATTTAAACTGATGATCTATAATCCAGAAAATCCCCTAATCCAGAACCGCCAAAGTCTCGACAAGTCCAGATCATGGATTTTGTACTGTATTACATCTTGATTTCCAAGATAAAAGTCCTTTACTTTAAACATCAAGAGGACTTTGTACTGTATTACATCTTGATTTCCAAGATAAAAGTCCTTTACTTAAAACATCAAGATTGATTTTATTCCACTCCTCCTTCACAATCTTCCAGAATCCGTCAAATGTTTTGGGATGCTGCTTATAAAGAGCTTGTTTTAAAAGTGCAAATGCACAATAACCCCTAGGACACACATCAAGGATGGGATTCATTTAAAAAGAACAGCTTCAATTCAGATTTCTCATTTTTTTTTTTTTTTTTTTTTTTTTCCCCCTAGAAAAATAAAGCAGTAGATTTAAAAGTATGGCTGGGAGTCTTATCCTGATGGAACTTAACTACTGCAATCAAATAAGCATATCCAAGCCTCACCAATTGTAACTATACATTTTTGTTTTTCCACCTGCCAAATAATTTTCATACAACAATCTGCACATAATCTTACGCTGAGAACATGTTTTGGCATCTGTCAATGAACATCATGTTTTTTTTTTTGTTTTGTTTTGATTAGCTTAGAAAACAATTTCTTTAAATCAGATTTTATAATTTTGTTCACAATTCCTACAGAGATATTTAACTGTTTGAGTCTCACAGGGGTTTTGAAAAAACACTGTCAAAGAATCCCAAACAGCGTAACCGTGCTTTGTCTAAATGAGTACAAAAAGAACCAAGCAGCTTGTTTTATTTTATGTCAAGAAATATCAAGCAACGAGATAGCACTTTGTTTATTTTACATCGATGAATCCCAATCGGAGCAATAGCACTTCTTGTATTTGTTAGGTAACGCGATTCTTGTCTTTTCTCATTTATGTTATGAACAAACAATTCCATTTAAATTGTTTGTTCATAACACAAAAATATTGTTAATTTGTAATTTGCTATTTTATAAAATACATCTGTATTATTACATATGCATACTGTAAATTTATAAATATTTTAAGTTTTGTTCGATAAAAATTATTGAGAAGATAATGAAAAAAAAAATTTCATTTTGTAATGTATTATTGCATTTTTATAGTACAGTACAAAGTCCGTAATCCGGACTCATCAGCGATTTCGGATCAAGGGTTTTTCCGGATTACAGATCATCAATTTAAATCTAGTAAGATGGCTTGGAGAAATTATACAATTAAAAATATGAAACCGTAATTTATGAAATAAAGAGCAATTATGATCTAAAGGGTATCCGAATTTACAAAAGAAAAGCTTAATATTTATTTGTTTACTTTATTAAACATTTCTTTCAATGGAAGTTGTTTCAGTTGCTTCGTTTTTTGTGCTAAAGGTGCATCATTAAACGCGCATGTGTAAAGCATACAAAAAAAAACAAAAACAAAAAAAAAAAAAAAAAAATTGTGGCTTTGAGGTCCAGATTATAGTATTTCGGATAATGGACATCCAGATTACAGAATTTGTACTGCATTAATCTACCTACTGTAAAATGTACTATTTACATTAAAAGGAGCTGTGCGATGTACTTGCTTCAGTAAATCTAAACGTGGGACTTCAACAATCGGTAACACACCGTCAGTTGTCTACAATGTTCGAAATGTACTGGGTTTTCTCGACCAAAAAATTAAATTTATAAAAATTTATTAAAATCTCAAAAGCGTGATCGTGTTGCTTGGGACTCAAATGGTTAAAGATTTTGCAATAGTTCTTTGGGGGGGCTGAATTTTCCCTTAAAACATGCGATGGGACTTTAGATTTAATAAAAGCTGTACATATCTTTGTTGGATATGCATTCTTTGCCTTTTTCCCAGTCAGATATAAACTTTGATATTTCTTTCCTTTCAGATTAATTATGTCACTTATTTTACATGTAGAAATATTAAAAGAATGCTTTTCACATCTTTTTTTTAAGTAATAATTGAATAAGAGTTTTACTACGTTGTGCATATCATGGAAACTTTGGATCTGGTTCATGCTACTGAAATTTCAGTAGCCAGCAATGTAAATATCTCAGAGTAATTTCAAAATAGGTAAGATTAAAAAAAATCATTTTAAGTATTTAAGTAATAACTGGTAAGTATAAGGATGCTAGCATATCAATACAAAACAGCATTAATCTGAATAATTATATTTAAAAAGTTTTGCAAGAGAAAACTACATATGATGATTGTTTTAGACCTCATGCTTATAAGTTTGAAGATGAAGTTAAACCCTTTTTTTGTTAATAACAAACACTAATTGATCATATTTAATTAATACAGCTGATCAATGAAGCAAATGTTAGCACAGAATGCTCGGCAACATCCTCAGTCTTGCTTAATTTATTTGAATGGTGCTGAGACAACAAACCTCTTTTACCTACACAACTCGAATAAATAGAATATATGTCAGCAAGAATAACAGTTTATGGCCAAAACGATGGCTCCCTAAAAATATCTGTGCATTTACACAAAATTAATTATTTTTGTGACTATCCAGTCATAATTAAATTCATAATGAATAATTAGATTTTTGTTCACCTGACATGATATCTTCGTATCCGATTATTTATAATTAAAAGACAGAATATAGTATTTAGAATTTTTCATATCATACTGATCTTAGAAATGTTTCTTATTATATTTGCACTTTTCAAGAATTTCTTTCGAATATGAATACAACAGAATATATCTCCAGCCATTTTCAATTAGAATAAAGAATAAAAAATTGATGGTAAACGACCATTTTCTGAATTTTTATTAATTCATTAACCCTCTGACTGCTCAATTTGTGGACCGAAATTGCTTCCTTCCCCCCCCCCATATTTTAAATCTATATATATTGGAGAATTGAAAAATGCACCTTTTCTTTCTAAAAATATTTTTTATATATATTTTATCACGTGAAACTAAGTTACCAGAAAAAACAATTTCAGATGTTATCAGAAAAAAAAATCTTTTTTTGAAATAAATTTCAGTCGAATTACAGTTAATTTCTATTTATTGCATAATATAAAAAGTAAAAAGTATAAAATTTAAGAAAATATAAAGCGCTGAGGGAAAAATACCTTAGAAATGCAGTTTAGTATGATAGAGTTCAAAATAGGGTTCACGGCAAAGTCCAACTTCACAGTCTTTGCACCAGATTCAATAAATCTTATTAATAATCAATCTAATTATTAATCTAATCAATAAATCTAATTAATAAGTCAATAATTAAAAAATCAAAATAATCACTGAATGTTTTCTAGCAGCCATTTCTGTAAGAAAAAAGTGGAGTTTGAGCGGTAATACTACGTGCCTTCAAATGCCACAATTTAGTGGACAATTAATGATATGTATTGGCCAAAGTGTAAACTAAATGTCTACAACTGCATATAATTCATTTCAGTGGTTAAATGGGGGAAAAAACGGGATGCGCTCCTCAATAAAGGAAGAAAAACAAATGCCCATGGAAATCACGGGATGAGCAAATTTTGCTAAATTTGAGTTGCCCGTGGAAATCGCGGGATGATCATCAGCCAGAGGGTCAATGGATTAAAATTCTTTGGCCAGTAAGAACAGTTTTTTCTTTTAGAAATAGGTGTGCAATAAACTTAAGTTTTATTTGGCACACAAATTAGAAATTCACAAAATAAATAAATTAAAATTAGCATTTGAGACTTGAAGTTTTTACATACACAATATCTATATATTCTAGTAAGGAACTTACTTCTAATCCAGACAAATCTGACATTCCATTATTGCTACCCAGACCTTCAGAATCTGTATTTGTCTGAGAGTCGGTGGACAGCTTGGCATGCATAAGCATTTCTTCTTTAGAAGAGCCAGAATGGAAGCGGCCTCCTTCTCCCCTCACTCGATTCATTGCATGCCGATGTCTTGATTCATGCAAGTATTTCTATGGAGATCAAATTTTTAATATTTATTTCTTACTATTTTAGTGACAATAATTAATTAAAATAACAATTAAAATTTTTCTGTAAAAATATTAAATTTGTAATGAGTTTAACAGAAAACTTTACAGTTTATTTTAACTATTAAGCTGTAGTAAGAGTTCACGATCAAAATCATAAACTACTTTAAAAAAAAGAGACAGAGAGAGAGGGATATTCAAATCAAACTTGGCCATACTTAGCTGATTTTCCATTGCCTCACCGAAGCTGATTTTCCATTGCCAAATAACAAACCAGCATTTTTAATGCCAGTTTTTTCGGGGCACAACACTACACTCAAATCATTCATGTGAAATCTTGCCAAATGTTTTTACCTATCTAGTGGTGATTAATATATGCAGATATTTTCAAAACCTTCTTTAGAACATTTATTCATTTTTCCATACTATTTGCAGCAAGCTGTTATAAGTAGTGTATACTTGCATTTAATTTTTATGGTATTTCTTTTATAACTACAGACTTCTGGGATTTACTTAGCTATGAAATTGAAATCGTTTTTCGTAGATACTGGCACAATGCCAGTCACTCAATAAAGACAGAACTGCAACCTGATAAACATAAATAAATTCTTACCAATTTCAAGTACACACTGTGAGCTGGAAATTAATTAGAATGAAACTATCCAACATATATAAAAACTATATAATTCATTTACTGCTGTTGCAATACATTAATATAAATTAAATTCTGCTAAGAAGAATTACAGATAGAAGATAAACTGTAATACATTGAATGGAATAATTACTTAAGATAAATTTGTATACTTTAAGATGGCAGAAAAATGTGTGTGTACATGTTGATTAATGACACAAATATCAGAACTGATATTAAATAAAATTACAGACTTTTCAAACCCAATTATACAGTAGGTACCACTTAATGCAATCTCGGTTAATATTATCATTCAGATATTTTTATCGATTTGCAAAAGTCCCACCTATTTATATACACATGAATATAGAAAATACATGGCTCATTGTGATCCACAATGTGGTTAATATCATCAAACTGTTATAGAATACACATTTTAAGCTAAAATCACCAGTTAAAAGATAATTTGCCAAATAAGATTAAACAAATTACAAAATTGCTAAGCAACAGAGAAACACATCAAGTGGAAAGTTAAGTAGCGAAACAGCTTGATTTCGATTTAAATCAAATTTAAAATTAGGCAAAAAAGCAACCTTAATTTGGCATAAGTTTTAAATAACTCTATTGATTTTGAGGGTAATCTACCACAAACCTTTCTTCTGCAGGAGCGAAGAAAAATTCTATGGAATTTTTTCTTTTCCTTAAAAAACTTAAATTTAAAATTTTACACTGCCTTCTGAATATTTATATCTTTAGATTAAATTTAATAGCTATTTTGAAGGATACATTTTTCTCATCAATTAATGCTATTTGGTTAATATTATTAAAATAGCCATGGATGAACATAGTCTCATTAAGCCAAGTGTAACTAAAATAGATTATAAGCTTAAGATTTTCTATTGAAGTAATATAGTATGCATCTCTGCAATGGGTTAATTACAAAATTTTTATTTTACTTCAGCTGCTTGATCAACTAACTGTCAAGTGATATTAGTAAAACACATACGTGTTCCATCTGACAACAAAACTCATAACAGTTGAATTTATCGCCTATGTGCCTGTGTGCTCATAATGCACACTAGTAAGTTGTCTATTATTACAAGCTGAGATTGTAATAACTCAACATATTTTCATACTGGTTATTTAAGGCATATCAGATAATCATTATAACCAGCTAAACAAAAATATACATTTTCAACAGGCACAATAATGTGCAAGTAGACAACCAGTTACTAAAATGGCAAGAGACAGTGATCCTAAGTTCCAGATAAACACAGTACGGAGCAATGAAAATGCATTCTCGAGATGACTAATTATGCTCCTCATTCAAGCACTCTCATAAGCAAGTCTGAAATAAGGAAATACAGGAAACCATTATCTGTTTAGATGTTCTATGCCAGTCGCAGTCTTTGTTAGAGGAATTATTTTGTTCATTGTTTTTCATGGTTTAGGGCAGGCTTTGTATTTCTATGAAAACTGTCTAAATACTGAAAGCCTGTAAAGGTATTTTAGATACTTTAGTGCTCCCAAATTTACACAACAAGGTAGTAAAAATCCTTCCATTGATTAAGATCCCTCTTCCCCCATCAGAAGAAATTTCTATTGGACTAGCCATCACTTATATTCCAGGACACAGAATAAAAATTGTTGCCATTAATGTATTAAACTGAAAAATAATGACATACTCTGTTTGCTTATTCTGAATGATTATATGCATTATTTTGATAATTTTAACAGTTTAAAATTATAATGAATATATTACACTACATGTTACATTATATTTATGTAATGTTATGCCCACTTATATAATTCGTTTAGCATGCACTTTTGATCTACTCAGAAAATCAGTAATAATTGCGAAAACACAAAACATTTAACTCACCCTCCTCTCTTTAGGTATCCGTCCTTCAGCCTCCAACTTCGCCCTAGCCTGACGCCTCTTGAGTATGCGATGATACTGTTTTGCATTTACATATAATGGTTCTTCTTCTAGTAATTCAGCACCAGGTAAAGGTATCCTTTGAACTGCCTGTAATCCACCAGCACCAGGAACAACTTGCTATAATTAATTAAAATGAATTCATATAATTTATTAATTTATAAAAATATACTTCACACTTTAACAAAGAAATAACTTTATCAATTGATTTTAGTCTTATATTAAAAATTGTTTCGGAATTTATTGCCCAGACAATATTCCTTATCTAAAATTCACGAGATTTGGTGAGATTTAGCAGTTGATAAAATTACAAATTCAAAAGTTGTATTTAAGGAAAAACAAAAAGCATAACTGTTTGCTGATCAACTCGAAATATCAAATGGAATAGAACTAAATTTGACATTCAATAATTTTTAAGATTATTTTGTTTAATACTTCATTATCAAATTTACTTATAAACTGTTCTTGAGAATAACATGTAAAAGTATTATTTTACAAAATATTCAGTATGACCAGTTTAAAATTTCTTGCAAGGAAAGAAAGAATGCATTTTTTTTACTTTAATAATGGATTAACTACATTAAAAAACTGCATGCTAAATATATTAAAATTTCAGATGCTTATTCTAAGTTCAAGGTCAAACATATATTGAATTATCTATTTAATTTCATTATATGAATACAACTCAGATTGCACAATTAATGATGTACAAAAACAAAAATTGTTATAAATATATTACTAAAAAGATTTCTCAGAGTTATTAAAATGTTAACTAACAACGCTATTACAAGGGTGATTGCAACCCCATTTAAAAAGTCCTGTAAAATATTGTTGAGTAAAAACATGACATAATTTCAAATAATTCTCAACAGTATTGTGAAACACTTGCATATATGCAGACACATATATTTTCAAGCTATTTAACTAGCAAAACAAAGAGCATATTTTTTTAATGTATTAAAACTTTAATTATGTTTCATTATATCAATTCACATAGCTGCCTGTCTATTTGGTTTCTCAACAATTTAAACGGAAAAAAAAACTAAGCTTTCTTTCTTTCTTTTTTTTTTTTTTTGGTGGGCTACCCCGTATATGTTTCTTCTTTGCTAACAATTGAAAATTCAGTATGACAAGACATTTTGATGCAGACTACGGCTTTTGACTTACTCTTCAAATATTAAATTAGAACTCACAATTTGCATATCAACAGATTTTTGAGATGAGAAACTGCTAAAAAGAAGAGAATGATCCATGGAACGTAAAGAATTTTGGTAAGCTATCTAGTTATGCAATCAATTATTTCTGAAACATTCACTAATAGTCATCAGAGAGATGTTCTGATCCAAAAGCTTTATATACAGTTTTGTGTTATCAGAATAAATAAATTTCAATCTGTGCAGTGTCTGTTCATGCTAGTTCTTCAGTCTTATATAATATCACTCACATAATTAAATAAGCATTCAACACTGGGTATGCTAAAGCAGATTTAATCAGTCTTGTCAATATCTTATAGTCTTTTTAGTCAAAATACTTCAGTGCAACTGATATTGTAAAAATATTACAGTATCAGCTTTTCCTCTGTTTCTGCATAAGACAAACAGCAAAAATAAGTTTTTTGTACTAGACACCCCCTGTGTTACGTTCCTCTTATGATATATGCGTGTCACATGAATTGCAGATCACTGATGATGTAGCTAATTTGGAACCTGAACTCAAAATTTGGAGAACTGAAACCCTTTTCTTAATAGACTGCAGTACTGGATAATCGCACTTTAACTTCTACCTCACTTCGTGTTAAAATACTTTGCTTACCTCTCTTCCTATAGCATCTATTCCTATCTCTTCCTATAGCAAGTTAAACAAAAAAAAAAAAAAAAAAAAAAAATAAGAACATTCTTTGAATAGGCACAATTAGAGTGCAAAGTAAATTGTGGCTGCAAATGTCAACTGAAATAAAGTTGAATATCGTTTTGTGAAATGCCCAGCTGCAGAAAGAGCTTCCTGAAAAGTGCAGTTAGGGTTGCCGGGAAGGGCAGGGCAGACAGATTTGACACAAAATCGCCATTTGGCGACAAAATTGCCAATATGCATAGATGGAGATAGAGCATTCTAGAACACATTCTTAGCCTTTTCCTCAGGAATGTTCTTGAAGGTAGGTTTAAGCTAATCCTACCTGTACACAGAGTAGCAGTATAAAGTAGTATCGAGTTCAGAGATCAGCTTGAGAGCAATCGATCGAGTCAGCTGTACTTTAGTGCTTTGCCGTGAAGCTGTCTTCACCATTATAGTCTGAAGGTTGTATTTCTGATTGTTTTAGCATGTTCATCGTAGTTTTCTGATGACTGTAAACATGTCTTTCGAACTGGTAACACTTGAGAATAAATTGTGATTACAAAATATTAAGTATGCTTCTTCACCAAGTGTTATCGTCAATTACCCCAAATCATAGAATCTGTATAATGCAACAATATTTAATCTTACTCAGCTGCCAGGATTCCTCTTGAATATAGATCTATGTTCTACGCCATCAACATTAGTACGTTTTTTCATCACACACACACACATATAAAGATACATTTTCAACTGCTGATGAATTAGTAGATACATTAATCTCAAAATTACTAATGACATCAAATCAAAATTTTCATTACTAGGAATAATTATTAGCTTGCCAGAAAAGTAGACATGCAAAACTATCAATTTAAAGTAAATTACCATAACAATATTTCCCTGGGGAACATTTGAAGGTATTGTGATTGTTTGTGGACTTGGGCTGGCAGCAGTAGTGGTAGTTGTCTGCACAACCTGAGGTGCAGGAGCAGCAACTGATACAGATGGTATTTGTATAATACCTAAAATGAATAAAAGAATCTCAGTGTTGATCATCTTATACAATTAAAGATTTAATTATTTCAAACAATACGCAACCTCATATTTTTATACAATAATCCACAACTGACAAAGGAATAATTAACAATAAAGAAAAAAGACAAACTGAAGATTTTAATTGATAATCATGAAAGATGTTCAAGAATGTAAATACAGTCAATGTTTTGAATTTTTGTGTGATTAAAAATCGATATTAACTCATTTATTTCAAAATAATTCAGAAAGAAATCAGTTCTGAAAAAATTGTTCAATCTGCAAACAAAATTAATACATTTATTTATAAGAAGTTTCAAAGTAAAAGTGAAAAACAAAGAAATTCATTAGCTTGAAAAAAGTGTTTAATTTGTACAGTTGCCTATTACAATGTACAATAGCAGCATATAGTATTATCTAAATTATCCCTTTATTTTTACATCAATATGGAAAGTGAAAATTTACCATCCAGAAAAATAAATTTTGTTTTACAAAATATATAATTCCTTGATGAACTACTTTAAAATTTATTACATCTTTCTCTAACAATTCTGTTTTCAGGTCTTTCCAAATAGCATTTTGAACATTTTATATCCTTCCATATTTCTACTGTTTCTTTTTACTTTATTCGAAATAAGTCATATACTGTTGTCATGATATTTTAAGGAAGAATCTTTTAACTAATTCAACATTAGATACATCTCCTGCTATACAAAATTATGAATGAATTCATTATGAATACAAAATTAATTCTGCATTTTCTTTCTTTATAAGAGGGATGATTTGGGGGTGGTCAGCTGCATTTTATTTATTTATTTATACAATGTATATTGCCTCTAATATTTACAAAACTAATATAAATTATTTAGACAAAACTTAGTTTATAATGAAATAAGAATACAGTTATTACTTTAAATAAATAGTGCCAGGTTGCGCAGCTGCTGGATACATAATTTTGTTGTAAAGGATTTCTTAAGGAAACATTTCCCTGATAATCCAAAGAGAAAAAAAAATAACATAGTTCACTTCAGATAACTGCACAATTACATGAAATAAACTTTCATGTCAGCCATTGAAAACTGTCACCACCAAAAGCCTGGTATCCCACAGCTATAACCCATTTAGTCCTGTGATTATGGTGGTCCAGATCTACATACATTTGTCCATACATAATAATTAATTCTTTTATATGTTTGCACATTTTTAAAAAATTTTTTAAAAATTATTTTGGCTTTTTTTCTTTATTTTGGCTTTCAATTTGCTTTATTACTTTTATACGTCTTTGTTTGTTAAAATTTAAATTTAAATTTGTTTAAATTTATAATGAACTGAACATTTTTTATTAGTGCATCCATCATATCTAAAAGAGTTAAAAAAATCTGACATGAAAACATACCTCCTTGAGTATGTATAAAATTTGTTCCATCTAGAGGAACAGGTTGATATACTAAAGTCTGTCCATCAGATGTCTGAAGTATTTGCCCTTGGCCTGGTTGTTGAATGATTATCTAAAAGCAGAATTAAATTCACTTGAGATTATTACTTATCATATTAAGTACTTAACTGCATGTATATATTAAATGGTATTGATGTAGTATGTAATCTAACACTTTTGCGACCATATCTCATAATTACTGAACTGTACAGAACATCAGAAAAACTTTGTCAATCCAGCAAATGATATTAATACTCAAACAAGAGAATCATGCTGCCAAATTCAGAAGCTAAAGGTTCTACACAACATGTAGAATACTACATGGCAAATACTTCCATATTATCTCAAAGAAGCATGGTGAAGATCCATTAATGTAAGTAACGAGTTTTTCTTGACCATGCTGTGTGACTTTTGCAGTGTACATGGCTGAAAAACTCGTGAATCGGC
The DNA here is from genome assembly GCF_044657685.1 of Stegodyphus dumicola. NCBI lineage: Eukaryota > Metazoa > Arthropoda > Arachnida > Araneae > Eresidae > Stegodyphus > Stegodyphus dumicola. The sequence continues at coordinate 14,905,665 of NC_140779.1, forward strand.
CCTTTTTGAAGGGCCATTTTAGCTTTCATTTTGCAAAATTCGAAGCAAGTCAAATTTAATGGAATGAAAAATTTTAAAGGCTATTAAATTAATTAATAAAATCAGTTTTATTTATGTATTCTTCATTATTTGTATTTCTTTTCATGTTTAAATGCAGTCCTTTGGTGGCATCTTCTGAGAAATAACTAACTAACTAAAAGTGGTAAATTGCATGATACATCAATACCAAGTAAACACTTCAGTTTAAAATATAATTATATATTTAACATTTAATCATCATTTACATAAGTAAATTATAATTAAGTACATATTAAATATGTATTTGATTTTATTTTGGCTATGCCCATTGTTACAGTATATAAACTTTCCACTCTATTTCATGATTAGACAGATGAATGTTGAAAAATATATAAGTGGCAACTTTGAAACATAAAATTTTACGCACGTACTGCAAATTGTTGTTACATCTTCTATTATATGTTCTACTTATTTTAAAAGTTGTTTATTTAATGTCCTTTTGTCTTTATTTATTTTAAAATATCAGCATTAACTGAAATAACAATAATTCAGAAGTCAAACAACAAAAATCAGGGTTATTTTTTCAAAATTTCACAGTAATAATGCTATTAATTGAAATAACAATGCTATTAATTTAGTGAGTTTGTTCTTTAGTGACAACATATGTTTTATCATTAATTTTAAGCTAGTCTTGAAGCTTAAATAGTATTTAACTATTGTTAAATTGATAAATAATACACTGTTATACATGCTAACCAATATAGAAATTGTATTGAAGTGAAAGCTTTTCGAGGGCCCATTTGCTTTGTCAATTGGAATCTGAATGAATGACTTTCTCGCATTCCCTTCATTTTAAGGTTCCTGCAATTTTTGTTTCATGAAGGATTACTGTACTTTTCATGATGAATGTCCAGACATATGAGAAACTGAAAGGTAGTTCTCCATTGCAATATGAAATTGTAATTTTTATAGCTTCTCCGATTTTAAGGCTACTTAAAACAATGAAACCTGCTTTTGCCGTCCTCCTGATTTTCAAGGAAGATAAAATAATAAAATTTAAATTAACCACATATACCACAACTACAGGCGAAAATTTTAAGAGCTTGCAAATTGCTCATGGCAATCGTCTCTCACTTTTACATCCAAGACTGATATTTTATAAAATTTATTACAAGTCACCCTACCTATGGACTTCCCACTCTAGTTTTAGCAACAAAAGGAGGATTTAAAGCTCTATAGCTTGTGGTGTTTATTACCAGCTTATATCCAAACATAAAACAGCTACGACAGACATATTTGGCATGCTCATCCATCTCGTTAATTGTCAGTACTAACATTTATTTAATTTTTAGTTCATAAGGTAAAGATTATGAAAATTCTAATACCCTTGAATTATTAAAAACAAATATTTTCCTATTAATTTAATTACTAATATAAAATTAAACCAATTTTACTGTATTTAAAATATATAAGTATATTGGTAGTAACACATACTAAAAAACTCCTTTCAAACGGGATAACAGTAAGGTGGTCCACAGAACAGTCTAATTTATAAAAAAGTTTAAAAAATAATGCTCTATAACACCCTTGACTAACCATGATTTACTTTTGCTGAAGCACATATTATTGCAGAGATATTTATATCTTTTTCATGTTTTGTGAGTCTTACTAGTAAAATGACACACATACATATATACTCTTTATATATAGATGCATATTTGGCTAGTACAATATATTTCCTATCGATATTCCAAGATATGTAAATAAACAATTTATCCACTAACAATTTATTTTGCCTTTTTAGCTTTACTATTAACTTAAGCGATGAGATGAAGAAATATATTTTAAATGGAATATTTATAAATGATATAAATGTAACAGCCTGGAGCTTCATTTGCATAAGATTAAATATGAGTAGTATAAGGCACATGTGCTACGATGTAACAGCGCACAACATTTAATGAAATGCATATTAAGAGATATTATAAAACTCTGGTTACCAATGTACAGCAAATTAAAGTGTGCACTGGGAATGCCCTCTAGAAGTGAAAGTGAACACTAATAATATGTGCATAAATGGAATTACCACATCCTTTAATAAAGTATACTCTATAGCTTTTATACTCTTCTACAAATTGAGGCAAAGCCAAAATTATCAATAAACACTTCCATAAAAGCAGTCTTAAAATCAAAGATGCAACTGAAATTATCGAAAGGTCATGTCGCGATACAGAACTACTTTTCAACCTATAATATACAATGATACTTCAGATATGTCATTCATTCGTTCTAGATCTTTGGATATACACTAAATATGCTTTAAAAAATAAAAAAGAGAGAGAGAAAATCTGACAAGATTCAGTTTAACGTCACACCAGAGGGTGAGGTAGGCTCTCATTGAACATCACACATTACCAATCCACTCTTGGACTCCCTCCCACTAACAACTTATTTTGCCTTTTTAGCTTTACTATTAAGAATCTCTTTCTTCATAATTACAATACATAAGATTCAAAAGTAAAATCATAAAATATTTAAAAACAAGCACAGCTTTAAAATTCCTGTTACAGTGTTAGGGGCTGCAACTGCAATAGAAAGAAATCCATTATTATCATCAATGAGGAGAAAACAAATCTTAAAACATGGTTCAAAGAATCTAAAGAAAGTTTTTCAGAGGGATTAATGATTGTTACTAGTTTTTCACATAACGGCAAATTAAAAATAAAGACAGTGGAGAAAAATGTTAGGATCAATTCTACATACTATCAGGAATATATCTGATACCCAGTTTTCACATACGAAATACCTACTATTTAGCCACAGTGCCATTAATCAGTAGAAGTGCATCAAGACAAAGCAAGCAGCCATGTGTCAAAATCCACTGTTTCCCACTCTTCGCTCATATCCCTAACAAATATTCTTATGTATCACCCATGGATTTTTGCGCTTTTGGACTTTTAAAAAGCGAATTATCCAAATGTAGACCTACAACCCTTCTTAGACTTCAGAAAACTGTTCAAGAGAAATGGGATAAAATACATCTTCCGACACTACAAAAAGGCTCTATTGTTTTTGAAATTATGATGCAGGGATATAGTGAAGAATAAGGGTTATCAAACAGAACATTTAGAACACAAAATTTTAGGTAAAATAATATTTCTGTAAATACTGTATTTTGCTTGTTACACCTATATTCATTCATGGTACGATTCCTTCAAAACTAAAATAAAGATGAGATTAGAACATATGAAAAATTCAGTTGTAGATGTCTGAAGCAATAACTTTATACAATAGTGCAGCTGACAGAACTAAGTAATAAGATAAACTTCATTGATACCTGTTGAGGTTGACCTTGCTGGCCTGATAGCTGACTTATAGGAATAACTTGAATCTGAATAATAAAAGAAAAACATCACAACTAAGTTAGTGAAACAATATAAACATGAAATATCAATACATAAACTACTAGGAAAGCTGATTAAATATGCAGATTTTTATAACTCTTGATTAATGCAATATTACTTTAATTATAATCAAAATTCAATTCTACATTTTATGAAGATGAAATAGATTTAATATTAACTTTCAAGCATAATATTTAGGTATCACTGAAATCATCTGCTTCACATCAGGCACTAGTAAAAGTCCACTATATGTAGAAGTAAGCAAAAGTTACTGAGAATTCACAGCTTTATATTTATGCAGTCTCATACATTTAAGAAGGTAATTAGTCACAGCTCCCAAAATGATATTTTAAATAACAACGTAACCTCATTTTTATTATATGTAAAAACAGAATTCAGTAAAGCACATTTATAATCCTATATACATTTTTGAATACTGGGCATTTTCATTAGCTGGGCAAAAAATGATTTTTTCATTTGCAATTAGCAATACTGGCAATAAAGCAAAAGTCACCAACTTAAGCTTTGTGAGACAGGTGTGCCACACACGTATTGGACACAAATGTCTCAGAGACACATTTTGGACTAGGACACTTCCTATTTGAAGCCTTCTGATTTTGGAGAAGCAGCAAATATGTTATCAAAGGTTTTTTTTTTTTTTTTTTTTTTTTTTTTTTTTTTTTCCCTTGATAAAATACACCACAAAAGAAACAATTTCACACAAAATCATCTCAGAATTACCCTGTCTTTCTCAAAATCAGTGAAATTTTTAGATGTTATGCCACAAGAGAAATTTAAGTGTTTTTTATTTTATTTTTGATATTTTAATAAGAATAATCAAAAAGACTAATCTACTTTTTAAAATATTGCTGTTTTCATATCCTTTTTCTATGAAAGAGATTTTTAATAATTTTTCTTTAATAAAATAAAACCTGCCCATTGTTTGGATATTTCTTCTATGCATATTTGAGAAAAGTCAAAAATTTTATTATTCTACAATTCAATATTTTATAGAACTTTTAAGGAAAATGATGAAGTTTTAAAATTAATTTTGATAACAACCTAAGTGTTCCTCTCATAATGTGCCTGAAATTATAAAATTTCAACCACAAGCTTATTTATGCTAATTTTTTCCCAAAGTTAGGCTTAGCAGCTCGAGTTGCCCTCTTCCCATCAGGTTAGCCTGTAATTCAGAGAGAGAGTGGTTTGATGACAAACAGCTTGATATGTCAATTTACTCTATAATATATTTGAGTAATTGGTACTTTTCTGTTTTGCCGGTGCAGGCAATACCCAGTTATAGAGCCGCCAATAATCGTATAACCGATGCCAAACGGAAAATCCTCACTGGTAACTTTTTACTCCTCATTTTTAAAACAAGTTGCAGACATTTCATATCAGATTGACTGTTTCTTTCAATACTGGCATATAATTACATAGAATTTTTACCAGATTGTTCAAGTTTATGACCTAAGGCGATTTGCGGTAATTAAGTCAATTAGGATGTAATCACACCGCTCACCCGAAGGCAAAAATATAGAAAAGGCAAAGTCAAGGGTTAAATTCATCAAATCTAATGAGAATGCACTAGCAAAGTAAAGTACTGCAGCTTTACATAATTTCTGAGTAAGCTATTCGTACAAAATGAAATAATGTTTGCTTGTTGTATTCCAAATTAAGATTTAACTTGAAATTAATGTAGATAATTACTGAGAGAATTAAGATTTTTGTAGCGTAGGTTACATGAGATGAGATCAACTTGGGGTCACGTGATACGAACCGGCGAATCAGGATGTTGTACCATGAAAGCATAGTAAATTCTTAAATTAATGTCTTTTTACAAATTTATTGTCTTTATTTATTGGCGTTTTTACAATATTTTAAATAACATTTAAATGTTTACAAATTCAAAATAAAAAAATTCTTAGAACTAACATTTGTCAACATTTTTTATGTGTATACTGTGTGTTGTCGCTGATAAAGTCTGCTTGGCGAGATTTGCGCCGGCAAAACGGAAAAGTACCGAATAATTCCATGCAAGAAATCTGTGCAGCATCATTACAGATGAAACATTAAATTAGCTGTTTCTTTAAATGGATATTCAGTAGCTACCAAAAGATTGATAAAATGGTGTTTTCTTCAGGTACTTAGCTGTTCAAAAAAGGATCTATAATTATTGAGATTTTTAGAAATGTACATAGTAGAATCAGAAATAGCTAGATTTCAAAATTTCAAGTTAAACATGAATGCAGTTTCCTAAAACTAAAATCTAGTTTCTGATTATGTCACCATAGTTTTATTTATTTTAACAAGTGCCATATCTATTGGTTTATTACATTTCTTGTTCCAAAGCATCACAAAACAATTTTGCATTCGTAAAATGAACAGCAGGCTTTTTTTTTTTTTAAAGAAAAAAAAATGCCAATAAAGAAGACTAGTCTCAAATAAGTAAAGTTAAAATATATTAAGCATTACATTCAAATTTAATTGTGTTATGGATTTAAAGTAAATATACAACAAACCGACAATGCACTTACTACATAATTTAGATTTCACATTAAATGACACATATAATAATAACTGCACACAGTTTCAACATTAGTAATTTGTGAAATTCAGTCTTGGAACTGATAATCAATTTCAAACAAGAACTGAATTTCATTACTTACTAATATTAGTTTACATGCTGTAAAGAAATTATTTTATGATATACCTGCTGAACTTGCTGCCCAGGCTGACTTTGTATCTGTATTGCATGACCTTGCGGAAGACCTTGTACCATTATTGGTTGGCCCCCTTGAGCTACTTGAAGAACCTAGTATGCAAAAAGATGTAAACAATAAATAAATAATAATACATCATTTTAAAGAAACCAATCGCAAATAAGAAATTTTTGTTACATATTTTTAATGGACAGGTATAAGAAATCTATGAAATTTCTGCACCTTCCATTTTAGATGAACAAATTCATCAAAAAAATTTAGAGCTGTGATATTATTCAATAATTTTAAGATTAAATATGCATCAGTACACTAGATTAGCAATTTTTTTTCAAACTAAAGCACAATAGAAATACATAATACAGCTACTAACTTTTAGGAATGAATGCCTAAAAAAATTTAATTCAAAGAAAAAAAAAAAAACTTTATCACTGTTTAAATGTTTCCAATTTAATTTTTAATAGCATTTTAATTTACATTTTTCCAATGCACCTTTTTTTACCAACTTTCAGGAGTGAACAACTAACTAAAAAAACTAAACTAAAAAAATTTTAATTCAAAGAAAACATGTAAACATTATTGTTTACATATTTCCAAGACTTTTTTTTATTATTATTATACACATATTGGCATATTCTTAAATCTTCTACATGCATTTGCAGGAGTCAGTTGTTGGAATGCTCATTAATTCTCTAATTACATTTTTACCAAACCTAAAATGTTCTCAAAAAGTTAGCTTTTAATGCAAAACTTTCTTTTAAGGGAATAGTTCAAATTCCAGAAAAAAACCCAGAGGTAAAAATTTGGTAAACAAGAAGACTATCTTTGCTATAAAAATCTTATGTTTTGTACTTGTTGGTTAAACGCTTTGCCTGATTATCCCGAGTTATCTCGGGTTCGTATATATTGCAGTTAATTATTATCTCGAGAAAACTCGGGCAAAGCAGAATTTGTTAGTACGATTTCTTTTATCACGGTTTTACTCGGTTTGGAGGAAACGAAAGGAAATATTTAGCTTTGATTGGCAGTTAGCCAAATTTTGTTGGGTTGCGCGGTTCTTTTGGGGGGACTGGTCGCGTGTTTCCCCATTGTATAGTATACGTTGGCTTATGGATTAGTAATGTATAAAGAAGGATGCATGCGTTGGAAAAAAATAAAATATTGGCAATGATGGAAGATAGTGAAAGCGATGACTTTTCAGATAGTGATTATGAAAAGGTTGGGAAAAAAATTAAAAAAAAAAAAAAATCAAATCCAAAGAAACAGTGTGGTAAGCCAGTAAGAAAAGAGACCAGATACCAGTGTAGAATGTCAGGTATTGTTGTCCCTGTATATTGGTATTGTGGTATGTATAGGTCTGTGTTGTCCCTTGTTTCAAAAACTATCACACAAAGATTAATATTTAAATTTTTTTCGTTTGTCCGAGATAACTCGAGATAGTAAACTAATATTAAAAATAAATGCTCTTACACCTTCAAAAAATTAAAAATTCAACTTAAAACCTACATATTTTGGTTTGTTTCGTTTTGTTGTATTTAATAATAAAATAAAAAAAATGTAATGATTTTTTGCAATTTTTTTCAAAAAAATTTGTAAGGGAAACGGTTAAAGTGGCTTTGACAATAACTGCTCTATGCAAAGAGAATACTATATTGCTTCTTACTCTTCAGGCTCTGAATCCATTACCTTATCTATCAGATATTATAAATAAACAGAAGCATAAATTCACACAAAAAGTCATAGTTACACTTTTTTTGAAAGCAGATGACATTTTAAAGAATGCGAAGTGTGATGTATAGTTATTCATTGCTAATACGAGTAGTTATCATTCGGAAATTATGCTGTCATTGACAGAAAAATTTCAACCTTAAAACTCCATAGGTACACTAAGCATGTTACAATGGACAAAGAGCTAACAAAGATAAATCTTTTGAAAAGATTATTAAAAAAAAGGTTTAGTTATAAGAAAAGAGATTTTATGAAGTATTTAAACATTCTGCTACAGATCTTCAAACAGTGAGCACCTTCTTCATAGCAGTAAATTTATGCACATTCCAGGAATGGATACCAAGAAACATTAGAGAAAACATTGATGGTACTTTTTGGTTATAGTGGCCTTGGCAAGACGCAGACAATTATCAGTTTTGTTCGCATATGTGTGCCAACTTAGAAATAATTTATATTTTTTCAACTAGTACAAATTTTCAGTTTTTCATTGCTACATATAGTATGCTTCAGTATACTATGAAAAGAATAAAGTATACAATGAAAAAGAATATTTTTTTTTAATCAATTAAATTTCAATTTTCCATCGATGGAAAAAGAAAAAGATAATAGTTTTTTCCTTAACAGAAAGACTTTTTACCAACTAGAAGAATTTATGAAAATGGCCATCTTACACAACAGTATACTAGAAAAGAAACTATCTCGTAGCCCCTAGGAAACAGGATTTTAGGAATACTTTAATGTTTTACATATATTCTAAATATTGCTTTATATGTTCTATGTTTCTATATGTTGTTCTATGTTTCTACATCTATATGTTGTATCTATTGCATGTATACTTTATAGTAATTTCAGACATGTTTCTATAAGATGCTTATTTTCAACAAATTGCTAACGCAACTGCTTATTAAATAAAATAAATACCCATTTATATTGAAAATTGTTTAAGAGTACTGGTAACTGTTCCCATGACTTGATTTTCCAAATAACTGTAAACATTCAGTCAACCACTCATACTAAATTTTCAGGTGCTAATGTTAAGACAAAAAGAAATACTTTACTTTCAAGAAAGGCCTATTCTATGATTCTTTTTCTGGAGAAAAAAAAGTTGCAAGGGATTTTTAAAACATAATTCCAGAAAAGGATAATGTGCAGCCTCTTTCAATTTCTTCTTTGTCACATATTTTTGTAAAATAAGCACTAGCACTGTGCAGTGTTTATGTTAATACATATCAAATGTGTTAATAATACATTATCTTTTTATTTGAACTGAACTTCTACCTTTGTTAGCTCTCACCAAGAAAAACATTTTTTTAAAGTTTGGCAGCAAGGCTGACCACAGTGACATTTCCCCTTCCGGCTCCAAGACTTATATCCAGGATTAGCCTTTTTATCAGCCGAATCACTCGCACATTTGGCTAAAACTGAGCCTATGCTTTTGCAATGTGAATCTCCAGCATCAATTTTACTTGGAATTTTAATTTACTCTCTATCTAAAATCCCATAACCTGCAGAGATGAATTTGTAAGCACAAGCCATGCATTGCTAATTTTACAGTTCAAGTTAAGAAGCTGTTTAATCTTTAGCAGTCTGTGTGTTTTTCTGCCACTGCCTACCCACATTTTTGCAGTGTGAATTTATGTGAATAAATTTACCTTCTTACAAAATAGAAACATAAATTATTTATTACCATGCATGCAGTTTCGTAATGTAAATGTACGGACTATAGCTTTCCTGTTAAGTTTACACAGATGAAGGAAGCCACAGTTAAGGTAAGTAAAGTAAGGTAAGGTAAGTTTGTTCCAACACCTTGTAATCTTATGCGAATAAATTTACCTTCTTACAAAATAGTTACATAAATTATTTATTACCATGCATGTGGTTTCATAATAGAAATGTATGTTCTATAGCTTTCCTGCTATGTTTACACAGATGAAGGAAGCCACAGGCAAGGTAAGTAAAGGGAAAGCACGAGTGTTTAAAATAAATTTTGTGTCACAGAAAAAATTTAATTTAAAGAAGGAAAACAAAAGGCTGTTAATTATATCAATCAATTCAGAAATTTATGAATAACATGATGACTGTTGAAAAAAATTTATAATAAAAAGTGATGGTTTACAGGTTTAAACTTCAAGCTTAAAATACACCTTTGCTGCACCAATACAAAATGTTTCCTTTATTTTACAGAATATAAGTACTGTATCCAACCCTCTGGCTGCTCATTCTCTGACTTCCACGGGCAACTCAAATGTAGCAAAATTTGCTCATCCACGATTTTTGCATGCATGTGTTTTTCTTCCTTTACTGAGGAGCGCATCCTGCCTTTTCACCGTTTAACCAGTGAAATAAATTATATACAGTATTAGATGGTATTATTTAGGTTTTGTCTAACAAATGTCGCTAGTCGTCCACTAAACTGCGGCATTTGAAGGGTACAGGTAGTTCCCGCTCTAACTTCACTGTGTTTGCTGCCTTTTCCTAACCAGAAATGGCTGCTAGAAAACATTCAGTGGTTGACAAAGTATATATTCCTGATGATTTATCAGATTCTGAAAGTGATTTTAGTTTTGATAGTGATAGTGATATGGATTTTTCGGACTGCTTCTTGGATAACAAAGCCTTAAACCCTGTTTCGAACTCCATCATTAAAAACTACATTTTAAAGATATTTTTCCCTTGATGCATTATATTTTCTTAAATTTTACACATTTTACTTTTTTATATTATGTAATAAATAGAAATTAACTGTAATTCAATTGAAATTTGTTAAAAAAAATTTTGTGTGATAATATCTGAAATTTGTTTTTCTGACAGCTTAGTTTCGCATGATAAAAATCTACATAAAAAATAGTTTCTAGAAAAAATGCATATTTCAATTCTCCAATATATATATAGATTTAAAATATGAAAAAAAATCCACAATTTTTCATGCAATTTCGGTGTACAAATTGAGCAGTCGGAGGGTTAAACATTTGTTACAATTTAGTTTGATAAATGGATAACAACAGAGTGAATTCTTTGAAGAATGGAACTATGAATAATGGTACAGCTACAAGGACTATCTGCCTAAGAATGACACCATCAAGGAAAATACTCTAAGCTTGTGAACTCTTTAAAGTGTACTCTGTACACTAAAGTTGAAGTATTCTTAGGCAGAAGTTAAGACTATAAAAGTAGTTAAGTTATTAAATGTTTTAATTATACGCTTTTATATTATCTTCACCACCTCTTGGGAAAATACATCCAAATGATTATAAAGCAGCACTATTCCAAGTTTATGTAAATTATAAACTAGTGATTTCATTCTTTATTCTATCTTTTTAATACTGAAATAACAGAGACTGGATATTCTCTTATGTATGTTTATTAATAAACAATTCATATTAGCAGTTCGCTAACATAATTAAATGACATGAACAACTATTTTTAACCAATTAACTGTGACTTAAGTATACTCATCATGGTGAAGCGGCACGATTTTGTGTATTGACGAGTATACTCTTCATGCATATAAAGCAGTGTAAGCAATGCGCATATAAAGCAACGTAATAGAAACAGAGAAAAGAAAAATAATAACAAAGAAACCGGAGCTAGTAATGGATTATAATAAAAAAAAATGGGTGGAATGTATATGAGCAATGGAATTATCATAGCATACACCACAACAAGAAAACGACTCAAAAAGTACTACAAAAAGATATTCCTCCATCTCTTAGATACTGCGTGTCTGAATGCATTATTATATACAAAAAATAATGGAACATTATCACGTATCAACTTTTTGCTCAAATTTATTGAAGACACTTTTGTGATGTATCCCATTGAAAGAAATAAATCGACAATTAGGTGGGAATCATGTTCCGGTTTACATACCCTCAACATTGGAAAAAAAAACAACCGACGCGAAGGTAACCCTACGCATTGCTACAAACGTAAGATCAGGAAGGAATCGCATTACTGGTGTTCAATTTGCAAAGTCCCATAGTGTATAGTACCCCGTTTCACTGAATATCACTCCACAGCAGTAGGAATTTTAATTCTTACTTTTATATTATTACTGAAGTTACAGGCAGGGTAAGATGGCTTCCCCGCAAAGCAGTTTTAGGGTTGCCATAAAATGGCAAGGGAAGGCAGGGTTGCCACATTTGACAAGGAACTGCCCATTTGCTGACAAAATTTGCGATATACCATGGACGGTTGGAGAACCTTCTGGAACGAATTCTTACTGGTTTAGCCCAGAATGTTCTTGAACACAAGCCGAAAGCTATATAAACCCTGCTGGTACGCAGTCAGAGTGTGCTTCATCGTGAGGGCGAGTGTATGTGCCTCGTCTAGAGTGCGAGATAGTATCGAGTTGGTGTCTCGTCTAGCGAGTCAATCCCTGCGGAGTCAATTGAGTTGACAGCCGGGCAGTGGTTGCCGAGTGGACCGAAAGAGTCTCGTAGTGTATCGCGGTTAGTGCATCGTCAAGAGAGCGTGTTGAGCTCCGGGAATGACTGAACCGAAGAGGAGCTGAGCTCTGTGTGTCGGCGAGTGCATCATGAGTTGTAGCGTGGAGAGTCTCGAGAGTACGTGGAGTTTTGAGAACGACCAAGGAGAGTCGCAAGCTGTACTCTACTGCTTTGCCATGGAGCCATCTCCACCGTGATAGCCTGATAACCTGGAGGCTGTGTCGCTGATCGTGTCAATGTGTTTATAGTTGTTTATCGACAACTGTAAAAACGTGTTTTGGAGCTGTCCTGACAATACTGGCCAATAAAGTGTGTTTCGATACTTCATCAAGTAGTGTCGTCATTATTCACTCCAAATCCATACGAACGTGAAGGAAGAAATTAACGCAACAACTGGTGTCAGAAGTATAAAAAACGCAATAATTGGTGTCAGGAGTGGGGTTTGCAAGTGAATGCCAGTGATCCGCCTGCAGAGGAAAGCAATGGCGTAGGAAACGAAAACCTTGATGGACATTTTAACCGAGATAAAAGCCGGATATGATACCATGAGGGCTGAGATCAAAGACGGATTGAAAGAATTAAAAGCCGGATGTGCTGAGATAAAATCTGTATATAAAGAGATGACGGCTGAGATGAGAGCCGGACTGGGAGAGAAGAAAGCACAACGAGAAGAAATAAATGTCGGCCAAGAAAATGCACAAGAGCAACTCCAACAGGTGGAAGTAGAGCTTACAGAAGAAACTGGAGCCATAAAAGACGATGTGGAAATGAGAGAAGTGGCACCTAGAGAATCCAAGGATGAAGAAATGAAAGAAGTAGCTAACGAACTGCCTGAGAAAGATCCAGAAATGATCGATGAAATATCTAACGGGATTAAAGAAATAGAACGAAAACATGAAGAAATGAAAGACGGGAAGGAAGATTTTGATTCTCACATGCCTGAAGTAGAGATAGAAGAAAGTGAAAAAGTGACTGTCAAGTTCGTAGAAACTGATAGTGAAGTTATGAAAACGCAGTCAGCAAGTGTTGAACCATCTGAAAGTGCATGTGATGCAGAGATGGGAGAAGCTGATGTACAGATTAAGCAGTGTGCTCCAGTATTGCAAGAAAATTCACCCACCTCGCAAATTATGTGTGCATGTCATAGTGCAGATTTTGCAGACAAGGACTTGATTCTAAACCTAGATACTTGTGTTTGTGAAGAATCGGGTTCCGTTCGAGACTCTAATGCAAACATTGGAACTGGTTTTCAGGAAATAGAGGTAAATAAGCATGTACCAATTGCTAAAAATACTGATGTGAACTGTATGCATGCTGCGAATGAGCTACAGAGCGTTGAACAAACTGTTTCAGATCTTCCTGTGGATGGAAAATCTGAAAGTACTGAATCTTCACACTGTGATATGCAAAACAGAAATACATCTGAGAACTGCAGTGGAAAAGTATTTGATCTGGGTATAGCTTAATGAAAACACCGAGACTGAAATTCATCCTGAACTTTAATTTGTATAATTTAAAATTGTTATGTGTTTAATTTGTGTATCTAACTTGTAAATAGTGTAAATATTTGTTTCTTTAGTAATGTTATCTGTATGTTTTGAAGCGTTTTGATTGTATCAAATTTGGCTTCGGACCAAGGGTTGTACTGCCTGGGACGTGCAGTCCTTGGGAGGGGGCAGTGTTACATAATGTACAGGCACGGTAAGATGGCTTCCCCGCAAAGCAGTTTTAGGGTTGCCATAAAATGGCAAGGGAAGGCAAGGTTGCTACATTTCGTGAGGAACTGCCCATTTAGCAACAAAATTGGGGATATACCACGGAAGGTTGGAGAACCTTCTGGAACGAATTCTTACCGGTTTAGCCCAGAATGTTCTCGAACACAAGCCGAAAGCTACATAAACCCTACTGGTACGCAGTCATAGTTAGTATCGAGTTGGTGTCTCATCTAGCGAGTCAATCGAGTTGACAACCGGGCAGTGGGTGACAAGTGGGTCGTCAAGTGCACCAAAAGAGTCTCGCAGTGTATCACGGTTAGTGCATCATCGAGAGAGCGTGTTGAGCTCCAGGAACGACTGAACCGAAGAGTCAGGATCTGTGCTCTGTGTGTCGTCGAGTGCATCGCACGTTGTAGCATGGAGAGTCTTGAGAGTACGTGGAGTTCCGAGAATGACAAAGCAGAGTCACGAACTGTACTCTAGTGCTTTTCCGTGAAGCCGTCTCCACCATGATAGCCTTGATAACCTGAAGGCTGTGTCATTGATCGTGTCAGCATGTTTATAGTAGTTCATCGACTGTAAAAACATGTTTTGGAGCTGTCCTGACAATAATGGCCAATAAAGTTTGTTTCGATACTTCATAAAGTAGTGTCATCGTTATTCAGTCCAAATCCATACGAACTTGAAGGAAGAAAATAACGCAATAACTGGTGTCAGAAGTATAAAAAATGCAACAATATGTATAATATTTAATTTATTGCATTTTTAGTTTAATACGTATGTAATATATGCTTATGTTAACCAAATAAGTAAATATTAGTAACAAAATTTTCAACTTTATAAAATAAACCCATCTTTTTCATCCAATATCTTACCAGCGCAACTTACTCTGTGATTGACGAATATACTCGTCATGGTTCGATTCTGGTGAGACAAAACGGTGTGAACTCTTAACTGAGAGCGCCACAGTTAACTGGTTAATAGCATTAAAAAATCTTAAAACTGAATGGCACAAAATTCATTAGATAAGTTCCAGCACTTGTCAAATGAACTAAAGTTTGTTCCGACATTTTTCGGATGGAATAAAGCTTACAAAGAAATTTCTTTGATACTTTAAATCAATAATAATATCCATTATTTCTGTTATATTTTTTTTTCACAATCAAACAATATACATTTCACACTATTAAATAGCTATTATAAAAGCAAATGAACAAATAAAACTAGGCTTACTTGTGGTTGAGGGGACAACTGAGCTACTTGAGCACCAGATACCTGAACAGCAGATTGCAAACCTTGCATAACAGCTACTTGTTCATTGGTTGCATTACCACCAGCGACTGCTACCTGTGTTCCTGCTTGAGATGCTACAGCTCCTCCACTTGTAGCAACTTGAAACTGCTCCATCACTAGTCAAATCGTAATGATCTGGAAAATATGAGGTTGTATCTTTCAAAACTAAATGCACAACATGTTACATTAATGAAAAGAAGTTAATATTTTTTATGCAATGTTCTTTTAAAAGACATTATTATTCTAAAGACATTTTTACACATTATTAGTCTATTATTATTCATTATTATTTAAAACATATTATTTTTTACTGCTGTATGAATGAATACATTTATCTTTAAAAGGATACACAGAGAAACCTTAAATGCAAAAAGAATATTTTACATTCAAAATTTCACACATGCGAAAACACAATTTTTCACAAGTGAAAATGTATCTAATCACATCTATAGCAATCATATCTTCAGCAAATTCTCAAGTATTTAATTTATCTAGTATCTAATATATTTATTATTAAAATTTTTAGGTACTATTCGGTTTTGAGGGCCGTACAAAATCGCCAAACTACTGTTGATGCCAATGCTGCCAAAAATAATTGCGGCAACCCTAAAAATTGCAGCAGGAAAGGAATTATAATAGTAAATAACTATTTAAGATTGATGTGTTAATTTAGATGAAAAATTAATTTCATATAATACTTTTTTATTATTATAATTTATAGGAAAAAGGTTAAACATGACTGACTAGAAGCATAAGAGTAAATAACTATTTCAGATCATTATTATAATTTATATAAAAATTGCTAAACATAACTGAATGGATGCCTGCATCGCTATTTCGCTGCCGATTTATTGTTTAAGCATAATTTCATCTCGTTGGTTGTTCAAACGTAATTTTCTATAACGAATGATGCCTTTTCTTTGAAAATATTCTCGGTAAAGTGCAGAATTGCTCACTTATTTGTTTGCCGCTTTTTACGAGGGTAAAAACAATTGGATTTTTGTCAATTTTCTTTTACTTTTTAAGTGAAAATAGGTCGATGTGTACATAGATAAAGTCAAGGGTGTGTGCAGTGCCATTTTTGTGCAATTCTAGGATTTTTTTTTAAGTGAAAATAGGTTGATGTGCACATGGATACCGAGTATGTGCAATTCTTAAAAACGCGTCAAGCAGTAGTGATTCTACACTTTATCCAAAATTCTCTCGCCGACTTTTCGTCATGGGCAATTCCCAAATTGTTAAATCCATAGGATATAAAAAAAGATTTAAAATCACAAAAGGATTTAAAAATTAAACTAGTATTTCAATGGCGTCTTAAGAAATATAGAACTATATGAATTTACGTAATTGGAAATAGATTTGGCGCGGTGTTAAATGGGCACATTTGCTAGATTCGGCGCTTTTGCGCGTACATTTTTGCTGCAATTTTTTTACGGCTCTCGAAACCGAATAGTAACGATTTTTATTATACTATATTTATTATTAAAATTTTTATTATATTTATTATTAAAATTAAAAACTTGAGATTTTGGAGAGGGATTTCTTGACAAAATCATTGTGACTTCAAGAATCAAGTCCAAGATTTCAGATTACCAAACCCATATGTTGATCATCATAGTATATCACCAGAGCACACAGAAAGAATAGCTTTACTTACAGTTGAGATGAATAGACATTTTTGAATGAACACATTTGAATAAACATATCTGAATGTGACCAGACCTCACCAACTTTCTACGGATATTCATTAATGCAGATGTGGCCAAATACTTTTAACCACCAGCCCAAAATTTCTTTTTTAGTGGCTGTGTTGAATTTTGCAATATTCCTCTTATTTGCAAGCTAATATGTGATAGAGGAATAATCTTCTTCAATTAAATTTTTTGAAAAAATTACATATACACCAAAAAAGGGATTCTATTTGTATAGATCATCAAGTGAAAGACATGCCTACCAACTGAAATAAGATTTACATTCATTTTCAAATAAAAATTTAGGGTGCTTACGTATTATTGCAACCACCTTAGTAGAAATTGCCAAAGTTTCAGAATACACCAAATGCTGGTAACTCCAACCATAACAATTATTCAAGCAACTATGTGCATGACAAACATTCAGTTTCCAATATCATCATTTTCAGATGTGTTTTTCTTGCTGCATTCCAAATTCCAATGGCTTTTATACAAAAATTATGGGCTAATCTTTGGAATATGGTAACAGATAGTTTGGTGACATTTTGGTAAGGCGATAAAGGTTACTGGGCTAGGACTTTAGCAGTGTACATGGATAAAGTCAAGAGTGTGCACAATGCCATTTTCGTGCAATTCTGGGATTTTTTTTTAAGTGAAAATAGGTCGACATGTACATGGATACCGTGTATGTGCAATTCTTAAAACGCAGCAAGCAGTGGGCGATTCTGCACTTTCTCCCAATTTCGCACCTAATCTTCGTCATGATTAAGCACTTTTGTTCCATAAAAGTTCTAGCATAAGTGTATTTCGGCTAGCAGATTGTTGGAAGAAAATAGGTAAAAAAAAAAAAAAAAAACTAGCAGGTTGCTGTAGCAGGGTTGGTCACCAAATTCTTGCCAAAAAATCGCCAAGTTACCATAATCCGAAGATTAACCAAGTTATGATTATTTTTTGTCTTAAACTCGATTTTAAAATTTGTGCTTTTAGGATATTCCTATAATGAAAGAAAGAGAGGTAAAATGTCTGCAGAAATACATAATTTTGTTGCAAAATTGCTAAAGGAATAATGCTTCGAATTCTTTCATAAAGCAATTCCTACCACAACAAAAACAAAAAGCTGTTTGAAAGTAGGTTTACTGATTGCCTTTTGGAATAGATATGTAGTTGAAACGTAAAATATGTATTCATGTAATACAGTCAAAAGTCTTTAATCCGGACTCGTGGGACTTCGGCGATTCCAGATTATAGATCATCAATTTAAATCTGGTAAGATGGCATGCAGAAATTATTAAAAATATGAAACCGTAATTTATGAAATAAAGAGCAATTATGATCTAAAGGATATCAAAATTTACAAAAAAAAAAAAAAAAAGCTTAATATTTATTTGTTTACTTTATTAAACATTTCTTTCAACGCATGCATGCATAAAGCATACATTACGCATAGTCGATATTAGAAAATTGCAACCAGAAAACTATTTGATGTATATTTGTGATATTTATAATGACGAGGAATTTGATTTAAATCATATCAATGATGGAGTACATCGAGATGAAATACTACATTTAGTAAGGAATTATAAGCCGAATAAAATAAAAACATCTGCCCTGAAGATAAGGATAGTGTTGACAGATCAACTTCCAATTCATTGCACGCCGCGACGTATGGTCGAATGTTGGAAATACGTATGGTCGAATGTTGGAAATGCCAATGGTTGAATGTCACTATGGGGGATATTTTTTACTCTTGTTTTGTAAATTTATGTGGTGACGTCGTAACGAAGTTGCTGTGCTACTTGGGAAAGAGGGTGACCTCGGGCACAACTACACTACATCTCAACAACTTGAACGACATAGGTGTAGTTTGAGAAAGGTTTGTATAATCATGCAGGTCCCCTGAACCCAGAGCCTGCACTTACGGGTTAACATAATTTTATACGATATAGCTAGATGTTCATATTTAAATTACACAAAAAATAATAGGACTAAAATTTACGACCTTTAATAAATAATTAATTGAAAATATTTTAAAAACAAACTGTTTGATACCCCAAATAATCAGCAAATTTTAAGAAAATAACCTTACAGAAATAATTCTGCATTAAACACAAAAACCCTTATTTGACAATATATATATATACACACAATATATATATATATACACAATGTAGCATTTACACAAAATTAAACTGTACAGAAAAAGTAGTTTATTCAAGTACTGAGTTACTAGCTGTTCCTAGTACTAGTTAATATAAAAAGTTGGTTCCTCAAGTCAAACACAGTAAAAGCCTGACTCTCCAGCATTTAACTAACTAGAAAGCTCAAATAAACGGAATATTTTAGAAAAAAATTTAGTAAAACAGAGATTTGTAATGCCATTATAAAGTTTGTAATACTGTTAATACAGATAAATTTTCACAAAACAGTGTATTTAAACACGAATAATGGATAACAGGCCCATCAGCAGCCATGTGGTAAAGTCTCTGAACATTGGTAGTTCAGTCTGGGATTTGAATTCAGGTGAATGGGTTAGCTGCATGACACTGTTTATGGTTTCACTGCAAGAGACCGTTTCATGATTTTCCTATATGTAATGTGGATATGAGCCTGATTTTCTTAGAAAGTTCTCCACAAGCCATCCCTCCCCTTGGCAGATACCATTACATGTGCAGCCATAATCAATAAAAAAAATGGACGAGCATGATGTCAGAATGCAATCACACGAAATTTATTTTCCTTTAACATAAATTCGATTAATTCTCAACAAGCCGGTTTATTTTTTATAAAGAAGGATGTAAGTTACATTCTTTCCTCACATTTTGGAATAATTATTACTATTTGTGATTGCATAAGGAGGTGGTGTATTTAATTATGGCAAAGCACACTAGGGCTATCTGCCTAAGAGGAGGGATGCCTTTCGTGGAGGACTTTCTAAGGGAAACTGGCTCGTATACACATTACACATGGGGAAAACCACGAAAATACCATGCAGCCAGCCCGTTCGCGGGATTCGAACCTCGGACCGAACTACCAGTGTTCAGCGACTTTACCGCTCGGCCGCTGGTGGGCCCTGCATAAGGAGGAATACAGGATTTAGACATCAATAAAAGGCCACAATATGCAACTCCGAAAATGGATAAACAATGGCGAGGTAATGGGAAAAATTATGAAAAGAAATTTAATTTCTTTAGTGTCATATCTATAATTTGTGTCTCATTATTATCTAACCAATAAAGAACAATTTGTTAATTTAAACTATGGTACTCTTCTGTTATCGAGACCAGATACAAAAATGTAGGTATGTATGCATGTGTGTATGTATGTATGTGCATATAGATAGTACATGCATTTATAAACACATACACACACACAAAGATGCATACATAGTACATTTCTGGAGAGTATCTAAACTATTGCCAGAATGATTGTTAACATCTCCACTAACTTTTATATTCGGCAGATTTCATAATTGTATCGGATGTTTTATTTTATTTTTAAGTGCTATGAAACATGTCGACTTTAATAACTGAAATGCATTCCACCCCCCCCCCCACAAAATAGTACATGTATACGTTACTAAAAATGTTACATGTACATTTACACTCCATTACACCCATTCTTTTCATATCTTGATTATGTTTAACTATAAACATCGAAAGTTTCGAAATCTATTATAAAAAAAAAAAAAAAAAAAACTGCAAAAACAATAAACTTGCACCTGATGGTAATTTCTACCTTTTCATCTATAAAAATTTGCCAAATTACACCAAGGTTACGTTTATACTTAAGTACCTAGAGCTTCACAGAACCAGAAATTAAAATAAAAACTCTTAATTTTGATTATATTATAAAACATACAAAGCATACAAAAAGTTGCCATTGCATGAAAAATATAAATAGAAAGCTACCTTAATGTTTAACCTAACAACAGAAACATTACATTATAGCATTATTTATAAATTAATATTTATGCATTTGAAAAATGTCACTTGATTCATTTATTATCGATAAAGCTACTTTCTCATCACTTTTAAGATTTAGGCAGAAAGAAAAACTTTTTTGGTAAAAGTTTACAATTGGATGCCCCTTGTTTTCCGGCGATTCTTTTTCGACGCCAAGATCAGCACCTGGAAGGGATAATTTCAAGATGGCCACTACACAAAATTAAAATAAGAAGTCAAAGAATTGCACAAACCAGGATTTGTACACATTTCTGCACATGGAAATTAAGTACTTTTAAGGACTTTTAAGGATCATTAATGAAAAAATTAAGGACCTATGAGCAAATAGCAAATTAATAAATTCAATTAAAAATATTATCAATGCCTGAACTTCACTTTTGTAATACCATCGAAAAAATAAAATAGATTCCTAAGTAGGATGCATAATTATTAAACATAACTTAATTAACATAATTATTAATAAGTTTGAGTATAAAATATACTTTATGAAATTTATCAAACAGCATTAAATATTTTACACTTATAATAGTTCAGCATATTTGAAAGAAGATAAGTGATATTTTATTTACGTTTTACTAATAGTTATAGTTTCATGTTGGATTTTTTTTTTTTTTTTTATGTCTCATTACTTGCTCAATCTAGAGGTTTAGTAAATAGCCAGATTAAATTTTTATGTCAAGTGTCATAGGTTAAAATGAGAAGAAAATCATAATAAGAATGATTTATAACAAAAGTCTGGCTGTTGTCACTGCTGCCCCTTGCATAAAGAGAGACCTGCAGACCAGAACAAAACTGAAAGGCCTGATGTGAGCATGGTTAACTAGTTTTTAAAGTTAGTTGGGCTCTGTCTGTTGCAGTTAGTGTCGTAGCTCTGTGTAGAGTTCCAGGGATTAAAATCCACTTAATATACTTTAAGGTGTTGTAGCTCCGAGTTCCAGGGGATGTAACCCAGTTAATATACTTTAAGGTTCCAATAAGCCACTAAAGCACCAGAGGTGACACTAAGCTGCTTTGTATTATTTTAGGTCTCACTAGATACGAAGAATAAGTTTTACATGAATTTTTACATTTTTGTGTTTTACCTTGTACCACGCTAAGAAATAATGCTTTCATTATTCACTTTAATATGCAATAGCTCACTTTAATATGCACAGATAATTTTTAAGGGTAAGCAGCTAGTTATAAGTTAAATTAGATAATTAGATAACCTTAGTCATTATGGATTTACATGACCACTATTAAATTTTACCTATTTTTTAACAATACTGTTAAAAGTCCCTATTAAAATCACAATCTAATAAAATTTCACACTTTAAAATACATGCAATTTATGTCATTGATTCTTCAACGATATTAGGATAATTATACATTAAAAGCTAGAAAACATGTTTTATAGCAACAACACTCAGCAAAATATTTATGCTTCTTTTTAATTTGAAGCCTGGCCAGACATTTTGGCTAATTTATATCGATTTCCTTCTCTTTAAGCATCTTTACTAAGAATTAGAAATTTCTCTCAATATGCAAACTAGTGTTCTCATTAGTTTCTGCATGCCTTATCACCTAAATTGTCCACCTCTCCACAATGTACCTATGAGGGTTTACTTGATCTGGTAGAAGTTAAATAGTCCAAAAACTCCCGACAGACATGAAGCAAATTATTGCTATGTCTCAAAGTAATTACAAAGGTTTAAAGCCTCTTATTTAAAAAGAACTTAAAAGTATGTTCTTATGCTAACCAAATCAATTAAAGTTTGGGGTGATGTAATTAAACAAGAACAATCAAATTCAAAAAAAAAAAAAAAAAAAATATGGACTAGTGGTCAAAGACTATACAATTTAATTTTAAGCTGGCTCAGTAACTCTAAAAAAACTAAATGCATTTAAAATGTATAGAAAAAGCTGCTAATTTTATTTCTTTAGTAATATTAGTTATTCACAAGAGACATGAAATATATATGGTAAGGGGCAGTTACAGAGCTGGTGTGGCAGAATTTTTAGAATTTAGTGACACACCCAGCAACAAAATGTAGAAATGGCAAAACTTTTAGAATTTAGAGCAGGCACTGGAAGCAGAATTTAGAAAGGCACTAGTCAGCAAAATTTATGATCTACAAAGAGAGGTTTAATATTCCATGTGATTGCACTAGGTGGGAAAATGCCTAGCATCAGACCAGTGTATGATGCATTAAGACATATTAGATTAATATTTTAAATTGCCAGTTTTCAATTTCTTTATTAATCAAAAAATTCCTTTCTATAATGCCTGTCCATGTGATAAGATTAGAAGCATTTTTAATATTTTCCATACTTGTGTCTAGTGAAAAGTAGAGAAAATAAAGCGAAGATAAGCATGTTAAGAAAAAGATTCTACTATCAGAAGTAAAACATTCAAATATTATGTTTTCATTGTTCTTCCAGACGTTATACAAAAAGTAAGAAATTCATTGCAAACTTTCTGCAAAATACATCCATTACGTGTTAATACCATAACGACATTTTTCATTTTGTCACATTTTTCTAAAATCTTCTGGAATTGTGGGTCTATAAATCTTGCCTTCAAAACTTTTCAAGTTGCAATGTCTAATGTCCGGAAGAAAAATTACCCCTACCAGTTTTGTAACAGCAAACAGCCAAAAATATTTTGGAAGAAAAAAAAGGGAAAAAAAAAAAATCAGATGAAAAAAGTATGAAATTAATTAATTAATTTTATAGAGAAAACTGATGCATATTCTGAGAATTCGGAATACTCTGAGACAATTACATGCGAAAACTCTTATCATGAAAAAATTGAAAAGATATTGTTACGGATTTGGTATTTAAAAAGCTAATGTTATTTGAATTATAAATTAAATTGGTTTATTTCCCATGCAGTGCAGCGCGTGACGAATATTAAAGGAAAGCTAAGCCGGAAAATTAAAAATACAAAAGCATGCACATTTAACATTAAATAAATAAATATCTCTTTTTGATTTCGAGAAAGTTCCAGAAAATTCTCGCGCGCTATTTAAAATCTTATAAAAGGAGGAAAACCTCTCAGTTTGGTGTGATTTTAGTTAGTTACTTAGTTTGTTGTTGTTTTAAGAGTTTGTTTAGGAAACTGCTCCTGTTGATTGTAGCGAATTCGCGGATTAGCTTTCTTTAGCTGTTTTGAATTAAGTTCTCTTCAACGTTTGAGTAGTTAGAAGATACTACTTTGATATATTGTGATACTGCACAATTATTTGAGGACATTTAATCATATTTTTTGTGATAATAATAAATTTTCTTAATTTTTTATCGGACTTGTGCATTCATTTCATGACGAACCCGTACGCACGCAACAATATTTTTAAATTAATATATTACTTTTTAAATATAATTTCAATATAATAACATTATTTTAATGAAATTTATCAATGTTAGAATGTTTAAAAAAAATCGTCGAAAAATTCCCAGCTCTTAGAATTTAAAATTTTGGTTGATCTTTACAATATTGTAACTGGTAGTTTGGCAACATTTTGGAGGCGATAAACGTTACTACCTGGCACTTTGGTAATAACGTGAGCAGTACTCAGTTCCGATTACGCATTATTTTGTGTGAGGGAAATGAGAGATCATGGGATATGTCATGTGATATTAATGGACGAATTACGGTTCTTTAATCGGAAAAGGGGGGAAATCGGGAAAAAATCTGGAAATTTTGTATTTGGCTTTATTCTGTGTTGTGTGAAACAGTGTTCATGAATTTTTGGATCCCATGGCCGTAACTAAAGTGAATTCGAAATGGGTATTTATGTATGTATTAATTTAATGTATGTGCTCATTTATATTTTAAGTAGTGTTTTTGAATTTAATTATATTTTAATTAAATGATAGTTATTTTGTGAATTTTATGTTTGTAGGAATTTGGTATACGTTTTAGTTGAAGTAAACGTGCATGGAAATAATTTAAATATCTGACACTAAGTATTTGTAATGGTTGTGGTATGAATTCATTGGTGACGTGTATAATGTAATAGATGATTTAGAGGTAAAAGTTTTTGGATATTTTATTTATTTTATATGTGGAAATGTTCATATTTGGAAAGGGTAAATACTTTTTTGCGATCAGGTAATTTCATATATGTTCTTTTTACCGGGTTTAAAGATTGAGAAAATTGTCATGTATTTTTTTGAAATTTTTCTAATTTATGAGAAAAAAGCAGTGTACATGGATATAGTGAAGAGTGTGCGCAATGCCATTTTTGTGCAATTCTGGGATGTTTTTTTAAGTAAAAATAAGTCGGCGTGTAAATGGTTTATGTGTATGTGTTATTTTGAAAAACGCGTAAGGAGTATGGTATTGTGCACTTTTTCCCAATTTTGCAGTGAATATTTATTTGTCATGATTAAGCAGTTTTGTTAGAGAAAATTTCTAGCATAAGTGTAATTCGGCTAGTAGATTGTTGGAAGAAGTGTTCAGTAGATAAAAAGAAAAGAAACATATCTTTACTTCGTGAAGACAAAATGGCGGCGGGAAAAAAATAGAGGATTGCTGTAGGAGAGTTGGTCGCCAAATTTTTGCCAAAAAACGGCAAGTTACCATAATGTAAAGATCAACGAAAATTTTCTACAGAAACTGATCTTAAAAATCGCCAAAATGTTGATAAGTCAACTTAGATCTGTTCAATAAAAGAATTCACATCCCAAAAAGCAAAAAATTGTTTAACAGCTCTTCATTAGAAAAAGTGAAATAATTTCAAAATACTTGTTTCACTTCTTGCTCAGAAACTGAAGTATCCCACCATTTATATTAGAAAAAGCAACAAATCATAACCCATTCAAATAACCATATTTATCACTGAATCGCCAAAAATATACCTAAAAACTGCTAATTCACACTCAAAATGGCAGTCGTAAAAACAGACAGAAATTTCACATGATTAAAATTAAGGACCTTCTGCCGTTTTTGGCCAAAATTAAGGACTTTTAAGGACCAAAAATCGATTCCAAAAAACTTAGGGACTTTTATGGACCGTACGAACCCCGACAAACTCTGTGTCCATGTACACATTGATCTGTTTTCACTTAAAAAAACATCCTAGAATTGCACAAACTAGGCATTGTGCACTGCTTTAAATTTGTCTATGTACACATCAATATATTTTCATTTAAATGAAATCAGCAAGCTAAAACAAAGTTAAAACTATCATGGTAACCAGAAGTGAGGTTTCATCGCCAAAATTTTTTTAAAATTGTCACTAATTGAAGGGGCACCCAATTCTACACTACAGCCTCCCCCTTTTTTTTTTCGTGCATTAATAACATATTTGTGTTCATCGACATTTGCAGTAATTTAGTTTACAGGTGCAATTATTTTCAGTGCTTTTTAAAAGAATGTCTAATAAACGGCAAATAATTTTCTTCAATCTGCTGAATTTGCTTGGGTATGGAAACACAGACATTATTTGTGATTTTAAGGAAATGAGCTAATTTCTGTGATTCTGCGATTGATTTAGACATTATTTATTCGAAACCACATGTGTTAGTACTAAGGGATACAGCATATTATGCTTTGAGCATACTATGATACAGCATATTATCTTTTGAATACAGTATTATTTCAGGATAATGAATCAGACAACACAAACACATTTAGTGTCTAAATGAATATGCTAAAGAAATTCTTGACAGTCTTGTCTACAAATAATTTTTGGAAGTGATATATAAAAGTTGAAAAGTTTGGCAAAGTACAACTGAAACATAAAGCATAAGAATTCTTTCATTTGATGTTAACATAATCCCCCTCCCCCAAAAGGATGAGATTAAAATTAAGCTACAAACAGAGAAGCACCAAATTTATTAAAAGAAAAAAATAAATAAATAAAACATAAACTGATTTTCGTTAAAAAAAGTACATTCCGATTCTACAGTGTTAACGCATTTTACAGAAAAGGGCTAAAATTCTTTTCTGTACACAAATCATACTCTTCCTCTTCTATATATAAATACGAAAAAATTCTAAAGAATGCTACACAAGCTTTAGAGAATGCTACACATATTATACCAGGAAAAAAAAAAAAAAAAAAAAGGAATACATACTAATTTTAAGAAATATTACACAAGTAACACTCAACCCAGTTGTGACAAATTATAGCAGTCTTTTGATGTTCATGACCCACATAATTTTCTGACATTTATTATTGTTACACAAGATATATTTTTCAAAAGTTAAAAGTTCAGCGTGTTTAGAAAAATATGACAATTTACTGCTATGAGACACATGCAATCTAGTTCTGATACTGAACACTGAAGGTAAATTACTCAATAGTTTTGCCAAACAGCAATCGCCTACTATTTCCCGAGTGCTAAGATTGTACGCCATTTTTCGTGGCTTAACAACAACAGCACAATATTGTGCAACAGAATTAAATGTATGCTCTATGATGAATTTAATTCACTCAAATATTAGAGCTCAAATAAAGCGGCCTGTTGGATAACTTTTCAGCGAACGAAATCAAAGATAGTTTACGAACTTACATTGGGCAGAAGCGTAGTGGTCCTTTCTTGATTGGCTATGGAAATCCAGCACCAATGGACAACGAATCACCGGTCATAAAAACAAGTAGCTTGGCCTTTATTGGTGCCGTGTCTATCCTTTCACGAATGGATTTATTTCATCAATAAATACTGTCTTAGACACTAACCATTCAAAAGACAAAGACAAAGACAAAAATTAATTCAATATCACATGTGGAGAGAAGTTCAATTAGTACTTTAGAAATCCGAGTATCAGAATGGGTTTGATGAAGCCACATTTAACAAATTCCTGCAAATGAAGGTACGATTTTGTACCAGTTTTCTGAAACGTTTCATAGCGCTTTTCTTACGTTGCCGCCAATAAACGTTAATAGTTATGCTTACAGCCGCCAGAGCGCACTAGTAAGCTGTCAGTGAAAACTATGGAATAAACATCATTACACGTTTTAAATTATGAAATAAATTCTGAAATTCGATTTAAAAAGTAATAATTAAATATTTACAAAATATGAGTTAAAATAACCGCCGAGTAATCATTATAGGAGATGCTATGGCCAATTACTTTGATTTTTGTTTACTTAGACCCCCAAAAGTTTATAAAATTATCAAATATAATTATGCTGATAGCTTACAATTACTGCATATTATTTCCGAGCAACGAGTATCAGAAGCTTTTTTTTTCCTTGAATTGCTTTCAAAAATTCGGTTCCCCAAGGATTTCAAAACTAGGTAAACATTTTGACATTCAAACTTTTCAATACTTTTTCACATTCATATATTTCATACGTTAAATCATAATGAATGATACCTAACCCTTGCTTTACATTTGTTTAAATATATATTTTCAAAACTTCCAGTAGATTTTGCATTGATATTGCGCAATTTATAAGGCGAAAAAACAAAAATAGGATGTTCTCCGAACAATATCCCAAACATACTGTGCCTACGAGTGATGCAACACCAGAGTACCTGGTCATATGATAATAAATTATTTTTCCAGATAGAACGTCTACTGAGAAACGGTAACAGCTAGTTCTGGTTATTCAGTTTTTACGTTTTGTAATAACAGATAGACGTTTGGTGGTCGTGTGTGCTTAATGCATGATATAATTAAAGAAAATAAGAGTAGACAATCTCCTATAACAAAAGAATATATTAAATACTAAATTACAATTTAAATTACATTGAAGAGATCTACACAGAGCTCGGAACACAGTTCATGCTACCTTCGCGTACCGTTGTGTGACGAGAAGTCTGAGTGAGTAAAGATGTCGCTTTGCTGCTCCGATTAAGAACTGGATTTTACACGTGGCGCCATCATCATGAATAGAAGTTGAAGTATCTGTCGGAACGCCACAGTACTCCCCCCCCCAAGTACCATCGGTACGTTATAAGTACTTTGGGTTAAATTTAAGCTTTCTTCCAGATCTGGTAGTTTTAGGTTGCTCTTTAATGGGATGTAAGCTTTCTTCCGGGAGTGATGTTGATGAGGAAGTTGTTGGATCTTGCATTAGAAATGCTGGTTTGAGACGATCGATTCCAATCACTGATTGTTTGCCATTGCAGATGATGGTGAAATGTTTCGGTGTTCGTTTGACAACTTTGAATGGACCATCATATGAAGGTGTTAAAGTTGGCTTAATTGCATCGTTGCGCACGAATACGTGCGAAGATGTCTCAAGCGCAGGATGTACAAAATAGCTTGGCTGGTTATGCGAAGATGCTGGGGTTGGCGAGATATTGCTCATGGTCTCACGTAAACGTTGAAGGAATGTTGGAGGGTCGATAACTGGAGTAGATTCTGGGTGAAAGAATTCACCTGGCAGACGGAGGGTTGCACCATATAACATTTCAGCACAAGTGCTACCAATGTCTTCTTTGAATGCTGCGCGAAGACCAAGCAAGACTAGGGGTAAGGCTTCTGTCCAGTGTGTGCTACTGTGGCACTTCAGACCTTGTTTGAGAGATCGGTGAAAGCGTTCCACCATGCCATTTCCAGATGGATGGTATGGTGTTGTGCGAATATGGCGAATGCCAAGAAGAGAGGTGAGGGATGCGAACAAGTGACATTGAAATTGTCGGCCTTGATCAGTAGTGATGGTGGTAGGCATGCCAAATCTTGAAAGCCACCGGGAGATGAATGCTCGAGCTACAGTTTCAGCGGATATATTTTCAATAGGAATGGCTTCAGGCCATCTTGTGTACCGATCAATACAAGTGAGGAGGTAAGTGTAACCATTTGAAGGAGGCAATGGGCCAACCAAGTCTAAGTGTACATGATCAAAGCGTCTTGCTGGAAGGTTAAATTGTTGAATGGGACTGTGAGTGTGACGGGATACTTTACACCGTTGACATCTAATACATGAACGAGTCCATTCTGTGATGTCTTGATTCATCGCTGGCCAGACAAATCTGTCTGCGATCAGCTTTTTGGTGGCACGGATTCCAGGATGTGCCAAATTGTGCAAGGCATTAAACACTTCACGTCTAAAATTGACAGGAATATAGGGACGTATTCTATTGTTCTCTATGTCACAGTAAATTTTAAGCGTTGGATCAATGTGCAGCGGTTGTAACTGAAGGGAGGTTTGTGGATTTGAGATTAGGTTCTTGAGTTCCTCATCATGCAATTGAGCTTTTGCAATTTCAGAGAAATCTGGGGTAGTGAGGTTGATATTGTTTACCCGAGACAAGGCATCAGCGACACAATTATCAGTACCAGAGACATATCTGATATCTGTACTAAACTGGGCGATGAAATCCAGATGTCGAAGCTGACGAGGAGAACATGAGTCAGAGTTTTTCCTAAAAGCGAAGGTTAATGGTCGATGATCGGTGAAAATGATGAAGTCGTGTCCTTCCAAATTGTGCCGGAAGTATTTAACAGCACAGTACACAGCAAGTAGCTCCCTGTCATATGTGCTGTATTTCCTTTCTGCAGTAGTAAGTTTTCTGGAGAAGAATGCCATTGGGCAAAGTCCTTTAGTGGTATGGGCTTGAAGCACTGCTCCTATGGCCGTGTCAGATGCATCTACCATTATAGAGAGCTGATCACTAGGTGAGTGATAAGAAAGTGTGGCTGCATTTGCCAGATCGTGTTTGCATTGCACGAATGCTGCAGATGCAGATTCAGTCCAAGGGACAGCTCGTTGATCGTTTTTTTTTGCTATTCTTCAGAAGCTCATGTAGGCAGGCTTGTGTTTTTGCGGCATTTGGCAGAAAGCGTCGGTAGAAATTTAACATTGCTAGAAAACGCTTCAGTTCAGAGATGGTTTTGGGCTGAGGTAGGTCGTTAATTGCTTTGACTCTTTCTGGTAAAGGTTTAACTCCGTTCTGGGTGATAAGACATCCAAGAAAGGAAACTGAGGGTTGACCAAGTACACATTTGGATGGATTTAGTTTTAATTCATGATCTTTAAGGCGAGTGAAAATCTGACGCAGATGTTTAAAATGTTCTTCCGCATCTGTAGATGCAACCAGGATATCATCAAAATATGGGATGCAGAAATCGAGACCAGACAGTACTTGGTGTATGAAACGCTGAAATGTTTGGCCAGCATTGCGAAGGCCAAATGGCATATATAAGTACTCAAAGAGGCCAGTCACTGCGGTCTTTGGCACATCTTCAGCATGCACTGGGATCTGATGATATGCTCTGGCAAGATCGAGGGTAGAAAATATGTTTGTTCCATGAAAAAAATGGGTACAGTCTTGGATATGTGGGACTGGATATCTGTCAGGGACTGTGACGGCATTAAGTCGACGATAATCTCCACAAGGCCGCCAGTCACCATTAGACTTTTTAACCATGTGAAGTGGACTGGCCCATGGACTTTTAGATGGGCGAATGGTTCCCTGTGCTAGCATGAATTCAAATTCTTTGCGAGCAGCTTTTAGCATCTCTGGAGAAAGACGACGAGGCTTGGAAAATACAGGTGGGCCATGTGTTTCAATGTGATGATACACTTCTGGCTGATGAGTATGCTGCCCTGATTTGGATGGGTTTAAAATGTCAGGGAATTCTGCTAATGACCGATGAAACCGTGTGCTGCCCGATAAAACATTTATGTTGGTAGGTACGTTCGATATATGAGAAGCTTGGCCCTGTGATGTCAGCTGAGTTGTAGCATCAATTAAGCAATTATTCTTGACATCCACTAGAAGGTGGAAATGTGTCAAAAAGTCGACACCAGTAATTGCTTGAGTTACATCCGCAATAATAAAAGGCCAGTTGAAAGTCCGGCGCAAGTTTAAATCAAGTGTCAATAGTTTGGTGCCGTAGGTTGCAATTTGGGTACCATTGGCTGCATACAGTACAAGTTTATTTAGTTGGTGAGCATTTGTTTTAGTTCTCGGGAGCACTGATATGTCAGCTCCAGTATCTACTAGAAAACATAACTGAGTTGAACGATCAGCCAGTACTATTCTGTCGATGTGGCGGACATTCTGTTGGCCAGCAGAAGACCGCCCATTTAGTTTCCCGCTTGTTCAAAAGTGCATGGAGGGGCACACTTGCGAGCTTGATCTCCAAAATTCATATGATAAAAACATATGCCACTTGTGGGTTCTTTGTACTGCGTTCGAGTATTGTGACGAGATTGACTCCTGCTTCGGGCACGAAATTTATTACGTGGGCCCTGATTTGATCGATTATATCTCCGTGAAGCATGAAGACTTGTAGAGAGTTCAGATACTTTTTTGGTCAATTCAGCCACTTTTTGTTCGAGGGATGAACTGGAAGGTGCAGCATTAGCAGCACTGACATAAGCTGGAGTAACAAGTTCATTAATTTTGTCAGCCATTGCTGCTAAACGGGTTAGATCTTCATTGGAAGCAGCAAGAATTATTTGTATGTTATTAGGGAGACGCGAAAGCCATAGTGACTTCAACAAGTCGTCACTAAAATGGCTTCCTGCCAGATCACGCATTCGTGACAGCAAGTATGAAGGTCGCTGATCTCCAAGTTCAAGTCCTTGTAGTAAAGTACGTATTTTTGAAGATTCACTTTCTGAATAGATTTCAATGAGCCGCTGTTTCAGTTTGGAGTATTTATCACAATCAGGTGGTTTGAGAATTAAGTCATGCACTGAATTCAGAATATCAGACTCAATTGCTGCAACTACGGGGTTGAATTCTGTAGAATCCTCACTAATGCGAGCGATAGAAAATTGTGCTTCGATCTGAGCGAACCACAATGAAGGATTATTTTTCCAGAAAGGCGGTGGCTTCACCGCAACGTGTGTGATTTGTGGCTCTGGTGGAATATCGTCGGGCATACTGATAGATAATTTTCACTTTAAATAATAAACACTTAACAGCACAAATATTGTAGCAAGATGATACACTATTGATATTTTGCCATAACAATAAATATTTTAACCATGCATAAAAAATTTACGTAATGATACACACACAAATAATACAGGGTCAGCAATTACACACACAAATAATATTTTACCGAAATGCATTTGAAAAGAAACCCTTATTTGAGAAAAAAATGATGCGTTCATTTTGTATTACGCACACACAAAATCACCACTTCACACTGCTAAGGCACTTTCGAAGGAAAAAAGGAAATCACTCCTGTAGCACATGGGAAAAAAATTCACTACTTTCGAACACTGAGGAAAGAATTTTGCCGTAGCACGTTGCAGAAAAATTACTGATGTAGCACATTTAGCGAAAATCACTATTGTATTACATTTGTCACAAAAGTTGAATGATCGAAGAATTATTGCACGACTGGCGAAGTCAGCGGAACGGAAAAGATCACATTGATGATTTGCTGAAGCTCCTTGCGATGATATGCACGACTTTGAAAAAAACACAAGCAATATATATCAATACATCTAGAAATAATTGAAGGGGTACGTTGTAGCATACGTTTAATGTCCATATTCGTTGTTATTTTTAGTCAGTCCTTCAGAATGCCTTGGATGCACGTGGCTTAGGGTCATTGAAAATCCATTCTCAGTAGCGTGCTCAGTCAAAAGGTCACCACTTTTGGTGGTCGTGTGTGCTTAATGCATGATATAATTAAAGAAAATAAGAGTAGACAATCTCCTATAACAAAAGAATATATTAAATACTAAATTACAATTTAAATTACATTGAAGAGATCAACACAGAGCTCGAAACACAGTTCATGCTACTTTCGCGTACCGTTGTGTGACGAGAAGTCTGAGTGAGTAAAGATGTCGCTTTGCTGCTCCGATTAAGAACTGGATTTTACACGTGGCGCCATCTCATGAATAGAAGTTGAAGTATCTGTCGGAACGCCACAGACGCTATGTAGTTGCATTTCAGATTCGGTCTATGAATGCGAATATTTTTATTCTTTTTGGGAATTTATTTGATTATACTTTTAATTTTTTACACGAAACAAACAACTGGAACAACTGATAGCTCTATTTAAAAAAAAATGCGCTAATCGTCTTATATATATGCGGCTTGTCGCCGATAGTTTATTGTTTGCTTTCGTAACTGTAAATTGTTTTATTCCCCGTGCAGTGCAGCGCGTGACGAATATTATGAGAAAGCTAAGCCCGAAAAATTAAAAATACAAGAGCACGTGCATTTAACATTTAATAAATAAATTGAACATCTATATATAATAGAATTCGGAAATATGCAACCGGCAACGATGAAAAAACAAATAAAATGAAATAAATAAATATCTTTATTATATGCGGCTTAAGTGTCTTTTTGTCTCCAATAGTTTATATGTTGCTTACGTAACTGTACTAGCCAATGGGGTGAAGTTGCCACGGCACAGGGTTGCCGTTTCAATAGAGACGAAGACAATTTCCTGTAAAACTTGCCTTTGCTATGACCATCCATAAGTCTCAGGGCCAAACGCTTAAGTGTGTTGGCATTTTTTTACCCGAGCCTGCATTTGGACACGGTCAACTTTATGTTGCCTGTTCAAGAGTTCGTGAAAGAACGGATGTAAAATTTTAAATAATGGATGGTCCTCTGCAAGGCGAGCTTAAAAATGATCGAAAGATCTACACAAGAAATGTTGTGTACAAAGAGATCTTTGACATGTGAATTAACATTTTATTGTTTAAATCACCTTTATTGATTGAGCTAGCGGTGGCTCTTAAGAAATCTACCGTCAGTAGTGTCCTTCATTGCACTTTACTTTAAGCAAGTAGAAGGGGGAAACCCCGTGGGGCAATAAGCAAAGGGGCGTCCTCGCCGCCTGAATGGGTAATTCAGTTTGAATTAGCAGACACCTTTGCACAAATCATTTTAATTACAATTTATAATATCTAGAACAGCGGTCATTTCGTATAAGCGCCGGGCTTTCTAGCTATATATAAAAGTATAAAGGAGAAATTGTTTAGGATATCAAGTTTTGAACGAAAGCTTATTGCTGAGTTCTTGAGATTTTGGATATGAATTATGAGTTTGAACTTGAGTTTTGAATTAATTAATATTTGTACCGGACTCTATAAAATGACTTCATCCTAGGAATGGACTAATACCAATTTACCAGAATTACCGTAAGACTTTGATTGTCTGAATACCTTGTATCCGGATGCATTTTGTGTTCTGAATAACTTGTCAAAAAGTTTACGTAGTGTAGAAATTTGTGAAAACATAGACACGGCGTTAATAAAGGATGAACTAAATGATCAGCTCAGAGAGCTTCATGTGAAAGTATTCAATCCTTATTTTAATAGAAACAGTCAGAATCTAGTATATTCTATACAGACCACTCTTTTCAGTTTTAACTAGCAATCTACAAAAATGCTTATTTATAAACACAAGTATCAAATAAACAAATAACACAATAGAAGTCGGCTCAGTCCTAGAAGATGCGTACAGATCAATCCGTTCTTTACTAACCTAGCCTTGTAGCTGCCATTTATGAAACAATGCTGGCTACACCTCATTCTGGGAACCAGTTATAGTTCTACCTGCTACTTTCCAATTCCATGGAAGCAAGCATCCATTTTTTTATTCTTAAACTTCTCAAGTCTCCGGACTCTCCTACTAGCTATCATCCCATCAGTCTTCTTTCTACATTGATAAAACTTCTTGAAAGAATTATCTATCACAGACTTCAACAGGACTTGCATGCCATCAGTGATGTCTAACACGGCTTCCGTAAAGGACTCTCAACTACGAAGAAGTTAACCAGGATTTGTGAATTTGTGGGTGCCTCCTTGCACAACAAGCTCAGCGGTTTTCATGCTAGATGTGACCAAAGCTTTTAACCGCGTCTGGCATGAGGGACTCATCTACAAGCTTATTGGAATGAACCTTCCTCGTGAGCTGATCCTGATACTCAAGTCCTTCCTGGATAACAGGACTTTTATCGTGAGACACAGCAACTCCTATTCCTCTACCAAGGTTATTTTAGCGGGAATTCCACAAGGAAGTATTTTAGGACCTATTTTATATATTATCTACGCTAACTATTTCCCCAGTCAATGCTTCAAAGATGACCACACTATGTTTCTTACATATTACGCCGACGAAACGGCGATTCTCGCCAAATCTAGGCTCCCTAATCATGCCAGCTCCCGGATTCAGAACAAGATCCCTGCCATTGAAGACTGGTGTCGTAAGTGGAAGAAGGTTAACATAAATCTAGTCAAATCCGAAGTGTTCCTTATCAGGAAATTAAAAAAAATTGACCCCATCACCTCCCAGATCATTATCTTCAATACCGACATCCTGATGATACGCCCCGCCAAATATCTGGGTGTTACAACTTTACCTTCATATGGTCAAACCATATCAGGAAAAACACTATAAACCATGCTCAAACCTAATTCCCTCCTTTCAAGCACCTCAAGACTCAATCTACAAACAAAAAGAAGAATTTATACGTCCATTTCCGACCTATGCTGCTCCCATTTAGGCCCATGCCACAACTAATGACATCGAATATCAAGTTATTCAAAATGAGTTTTTACGCATCTTTACTGGAGCCCCATACTTTGCCAGAAACAATTCTCTGCACACGACTTAAAAATTGAATACTTTCAATATTACCTTAACAAAC
This sequence comes from Stegodyphus dumicola, assembly GCF_044657685.1. Taxonomy (NCBI): domain Eukaryota; kingdom Metazoa; phylum Arthropoda; class Arachnida; order Araneae; family Eresidae; genus Stegodyphus; species Stegodyphus dumicola. The sequence goes on from NC_140779.1 coordinate 14,942,164, forward strand.
TGAACGGAACGACGCATTTTTCAGCAAATCTGCAGCCTGCCCTGCAGCAAATTTCTCTGAGCATCTTAATTGTGAGATTCTTATGGATGATCTTGTTATCAGGCCTTTTGCAGCTCAAAATCCAAAATTACTAGTTGGCTACAGTGCTTTATTAAATCTATTTAATGAATTTCTACGAGGCAGCCTTAGAAAATGCATAGCCGAGCTGTTATGTCATGGGACGTTCACCGTAGGCATGGACATCGAGGGTTCCATTTCAGACGTTTTTCCGTTAGTTACTTTTCCCGCTCTTCTGCTGAAAAAGACTGTTGTCTACTTGTACAATATTCGGATACATTTTTGCATTTATTTTTATATTTTTAGTAGTGTATTTTAATTTGCTAAGTATTTTGACTGCCTCTGACCTACCTGAGTTGGACTTACTGCACTGCTTGTGTTGGATTTCGACCAGTATGGACTTACTTTATTTACTCTGACGGAGATATGAACTTGCATATATTTTACACAACCTAATTTTGGAATTTTGCATCCTGCACATAATTGCCTGACTTATTTTATTATTATGCCCTGGATATGTTTTCTCTCACCAGCTCAGGAATTTTCACCACCTCTCTGACCAGTAGATGACGCCACCTCTGCCGCCTGCTTTCCGGTTACCAAATGTTGCATTCCACAAATAATGTTGCCTCTTTTATTCTATATTGCGACCTTTTCTTCAAGAAAACTTTATTCAGGTTCTACAATTTCGTCATGCCCTTACTGGGAATGAAGAGCTGGAAAGAGCTAATTTTTAGCTGTATGCCATCCTAAATACCAGAATCCAAGTCCATGCCTTCTCTGGGATTCGAAGCTGAACCCTTTGGTATCGCAGTCGGCTCCTCTAACCAGTTGGAGTGGAAGAGTAAATCATCATGTTTAAGTGAAGAAAATGTTGATTGCAGCATCGTAGGAATGTTCCCATTTATGAAATTTGTAAAGCGAAAGAACTATATAGATAGCTTTGAGCAGATATGTCGGCGAATGTAAGCATGGAATTACAAGGTCTGTTCTAAAGGTTTCGTGGTTTGTGGAAAGTTAATTGAGCATGTGTGGTTTTTTGCGAATTATGTATATGTAGCTGGTTGAGTGCAGGAGTGATTTACACGACCTGAGTTAAGAATAACTGAAAAGATCCTGACAAATTGTTTGAAACCATGGGTGGAGTCATTTTTAGAAATAATGAAAGCAAATGTTTTGCCCGGATCATTTAGGATTTTCATCTGTTGGAAAGCGCGCAGCTGCGTCAAGCCAAAAGATAAAAGTATTATGATTTGAAAGTGAAAATCAGTTTTCACTTCGAAGATGCGGACATAGATATATTCGGCCGAAGCCGAGGAGTGAAGGTAAGTTTTATTTGTTATTATTAGCTAAAGTGAAATATCGAATGCACGCCAAATTTGGTGATTTCGTTATTAGATTATGGTAGATTTATTTTCAATTAGATTATGATAGACACTATTATGGTAGAATTATTTTCATCGTTAGGTCATTTTCTGGAAACGTTACTATTTTTAGAACTCGAATCAGTGGAATTGTGTTCTAGTTTTCTCTCGGTCATTAGTGCTGTGTTTCTGTTTTCTATATGTTATTTTTAAAAGGTTAAAAACAGGAACCCTCTTTTATTTTCATTACATTGGCGTGTATGTTGAAATTGCATCTATTTTAGATGATATTGGAGTGTATGTAGAAATTGCAGCTATTCTAAGTGATTCTGGTATCGTAGCTGGTTCCCAATGGCGAGGCTGTGCGCAATGCCAGTAGGGCGCTATGTCGAGTTTGTATCATTTTCTGATTTTTTTACAGCTAAAACAGTCCCTGTGTACATGGCGAGAACAGCAATATTGCATCATATACTATGTGCAAAGTATGATTTTTGTATTTTTAATTTCTACTGTACTAATTATAAACCGTATTTTTAATTATCAGTTTGTGTTTTAAATTGGATTTTTCATTGTATTCTTTTTGCTGTTTTTTGACTTACGATATAAATCGACAGTTTGACAATTTCTAAGTAAAAAGTCGAATATCGAAAAATGCAAACTTGCACTCATAAGTAACTTTTGCATTATTAATTTAATACATAGTGCTATTGTGTATTGCTCTTGATTTTATATTTTCTACATTACATATTATTACAAATTTATGATTTTCATTTTCATATCTTGTTTTCCTTATTGTAAGAAATTAGATATTTGCCAGTTATTGATGTAGAGAATACTAATATGCGTAAGACAGTATAACGTTATTTAGGAATCTAAGAAATAGGGGATTGAAAGCTACGTATGATATTGATTTGCTATAAAAATACTTTTTTATTAACACAGTCATTTAAATATTCTTATTATTATAATGAATATCGCCTACTTAGTAGTATATAAGGAATTTTGTGTAGCAATAAAATCTTTTTGCAAAAACTGTCGAATATAAGGGTTCTATGATTTAAATTTTTAAAAAATTGTTCCTATTTGTATTAATTCAATTACACTTAGCCCACCAGCGGCCGAGCGGTAAAATCGCTGAACACTGGTAGTTCGGTCTGAGGTTCGAATCCCGCGAACGGGCTGGCTGCATGGGCGTTTTCGTGGTTTTCCCCATGTGTAACGTGTATACGAGCCAGTTTCCCTTAGAAAGTCCTCCACGAAGGCATCCCTCCTCTTAGGCAGATAGCCCTCGAGGCTTTGCCATAATCACACACACACACACACTCAATTACACTTATTTTCAGTAAAACTAAAGTTTAATTATTAGTAATTTAAATTTAAAATAAAGAATTTAGTATTAATTTACGATAATAAAGAAGTGACTATTGTTATTGTCAGTAGCAAATAGTAAGTACACCTAGTGTAAATGCATGACTACATTGTGACGTCACAAACTTAGTCCCACTCATTTCTTAAAAAAATAAATTCCGATGCAAACTGTTCGACAAGTAACCGGGGGGAGGGGAGGATAGGGACAAAATTTCTTCCTATGTGTATCGTAGAGTCTGAACGAAAAAAAAAAGTTAAACTGTACATTAACTAATCTAATGAAATTATCTGTTTATGTTAGAACCTTTTAAAACTACCCTGTCAGTACCATAACTGTCAGCGTTACACGCACAGTAAGGACTATTATCTTCACGAGGTCTGCTGTTTTAAGTGTGCTCATGATCACCTGATTGATATTTGTAAAAAAAAAAGACAAAATTCTTATTTTAGTATTGCATTGATTTTCCTTAGTTGTAAGTGCAGTATCCTGTCCAGGGACTGCATTGTCCGGGAAATGCAGTCCTTGAGAAGGGGCAATGTTACGAATTTTGTATAATGTAATATGAAAAGTCTGAAGAAATTGAAGTTCTGCCATAAAATAAGAATGCAGGGGTAAATCTCTCTAACACTGAGGCAAATGGCTGTCTCGTTAATCCAAAAGTCGCTAAACTTGCGACAATTTGGATACATTTTTGTCCGGTCTCTGTATAACTGTAATTGATCCCTATATGTAACTCTAACCGTATTTGGACCTTATATGTAACTTTAACCTTATATGCCTCCATATAACCTTACGAATATGTGGGGCATATATGCCCCATACATTCGAGAAATGAAAGTGCTGGAAATTCGTCGGCATCCGGGGGGGGCGGAATCATGTAAGAACGGAATGAGCATCAGTTCTCAGTGTTTAGTTCAGAGCTGACTTCAGAGTTGTTCGTGCGAGCTTCGTCCTTTGTACCGTTGGTTCCGCAGGTACTTTGATAAAGAACACAGAGTAAAAACAGTTTTCTGTAATTCACCTTCAAGCTGCTAATTATACCTGGGTACTACACCACTGATGTTAAGTTATGTGGGAGAAACAATAATTTAATTGATTTTAGTTTTATATTTGGTGGGTGGGTTGTCAAATTGTCGAGAAATAGCAGAATCTTCAAATATTTTCTAGACATGGTGTTGTCAAGAGAAAACAGCCATTCTGATATTATGCTTTACATATCCATGATATTTTATTATGATGCAAGTGGACCGTTAAGGCTTTTGGACTAATGTGTTTGGAGCATTTTATTTTTGGCCTTTCCATTGACAAGTAGTTGCTCAAACTTTCTTTCGATGTTACAAAAAAAAAAAAAAAAAAACAACACAGTGAGACATTTCCTTGGAACTTTTACATGACAGCACTTTTCTCCTTTGAAGCAGAGTGTTTTATTAGATTAAGTTCAATAAATAATCCAGTTTTATCTGCATTGTAGATAGTTTTAGTGTCATATCCTTCACAAATTTCATTTAGCGTTTTTAATCCAGTCTTATACGTTGTATACCTACTTTCTTTCTTTTCACCATCGACGAAACAGCTGGCCCACTGGGTTAGGTGCTTTTCAGCCTGTTGGATCCCGTCGATGGAATTAAAAATAAATACATGAATAAACATAATTAAAGAGCTTAGTACTGTGTACTGGCCACGAAACGAGGAACATTGAAGTAAGGACCAGAACATGGAAAGAAGATGCATGGTGGGGACTGCTGAGACTAAGCGGAACACATTTCACTATTATCGTACATGTTAGTCATACAGTTATATTAAGGATGTGCTATAAAAATCAGCGTACAGATGTAAAGATGACCAAATACATTACAAATTGTGGAATACATTAAATGAGTTCTGGATTAATCATAATATTAAATATAATAAAAAGCAGCAAAAACAAAAAACACAAAACATTAAGTAAATTAATATATGTACATAGCAGGCTGCTCACGGCACGGTGTCCAAAGAAAGTAGTCACTCCTTTCTCATACAAATAGTCTAAAAATAATGTTATACCTTTGCTTAAAATTGTCAGACAAGGGGTTCTCAACCGGTGGTACGCAAGAGAAAAATAGGTGGTATGCAAAGAAGCAAAGTATTTTTAACTATTAAATTCAAAAATTAAAACCCCAACATCCTGACTGAGGTTTTTTTCTCTAACACTCCTAAATTTATGCTATCTGAGCTTTGTTCAAGAGTGGTGGTGGTAGTAGTACTTTGCAGTGGTGGTACTAAATGTTTTCAGTTTTTGTTTAGATGGTACGCGTTACTCAAAAGATTGAGAACCGCTGGTCTAACCAACCCATTTGATGCTCTGAATTTCTGTCGTCCCAGATTTTCCGAAGCTTCTTTTGCCTTTCCTTTCAATAATACTCCTCTTACAGGAATATTATTTGCTCTTAGAAAACAAAACCAATTGAATACTACTGTTTCGTATGCTACAGTTTTTCTAAATTTTATAGCCTTGGAATGTTCATTTGAATTAGTAATCCATAATATTATTTCTTCTCTATTCTTTAGTACATGATTTACTTGGTTTTCACTTATTCAAAATGTGTGCACCAACTCCCTCAAACTATGATTTTCTATTTCTGCTACACGAATTATATTCAGCTTCTTGTTCTAATGTTAATCTTTCCCTCTTTGAAGCCATGCCAGATAGCGTATGCAAAAATAACACAAATGTGCAAATTACACTTCTTTTGCTCCCTTATCCGAGTAAGAACCAAGAATAATACACTCGTGCTCCAAGAATAAGCAGTAAACGCTAAAAGAAAAGATACGAATGTAAAAAATGGAATTAAAGCATACAGTTTACCTATGAGGTAGAGGTTGCATCGCCGAATGCAAAAAGGCAACCAAAATTAGCATAAAACGCAATTCCGAAGTCATACCACAACACCTTAAAGAGGCATGCAGGATCTATGCATTAGTAGTCAGCAAGGATCGATAGTTCCGAGTAATCCGAGATAGCCAAAGGAAAAAGCATGAGGTGAAAACACCATTTGCACGATAATCGTTAGCAAAGGGATCTAAACCCCTGTAGAAGAGGTGAGTCTAGATTCTGGAGGATTACCACAACGACAGACGATCGCTTCCTCTTGCTATGTGCCGTGAATCACTAACAGCACAACAGCTGGCGTCGCATCTCTCTACTGCTGCAGGAAGGCCCGTATCCCACCAAACTGTGTTGCATCCGCTACATAAAGGTGGATGTTACGCTTGGGTGGAGTACAAAAAGGCAGAATTTTGTTTCAAATTTTATCATTTCCTGACTTATCAAATGGTTCTGCTCGATGAAAAAAACAGTAAAAAATTCCAGCTCAATCTCTCGTCATCTTCAAGTTCCACACGAGGAAAATAATAATAATAATAATAATAATAATAATAATAATAAAATCAATGTTAATGATAATGACAATATCAAACTTTTTTAAAAATATTTTTTTTTTACAAAAATTTTCTTCCCTGATCTAAGATATGGTTGTAATTGGTAAACAAATGACATTAAAATGTTTCAACTTAATCACTCGTCATCTTCAGGTTCCACAAGGGAACCAAAGAAATTTTTCTCGGTGTCAAACTTCGTAAGTTCGTTCCAGGACTTTACGACAGCGTATGAATCCCTCCCTGGCTTCTGCCTCCCATGTTACCAATGACACTTCTGTAACCAGTCTCACATGAGTCTCCACTACTTGAAAATGGCAAAGAAGCTTTCCTACTTCAAACTGAGAACCACCTCTAACCAACCTCTTCAGCGACGAAGACAGAAGATTGATCTTCTGTCTTCGTCGCTGAAGTTCAAGGTAGCTGGTGGTTCCAAGGGATTGTTCCAGCGAATCATCTCAAAAGATTCCTCTGCTTTGAAATTCAGTTTGAGAAGCACAAATTGTCGTATTTTCCCTTTCCAGTCAGTTTATTTTTTTCGGTATTCTTTTCCAACCAAGTTGACGAATTTGTGCTGGTTCACCTTCCAGCATCGTCAACAGGATGTTTTCAGAGTGAGCAAAGTAACAGTTCCTCTGAATAATTTCGTGAACGATTGCTTTAAAGTTTTCTAGCAAGGATGAACTTTTTGTTCATTCCGTGAACATGACGTGCTCAATGTGTTGTTCTCAGGATTTTCTTTATTTCAAACCAGGGCGGCGCATGAACTTTTATAACACATTTGGTTAGTGGCTTCAAATGGTCTGTTGGTTTGGCGGTTGATACATAAAGGCGAAGAATTCTGTTATTTGTAGACAGCCATCTAGATAGGGCCATCTTTAAAGAAATCCTATTTTCTAAGCCTAGCATCGCAGTTGGATACCAGAGCAGTGGGGTCACTTACTCTTTACGCGTATGAGTCCCGATTTAACATCCTAAACGATTCCCGAAGGGCAATGATATGGTGAGAGCTAGGGACACGCTATCGGGCGTTAGACATCGTCGAAAGACACCGTTACAGAGAAGGAGGCTTACTTGTATTGGCTGCTATAAAAACGAACGGCCGCACCGACCTCTACCTGATTCCTAATGGTCCCGTCACAGACGTCCAATATCGCGACGAAATTCTGTACTTTCGTGTACCTCCTTTTATCGCTGCAATGGGTACCCACAATATTTGTGAACGATAACGTCCGCTGGCATACAGCTCGAGTGATGCGGAGTTATCTGGAGAGTGAAACCATTCCACATCTGCCGTGGCCCGCTAGATCTCCGGACCTGAATCCCAAACAGCATGAGTGCTACATGTAGGCAAAACGGATAGCAGACCTCAGTGTGCTGCCAGGCAGCCTCCACGTGCTCCGACATGCATTACTATAGGAATAAGTGCTACTGCCACAGCAAGCGATCAATGGCACTATTGCCAGCCTGCCTCTCCATTGTTAAGCATACCAGTTATTAGTGTGATGTTTCCAATGCACATTTTCCAGCCCATATGATCTTTCGCTAGGGTGACGGCCCTAATACATGTGTTTCTGTATGTCTTTGCTTTATTGTTTGGCATTGCTAGACCACGGCCACACCAACTTATTAAATCAGTTTCACGCATATCCATTAAATGTTTTTTGTTTTATTCTATGTTTTACCTTTTGCTTATTTTTTTTATCAGGAGTGTAAAAGGTTTCACTGCTATACACATTTGAGATCCCTGCACCTTGGCAAGTGGGCCAGTAATCTCATCAACTTTTCTTTCCCATTGGTCCCTGCCTTGGATTGCCTTACAATTTGCTACCACTCTTTTCTTTCCCTACTGAGAACTGTAGCAAGAATAAGTAGATTTTGAATTCTATAAATGGGAAATAAACTTTTGATTGCACGCAGCTTCCTTTTTCCAAATGTATTCTTATCGTTTTCCTTACTGAAAAGCTGCTTTTAAAAGAGGAGGATTAACTTTTTATTTCATCGTTCCCTTATCACAAAACTATCTTTTACTGAACACAAACTTGCCTTTGAAACCTCCAAAGATTACTAACAAAGAGTATTTTTATTTTTATTTATTTCTCTACCCCTATCTTATTTTTCAAACCTTTTTTAGTGTTTCTTAACAATAGGTAAATACGCTAAGGTTTCTATTTATAGGGACCGGGGCCAGCAGAATTTTCCCTTAAAAAGTCCCTTACAGGAGGTACTACTGCATTTCGATAAAAAGCAGATTTTATAGGAATTATTTGAGGGTTAGGCTTGATTACAAAAACGCCCGGGCACACAATGACGTTCAGCGCTCCAAACTCACGGGCACCCGGAGGAGCTTTAATCTTTCGACGTCAGGAACGAAGGGGTTAAATTAATGTACAGCTTGAACTATTATAAAGTTGTGCATTGAAAGACGTTAAGTAAGTATTTGTTTTGCATAAGAAAAAATATTTATAAATTCATCCATTAATATTAGGCATAAACAAAATACCATAATTTGGCATAGGAAAAAAAAAACGTTTGGCGTAAAAAAGTAATTTTGCGTCTGTGCCTGATCGCCTTCGAAATCGAGGTCACAGAAGTAACACAGCATGAAAAATGAAAGTTACTATAATTCCAAACCAACTGTATTCGAGTTATAAAAAATTGCAAATATGTAACTGTACAAGAGAATGATCATAATACAAATATTGGTTACAGAGAACACTAGGAGTACAATCCAAGGCCTATAAATTAATGTGGAGCTAGTCTTAAACTTTAATGGGGAAGCAAGGACATGTGCAGAGGTGAACGGTCTGGCTGCATAGGTGTTTTCCTAGTTTTCTCCATGTGTGAAGTGGATATGAGCCAATTTCTCTGAAAAAGTTCTCCTGTTAGTATACTATATATCTCATATGCTTTTCCAAACTCAAATGAACTAAACTAAACCAAGGACATATGCAAATCTGGACACTCGAATTTGTGGTAGGAAGTCAAGCTAGAACTGCATTTGTGTTTGATTGTTGTTTGCAGGATCAGAAATATTCGACTTCACAATTTTCAAAATTCCCTGCAAGTTGCTAATTAGCATAATTTTAAATGATATTTAGTTGAAGTTCTTAGCAACACAATTTAATAGCAGTATACAAATTTTCAGTGGCGTTTTTGTGATTAATCAATTAATTAAGAATCAATCCTTAACGTTATGAAGAACAGAAGCCTTTTGTTCATTTTACAGGAAAATAACACATTTCAATAGAAAATGACACCGATCTATGCATTAATGTTTATTAAATGTAAATACTAGTAAATAAAAATATTATCCCAAATATTACGAAATCTGCATTCTGTTATAATCTAATTCTATTTATAAGACATAAAAGCAAAATATTCCTCAAAATTACACTTTTAAATTTTAAAATAAATTCATTGAATAGATACTGTATGTGCAGCAAATATGATTAAGGCAGGTTTGTGTTGTACATGCCATGTTTCCTGACATTTTTATTTCTTTTAAATTTATTTCTGTATGGCAGAAACGCGTGCCACACATTAAATCTCTTTGTTAGATTACATTAAGTTCCTGCAAAAGTTTAAGAATAAGTTACATTTCTTCTTTAGCCCAAAGAGGCAATTTGGCCAGAAAGGCTATTAATTTCGTCGGCATTTTGAGTTGGTTTACGGCTATAAATGGCGAATCACTTTTCAAATTGTTGCCACCAAATATTAGAGTCCCCATTATATTTAAATAAATTAAATAATGAATAATCTGCATAAATGTATGTATGTTTCTCGCACTGTGAAAAAACAACGGTACCTAGAGACATCAAATTTTAAATAACATAGTCATGCACTGAGCATCTGAAAGTCCAAACTTGGAATTTGTTTTATTATCTATTTCATATTTTGTAAAACTTTAACGAATTTTTGATTAATAAACTCAACGATTTCAAAGCGAGAAACGACAACATTGCATATACATATATATATATATATATTTTCCAGCGTATGAGACTGTGTATCGAAAATTCTGAAGATATGCTCTTTTGAATTATTTTGTGATATTGCTGTTGAATTGAATTTTATGGTTTAAGAGGGAAGAAAATGATATTTAATAAATGAAAGGTAACACACAAAACTTCAAAGCTTTCAGATTTAGCCCACAGGGCCCAGAAGAGGCTATTAATTTCGTATTGGCATTTTGCGTCGAAAACTTTAACTATCCGTTTCACTTTTTAAATTGTTGCCACCAAATATTATCGCCCTGTGCTATGTTTAAAGATTAAATAATGAAGAATCTGCATAAATGTATGTATGTTTCATGCATTGTGATAAAACAACGGTACCTAGAGCCATAAAATTTTGAATAACGTAATTCTCCACTTAATATGGCCATCTTGAATAACGTAATCCTCCACTTGATATGGGCATCTGGAAGCCTTCATTTAGAATTTGGAATATGCTTTATTATCGATTTCCTATTTTGTAACACTTCAACGAATTTTTGATTAACAAAACGATTTCAAAGAAAGCAACAGTGTGCCTCCCCCCCCCAAAAAAAATATCTCCCGCGAGCGAGACTGTGTATCGGAAATTCTAAAGATATGCTCATTTTAAAATTATTTTGTGATATTGCTGCTGAATTGAATTTTGTGTGAGTTAAGTGAGAAGAACATTATATTTAATAAATAAAGGTAACACACAAAATGTTAAAAAAGTGCCCCTTTGGATGTAATGTAAAATCTGAAAGATTTCATATTTTTCTTTGTTTATTACTTTTTTGGGGGGGTTAAATCACTTTTAAAAATGTTACATCTTGCATACCGAAAAACAAGCTTTCCTCATCTGGATACAGTCTCTGTAATAGAATAATGCCTATTTTTGTTACTAGAAATCAAAAATTTACGATGGTACTATTTAAATAGTGAAAGAAGAATCATTAAATTTTATATTTGTAAAATTGAAAATATGAATATCTAGTTAGGAGCAACATTTCTTCAGAAGTTTTACATGCGCACAGTAGAAAACTATAACGTACTATCTTAGATGCACTTTTACTAGTCAGTTTCTTTCTTTCTTTCTTTCTTTCTTTTTTTTTTTTTTGTTGTTGTTGGTTTCGTAAATAAAAGCTCACTCAAATTTGGAAGAACGCGAGATGAGAAACAATGAAATCAAAGAAATATGTACTTTGAAAAGCTAAGTGAGTGATAAACAGCTGAGCATGGAAACAAGAACCTGTAAAATCTATTAAATAGCAGATTCCTTATTGTCTTTCTATTACATCCTAAAAAGATATACACGAGTATGGTGCAGTAAGAACCTGTGCTACGATATGTACATTTAAGAATAAGTTACGAGTACATTATATCTTTCAATAAATCTTTATTGTCTATTTATAAGTAGTTGAGAACATGGAAAGGTGTTCCTATCAAAGCTATTTTGTAATAATTGTACTGAAAAGACGAAAAGATCGTACTATAAAGCTAACATTTTTACCTTCCTTTAACCGGTATACATAGGTAATGTGTAGAGTCATTAGGATTTATTGGAAGCAGGCAAGCTGAAAAATTAGCAACCGCCTTCGCCGGGAATCGAACCATGGACCTCTGTAATAACCGCCCAGCGTGCTACCGTTACACCACGAAGGCACGCTAGGGAAGTGGGAGAAATACCTTATATACTCCCCTTTTTAAAGGGCGACTATGGTTTTAGGGACATAGTCGCCAAATCCTGGGTGCGGAGAATCATCATCCACAACTCTTTTAGTTCGGGCGCCACTTGTAGAGTCATTAGGATTTATTGGAAGCAGGCAAGATGAAAAATTAGCAACCGCCTTCGCCGGGAATCGAACCACGGACCTCTGGAATACCAGCCCAGCGTGCTACCGTTACACCACGAAGGCACGCTAGGGAAGTGGGAGAAATACCTTATAAAAGGAAGTAATATTTTCGGTCCAAAAATTTTATAGTGAATTTTCAGTGAAGAGGCATGAATTGTAGTTTCAACAGGTTTTGACTATTTTTGGAGTGATTGCTGTATGTGTGTGTGTGTGGTGATTATTTCATTCGCGATAACTTTTATACCAAATTTCCAAAAATTTTTGCTTTCCGTGTTTAAGCTCTTTGTATTCATAAAAAGAGTTGATTAGATATTAGATAAAATTAGACAACCAGAAATGGCACTTAATTTGAAGCCATTATAGTTTTGAATGGACAACCGAAAGTACTACTTTATCTGAAGCCCATAACAATTTTCAATACAAAACTACATTAAAATGTAATGCAAAATTTTTCAGTTTTTGTATTTTAAGACTTTATATCAATGACGCAACAAAATATTAGACTTTGGTTAAAATTGATAAAACGGAAGTGATACTTACATAACACTCTGTACAGATTTTCAGAAAATACATATTATGATATAACTCAAAACTTCTCAAATTTTATATTTAACCCTTTCGCCGTCTTCTCCTGTCCGCGAAAATTTCTCCCCGGCGGCCCTTTGTTTTTCGCAGCGTGTAAAGTTGTTTTCTCTGTACATATATAACTTTCCATACATAACTTTCATAGTGGATGAATGTCAATGAATATCAAGTAAAATCATAAGGAAATGAAGCATAATGGAAAAGTAATAATATCTCTGCTTATTTCTAACAGCAGGATTAATTTGATAACATCTAATCCAGGCGGTCCACTCCTCCCGTTTTGTTATTGTAATCTTTTACAATTATTGTTTTTTTTTTTTTGCAGTTCTTTTTCCGTGTTTCAATATCAATCATAGAGTTATTATGGACTGTACTCATCAAACGTATATCCTTCTTGTCTTTCCAATTCACAACCTCATTTTTTCTCTTCTGCTGAGTAGACGTTGAAGATCTCTCACTGTCTTGTATTTTATGTAAAATGGCGCGAATATTCATAAAACCCCGGGGGGGGGGGAATTCAATTAGAAATAGAATGCGTGATTAGTACTGCCCTCTAGGAAGTATTAGAACAAACAAAAATAAAAACTCAAACAAGTAAACACTTAGAAAGCGTTTTAAACGTTTAAAAGTTTTAAAATGTAGAAGAACGCTTGAAGCGCGTTACTGCCGCCATGCCGAAGTTTCACTTGAACGCGCTAGACGCGTTACGGACGACGAAGTGCTTAAAACTCATTAATGATTCAAAACAGTATGTTATATTTTAAAGAGATATTTATGGTGCTTCGAAGTCTAAGCAGATTATCGTGAAAAATATATAGAATTTGAGTAGAAATATAGAAAAAGAGTTTGGTTGACAGGCTTGTCAAATTGTACCGCCCAGTGAATGGTCGTGCTATATTCAGACTTCGGCAGCAGGCAACCTATCACATTCAAAAAACATAACCTTCGTTTCAAGCGTGTTTGGAAGTTCCACAATCGCCAGAATGTAGAAGTTTTAGCTACAATAATCGTTCTTTTGACAAAGCAAAAAAGCAAAGAAGGAAACAAAAATAAAATTTAAGACGTTTTTTAAAAGATTTTTTTTTAAATCTGAAAATATTAAGATTTAATGTCGCTCAGAGAGGGGATTTCTTTGGTTTTAAAGTTTCATATGGTCTCTCTGACGTCACAGTTCATCAATTTGCTGTTGATCATTCATTTTTCACCAGCGGCCGAGCGGTAAAGACGCTGAACACTGGTAGTTCGGTCCGAGGTTCGAATCCCGCGAACGGGCTGGCTGCATGGGCGTTTTCGTGGTTTTCCCCATGTGTAACGTGTATACGAGCCAGTTTCCCTTAGAAAGTCCTCCACGAAGGCATCCCTCCCTTTAGGCAGATAGCCCTCGTATGCTTTGCCATAATTGAATAACCCATAACCCAACTCATTCATTTTTCAATCGAAGAATATAACACAATTTTTAATAGATCCCGAGCTGGCCATATCAGATTTTTTTAAATATATTTCTTGTAAATTGCAATAGGGATAGATACGTTTGGCAACTGATACACAAATATACAAATATATCTCAAATACAGAATTACACATACACTTATTTTTTAAGAACAATCTTTTCAAGAACGGTCATCACAATCTTTTTACCTTCGTCAAATTCATGTTAATGACACCATCACGATTAGCTTGTAAGGATCTTAAGTTTTACTAACGTTTATTTTATTTTAAATCTTTACTATCACTTCTTATTTTCTACTTCCGGCCAGAATTAAAAGCTTTAACTTATTTATGCAAATTTGTCTGGCGAACGCCAAGTACTTAAGTTGTGGCTTTTTGCCAAGCAAGAGAGAGGAAGGAGTTAGTAGAAGCAGGCCGCTTGCCTTAGCAGTTTTTACTCGGTTGCTGGTTGCCTTCCAGGCCAGAGGTTTAATCCTCTTGATAATTTTAAACGTATTGTAGTGTTAACAGTTCTCTGTACTACATACGGCTTCCTGTTAATATACGGCCAATCTTCCACGTAGGCCCTTGTTTATTATTCCAAAGTTAAGTTAGAGTTTAGTTAATATTTTTATATTCTTACGTTCAGACCACAAGTGGTTGGTCTCTGTATTCCGAAGTCCGGAAACCATTGTAAAGAGTAAAAAATAAAGGGTTTCGTATACCCTTCCTGTGTATCTTGTCTACTTCCCACATTTATTGAACATAGCTTTAGTAAGCTCCCTGTTCCGAGTCAGGTTCTTGAATGTTCCCAAAGCAAACAAGGAGAAACATTGAACCTGATAAGCTTAAGTTACTACTATTTTATTTGTTGAATTTTTTGCACTTATTTCGTATTTCAGTTTTTTCCCCCACACTTTCAGTGACGTATCCCGATTTTGTCTTGGATATCAGAAAAATTCACATGTGAACTACGCCTAGATAACTCTGCGTTCCTCATGTGGTTACAGAAAGGCACATATTCTTCACACCTGACATTACTTTTTGATGAAACATAATAGCAGGTCACCTATACCGATCCTTTGCGGCACACGAACGGCTTAATATGTTGACATTTCGCGATTTATTGTATAAGTATTTCTAATGCTAGCATGTTTATCAGGAGCTACCTATCAATAAGGTAATAACTTCTCTGCAGATAATGCACATCTCAGGGAATGTCACTGAAATGTCATTTTTTACTCGTGTCGGATGTCCATACTTTCCACATTGGAACACACATGGGCCATGTTAAAATGTTACAGTCACGTTATATTATGCGTAAATCATGTCAGATCGAATATCGTCATGCACTGCTGACAGAAAGAGCGATGCAAGATATATAGCTCTGGGCATGTATTTCAGCAATAAATAAATAGGTTGTTATATAAAAATTTAACCACCATTGTAATTTTCGATGCTCACATTAAACTTTATCATGATCAAGCAATTTTTCTACGAGTATGGAATTTTTTTACATATAACGTCTACAAATACAGAGGATTCTAGTTGCTGTTTCAGAAGTAATTATTATTTAAAATGTTATAATTTAAAAATGCAACAACTATCAAGAAAATTATGTACGAAATTTTTAATTCATTTTATACCAGATGACAATTTTTTACATTTGTACAAATTCAGTCTTCCAACTGAACGTGTATATGAAATAAGAAGTCATTTCAATGCTCACATTGGAAACACAAGCTGGCCTTCAACATTACAACATTATAGAATGCAGCTTAAGTAAAATAACTTTTAAAACCTGACTAATATAAGGTTAATGAGAAGTAATGCAGGAATTTAGCTTCCAAAATTCATGTGCAAGAAAAGTAAAATTATTCTGCAGGCAAAATTCTTGATGTTATGTGCTTTATTTCCCAACTCAAAATAACCAAAGATTTCTTAATTTTAACTACAAGTCGATGGTTTCATATGCTAAAAAAATCACTCGCATCACCTGTAATGTTGCAAAAGCAGGTCGAAAAATTTTTTCAATAAATCTGCAGCACTTACATCAGAGCTATCGGTAAATGTCTCTATTGAAGAAGGTTTAAAAGAAGTTCCGAAGTGTAATTTTAATCTTGTAAACATCTTAAAAGTAGATGATCAAACGATTTCGAGGATGATGAATCAAAGATGTTGGTAGAATTATTTCATTCAGGTTATAAGGTATTTCTTCCGCCTTCTTAGCGTGCCTTCGTGGTGTAGTGGTCAGTACCTCGACGCGTATTCGAGAGGCCCGTGGATCGAGTCCTGGCGGCATATTTCACAAGTGCACATCTGTGTAGCCACCGAGGGAGTGGCTTCTAGGATGGACCAATGAGCATCCAGAAATATTTCTGTCATGTCACATGACCTTTGCTTCTGAAACTTTCATTGCGAAGTTAAATCAAACACAGGCAATTATGAAGATTTCACTACCTGGTTGAAATAAATACAAACACATGTTGGATACTTCGCAAAAATATCGATGTGAAATATTACTTAATACGTGGTAAATAAGATGAAGAAAGAAATATGTGATAAACATCCGAGCCTAAATGCAATCTTTACATAAAACTATGCGTATAAGAAAAATATTTACACCAATTATATATGTAA
Organism: Stegodyphus dumicola; assembly: GCF_044657685.1. Classification (NCBI taxonomy): domain Eukaryota; kingdom Metazoa; phylum Arthropoda; class Arachnida; order Araneae; family Eresidae; genus Stegodyphus; species Stegodyphus dumicola. Next base: position 14,958,851 of record NC_140779.1, read on the forward strand.
ATAGAAGTCAGCTCTTTTCATTGCAGTCTATATGAAAAAGATGTTCTATAAATGATAACCAATGCAGAATTTTAGTCAAAGGGAACTTTACTAATTTGCATTCGTATGCATTTAGTGTGTCAAATTTCACATTTAATAACTGCTCACTCTTAAATGTGCTGTCTACACAAGAAATCCTCATCAAACAGAGTGAATTTATCTTATATTAACGAATATATTCATATTTATTTACATATAATTTTTAATGTTAGCAATGGATATAATCAGATCATATGTATTCTGAATCTTACACTTTAAAAATCAAAAGAATGCAAGCACTGAAATAAGAAAACACTATATTCATTGTAACACTTTCAGTCATTCTCATCTCAATTAAAAAAATATACACTTGAATTCTTTTAATCCACGTAATATGCCGTGAACATCAAATATTAATGCGTGATAAAAATCGCGAAAGTGAAATGTCAGAGATTAATTAAACTCAGAAAACGAAAGCACTAAAAGATTTCTAGTATTCTGTCATATATTTATAACTGCGAAACAAATGCAAATTAAAACGTAAACAACATATGCTCACATGCACGGAGATTTAGCGTCACAAGCGCAATATAGCAGCTCATTGGTCCATTTTCGAAACCCCTCCCTCAGTGGCTACGCTGATGTGCACTTGTGAAATATGCGTCACGGCGAAGGACATTGCTAATTTTTCATCTCTCCTGCTTCGAAATAACCTAACGGCTCTACAAGGTGAAAAATAGTGAAGAAGCGTTTTCTACACAAAGTCAACAAGAACAAATCGTTTGGAATGAACAAAGAAGTTTCCTTATACTGGATTCCATATGAACTTGTAGCTAAAAGCATCAGCAAAAGATATCGATTTACAGTTCTCTGGTCATAAGAAATTAAATGCAAATTTCTTTTAAGGCGTCTTGCGATTTGGAGATGAGCTACAGATTCCTATACTAGTGTTAATTTGAAAAACAAAATGGTTGTGTTGAAAAGAGAAACGACATCCATAGCAAAACCAGGTTCGCATCCAAAACGATTTTGACATGCATATGCTGGCTGACGAAAGGCGTAGTTTATTTTGAGTTATAGAGGTTTTCACTTTTTTCTATTAAATTAAGTGTCGTGGAACCCAGTGAACTGCTAAGTGAATAATCGCTTAGGTCCAAGAACACAAAGAAAAACTCAAGAAGGGTTAATTACCCTTTATTCACTCAATGTAAGATTTAACAGTCGTCCCCTTTCTTCGGGCGTATAGCAAAGCCTTCATTTGGGCGTAAACTCAAAATGTAACAAATTAGAACTAACTAATAACTAAGTAAAGAGATTTAGCTGAAGCTTATACAATTGGTAGTTTGCTGGTTTATTTAATATTAAGGGCTAAATTAGTTGGCCCGTAATATTAAATAAGTCAGCGAACTACCAAAAAGGCACGTAATACGGACGAGCGTAACAGCAACTTAAAGAGTCGTAGCCCAAAGGCAAACGCGCGCTATTCGGGAATCGTCTATCGAAGTCACTTGACTTATATACTATTCTCCTTCTCATTTGTATTCAAAACGGTCTATAAAATCATTCTGGTTGAAGCTAGGTAAGATAGGAAAGGTGTTTTAAATTTAAATAATTGTTATAAATTTAAAATATACCCCACAGAGCTATTCGAAAATAAAAATTAGTTAATCCATTGTTTTCAGTAAATAGTGTCAAATGGGCTTTATTCATCTAAAAAGCTGCAATTCAGCCATTGATATTTGTAGGCGCCTGATCGTCTGCTGATCCCATGGAGGAAGGTAGGAAGTAAGATGGAGTCGCCCTAAACAAGTTTCTCCCGTACCCTGCTCTGAAGCACCGGCGATCCCTACGTGGTGACCAAAACATTGGGTCATTTACCATTGAGTTCTATGGGATTTGACGCGTTCGGATGTAAATATTTTGTAATTACGTCGTAAATATACTTATAAATGTATATATTTTCTTTTTCTACAACACTTCAGAGTCCTAAGTATGTGAAAACAACATATTTTTAAACAACATTTCATTCTGAACGGAATTAAATGCTATACTTTTCACAGGACAGTTTTCTCAGAATGGTTTAATTTGAATGAAATATTTTCACAAGTTTTCGTTAATTACATTAGAAAAAAAAATTAAGGTAATTCGATTTTATTCGGTTAAGGTACAAAAATTAAGATCAAAGTTTATTGTATTTTTAATATTAAAATTATGCATTATTCTTTTCTATTTATAGAGCTTCTTCCTAAAATACTTTCTTAAATATGACATGATTTTTTGGCTTCTGAGGCATCTTTTAAATCGAAAAATGTAAGTCAATTTATAATTAATGCTCTATTCGGTTCATTTTAAATTAGAGAATTATTAGGAATCAGCAAAATACTTTAAATAGGTATTTCGCTAATTCCTAATAATTAAATAGGTATAAAATAGTACTTGACTTTCTCTGAACATTTCTGAAAAGGAATAAAATAAGTTTTTTTTTTTTTTTTTTTTTTTTTTTTTTGAGTATTATTTAAAACTTGTAACTGAGTTATTATAAAATGTAAGGGGAATAATTCTTTTAATTATACTTATCAGATTTTTTTTTTTACCCTTCATTTCAACAATACATATTCCAAAACTCTATTACTAAGTGCGCATCTCATAGCATTTGCTTTACAATAACTTTTAACAGATTGCTTTCCAATACGAACAATTCTTGCTTAAATAGTTTTATAACGTATTTGTCAACAGGATTTCAATTTATGTTTACAATTCAATATTAAGGTTATTATATATTTAGATAAAATTTATAATTATTATAAATTAGATACATTTAATCATTAGATTTCTTCGCAGTACTTTCACAGTTGTTTATAAGTGAATAAATTCTTCATTTCAAATACATTTATAAATAATTTAATGAATATTTAAGTATTTTGTCAAAGGCAGATACATGCTTTTTGCAAGCACATGCATAAATACCCATACATATTTCCTATTTTTCATTTCCGGCATGTGCATATCTTTAATTTCTGTGCATTCACTATATTTTTCGTGTAAAGTAATTTACACTAATTTAGCATACACCCGAAAGTTTTACATAAAATATATATATGAATATAATTTGAATGAAAATTATAAGTATTATTTTTAATATTCACTCAAAGGTCAGTTTTTCTTCAAAATTCCTCCACGATGGCATCTCTCTCTTTAGGCAGATAGCCCTTGCATGCGTTACTCTATTTAATAAAAACTTAATCTGACCTATGTGCCTAATTACAAATATTTTAACATACATAATTTTATATTTATAAAACGTGTAAGTCCAAAGTGATTATTTTTCAGATATATAAAATTAAAACGATGGGTTTAAAATGAGCAGCAGTAAAGCCTCTCCTCTTAAAAATTTTAAAAGGTACATGTTACAATAATATATGGATGTGCAAAAACATTTGTTTTATTTAAAACATTTTGACGTTTGGAAAATAAAATAAAAGTAGCGAATACTCTATCAAGGGTATCGAAAGACGTATACAATTTTAAATGTACCGTACGGTATTTTTCATTCTTTAAGCATAACATTTTTCTTAAAATCTATATTTTTGTAGTGCAACAGCTTATAATTTTATAAAACAAATTCATAATCAAAATCGCGGTTGTTAGTTATTGAAAAATAACCAAGATGTGATTTTTGCGTAAATGTCACTAAACTATACAAATTGCTATTATCCATCATACTATGAATGTTTCTTTCATGCGAAAGTGTCCCTTTTTCGACTTCTATGGAACTGTCGTGTGTCGAAATACTATCAGAATCTTGTCAAGCGAGCTTCTGAATGTAAACAAAGAACACCCCATCTGGTGACCCAAGCTTCAAAGCAGTGCTTCACTTTTAGCGTGGGTTGGCCCCTCCTCCCTTTCCTACCTCCATGGCTGATCCTCTGCGATACGAAAACTCTACCGTAGTTGCCTAGCAACGAATCTTGTAACGCCACATGCGTCAATATCGTTTGTTTTTTGCAATTCTTTTTTATTAGCTTGTTCGATGAAAATTTTGTTGCTTGGATTTTTGAATGGCTGCTAATTAAGCGGTTAATTTTCGAATAAAATAAAAGATGGATTTAAAAGAAAATTAGTTTCGTTATTTCGTAGCTACAGTCCATAACAATATTAATGGTGATGATAATGCTATATCACATCCTGCACAAATAATTTTGTAAATTTTTAATCCTTATAAATGAGAAATTATTCCTCATCCTCCTGAAAATCCAGGTATTGTCCCCATATGATAAAATTAAATTTTGCCAGGAATCTAAAAAGAATCATAAAAATTATGGACACTTTATTACAAACTAAATTTATACAACATTAATTGCCCCGGTCAGGATCCTGAATTACTTTTCGATCGACATTATGTAACAGAAATATATGTTCTAGATCATAAAACTGTGATAAATAATTTGAATCAATAATACAACATTTAAATAACGTTACTGTTGACAAAAGCGAAAGAAAAAAAAAATCCGCATTATTTTGTAGAGAGTACTGAAATTTTCGTTCATATACAATATAAAAGGCAAAATCTATTTACAAACAGCTTATTACAAGCACGGAACATTGAAGATGATTCGAAGCAATTTCTTTCTTCACGCAGCTCGAGTTTTTTTTTTTACAAAATGTCAACATAACAGGAAGTAGATTGCGAGTTGAAATCTTTCAGTATCAAGTTACAAACCTGAGAAAGAGTGCAAGTTGTTTAAAGTATCTACCTCGAGATGATCCATTTTAAAGTTATTGAATCAATTATATAAAGATAGAATACCTTACAATAAAAAGATCACAATTTCCCACCTTCTGAGATATATATTTACGATAAAAACGAGATCTGAAGTGGCGAAATTTAAAATATCAACTCATTCATACTTCCTATACGAGTACAAACTGTAAACAGGCTTTCAAGAAATACGTTATATAATAAAGTATAAGTATTTGCCATGAATATATTTTGTACATTGGAAAAAAACATGTAATATATACATTTGACATTCTGTTCTGTTTGTCAGTTCTCTAACATGCTTTTCAGGATAATCTGACTAAAGCATGATAATTTTAAAATGACTGCACTTCAAAGTCATACAAATGATGTATAAATAGCCCGAAACATGGGTTTTAAATATTCTTTGATGGTATATTGACAATGGAAATCGTTTTAAAGGTTCAAATTATGTTTCCATTCAATATTTTTATGTCAGATTCTCCCTTGCTCACAGCAAAGGAATCAGATGTAAGAATGTCTTTGTGGCCAGCATCCATAACTGTGCATATTTCTGCTTTAGTTTCATTCTCGCCGCTGTCTTCTACGCCTCCTGGTGGACAGTAGAGTAACCAAGCAAAAAAGAAGAATACGCAAGACAGAGACTTCAGAACGCACGCCAAAATGAGGACGTTCGTACTCATTAGTTGGTTATCATAGAAGAGACATGCACCTTGCTCGTTGCATGTATCTTGCCACAATTCGCAACTCAGATCAATCAAGGAGCCGAACAAAATAGGGGCCGGAATGGTACCTAGGAAAAAAAAAAATTCAGTAGCAATAAAGATGCTTAGATAATACAAGCTTTCAAAATATTTGCCGTCTTTTAGAGACTAGGCCTTTTGCTTGATTCGTGCAAAAGCAAAGCTATATTTTTCCTAGGAGGTGGGGAAAACAAACTACGAGATCAAAAGTTAAAAATTAAGGAAATTTTTGTTTGGCATTCAAGAAAGGCAACGAAATTTTTCGAGCTGAACATTGCTGAATAAGCATTTTTTTTATTTATTTATAAGTGTGATTTTATTGTATTTTGAAATCTGAAAATTGTCTTAGGATATTAGAACATGAATAACATAAATAATCAAATATTTTGTGTTAAAAAAACTGCGAAGTTGTTTTTATACGAAGTTAAAGTGTTAAATAAAATTATCAATATTGATAAATTAAAATGTCATAGGAATGTTCCTGAAATGTTTAAATTCAGAAGAAAAATAATAATCTATATTAAAAAAAAATATCCCAAAAAATGTTTTTAAAAGTATTATATGTTCAGAATAAAACCTTTAGATTTTTTTAAATGAATACATCTTAAATTTGATATTCAACAAGATTATGGTTAAATGATTGTACAAGGTTTGGTTTTTAAACGAATCAGCTTGATAATAAATTTCTAGGAAATTCATATTATCAAAAAATAATATAATCAATTTCTATCTTCCAAATAAAATCCAGTTTAACATTTAGCGTCCGGATTATATGATGATTAACTTCTGATTTTTTAAAAGTTTCATCATTTATGTTTTCATATAGTAAATCAGAAACGTGTTTGGATCAAAAGAAAATTTGCTCAAATTGAATCAACTTAATTTATTTAGTAATTTAATACGGTGATAAAAATTGACTCCTGTTAGTCAGAGAGGCCTTTTTAAAGAGCTATGAAATTTGAAAACTCGAGAAAAGGAACAAATAAGCAAAAAATGAATGATAGCCATATTTTTCAAATTGATACTACATGATTAAAATTTTTATGTGATTAATTTTATTAAGGTCTGTTTTGTAAACGAAGGTTAAGAACGGTGTGCAGAAAAGGAAACTTACCAAGAAGTCTGACAGCGATCCACTGAACTCCAAGGGCAAAAGACTTTTGACTCTCAGCAACACATCTGGGAATGAAAGTACAAGTTGATAACATTTCCTCCTTTTACATAACAAATCAATAATTTGCAGTATTTCATAACGAAAACTGATGTATCAAAAATTATCCAAAATATGCATTACTGGAAGATTATTTTTTTTATCAGACGCGGAAAAACTGTCCCCAGAAAAAAATCTCATCGGAAAAAAAATATCATTATTTTTTTACAAAAGAAAAGGACACTTTCAGATTTTGGTAATTACTAAGCAAAAAGCAGTAAAGCAAGAAGTATAGCAGTAAGCAGTGATCACAGTACAGTACTAAGCACTGAGCAGTGCATCAGTTAAGCGGTTGTAGAGTTCCTCACTTTGCTAAATTACAGTTAGACTTGAAAAATATTAAGAACTGATAAGCGAACAATCGCTTGAGTTCGTGTGACAAGAAAGAACAAGATGGAAGGGTAAATAACCCTTTATTATTCAGATAAGATTTAACAGAACTCCTTCTTGGAGTGTACAATAAAAGCCGACACTTGGGTTTGAACTTAAGAAGCTAAGAAGTAAACTAAAACTAATATAAACTAAAACGTGATATAACCGAAGCTGTCAAGATTCTAACCGAGTTGGCCCCTTAACGCTAATTGACTGCTATCAAGCTATCAAGGACCTAAGTACGGATGAGCGTAATAATAGCTTACGAGAGAGCAGCCTGAAAAGGCGGACGCGTGCAGACAGGATACCTGGTAACTCTCTCGCTAAGACCGAAGAGCTTTGCGGTTAAATACCCCTCTTCCTCATTATGTATTCAAACGTGAATCTAAAACTACGTTCTGGCCGGAAGTAGTAAGTTGAAGTTAAGAATCGGCAGAAAAGGAACTGTTAATAAAATTAACATAATTCTTACACGGTAATCACTAAGCAGGAAGAGGCAAACTGCAAAATTTTGTCATTACGATTAACCCTTTCCGGCACCTACCTTTTAAAGTTGGAATTTTGATTTTAAAAAAAAGTAGGCAGTCTAATTAGACATAGAGTACCCAAGTAAAATTTTGTGAAGTAAAATAACACTTATCGTTTAATTCTGTGGGTGTGCCCACTACACTGATTGAATAGAGCTTCGAAAAGAATGCTGAAATGAGCATTGTTGTCAATGAACTGACCGATGAGATGCGAAGAAACAAAAAATACAGACTCTCAATTGCCCTAGATTATCGGTGAGCCCGGTCTGGGCACACCTAGGGTTCGCCGTTTGATTTTAGCCAAGATTTCAAGGTAAAAATTTTAAAACTAGTATAGAATAAGGAGATCAGCATACTGCCAAAAAACAACATAGAAATTTCTTTTCAAACAATTCCTTTTATACCCTAAAATTAATCTGGAAGATTTCTTTGAAAAATGAGGGTCTTAAAAAACTAAACATAGCTAAAATGTATGGACTGTTTTGTGTTGAGCTGCCATCTACTATAAATAAAGAAGGTTCAGAGTAACCTATAAATCCTTTTTCATTCAATTTTTCTGTGCGCACAGAAGGCAATTTTTAGGTGTGTCCGGACCGGACACACTGTGCCGCAAAGGGTTAACGATTTCAGTCGGGATTTTCTTAAAATGCAGTAAGCTTATTATCAATGCTTACTGAATGCAGCAACAGCATGTTGAGAGATATGTTTCTCCTATTTTGTTCCTTATTACGATAAGGAATTACATATTAATTCCACAATACATATACATAAAATTCCCCATAATTTTTCTTAGAATACCTATTACGTATTTTTGGCAACGGATGACACAGAGAACAAAGCGATGAGACAGCACATCTTAGCACAGCAAAAGTGATTGCGCCCTTTAGCAATGTGTTATTTATGTTTGTTTAAATTTTGAACGGTCATTGGACAAGAAGTGTCCGCAATATTACTCTTACATAATGGCACAATACGGGTTAATTTTTAAATGACGCAAACAGGATTGATTTTTGGAAGGTGTTACTAGTAACAAAAGGACAGAAACTGTGCGAATAACAACAAGTAGTACAAAGACATTTTTTATAAGGCTGGCAAAAGAGTTTAGTACTAATGCAATCCTTTCCCAACTCAGTCTTGGCATTTGTATTCCGAATTGAGCCTCGGTTGGAAAAACTCTGTATAAATTCCTAACTGAATTGATCTGAAATTAGTTCCTTAAGTCATGTTTGTAATAAAAGTTTTTACACCTCCTTGTATAAATAAATCAATGTTCTGAAAAACAACACTTTTTGGGTATGGTTTACCTTTTATTGTGTATAAAAACTACATTGTATTTAGTAATTGTTTTATTTTTTCAGTTCTGTCTTACATTATTTTAGTGCTTTTTAAATATTTTAAGAGCTTGTTACAAGGAGGTAACCTGTATCAAAATTTTAGTCATAAATGTTATTTATTCGTAATTTTTCAGCTATAAAATTTAATTAATCTTTTCTTGACGCTGCCTGTAACCAGTCCTAAATTGGGAATCTTTTCCCGCCGAAAAGCTTAATTCCATTAAGCGTAGATGCATTTCAAAAAGAACATAATTCTGTAAAAAATCCAACGACTGAGATAAACTACTAAAAATTGGCTCTTGGGGAAAATCAAAACGAGAGGATCACGGCATAAGTTAAACACACATCCTGAATATTTTGGCAAAAGAAGCTAAAGAACTGTAAGCCAATCCTTCTTTCCTTTCATATGAGAGGGAGGAAAATGAAGGTTGAATAGGGATGACAGGCAGGCTATTTCATTTGGGTTGAGTTGGTAATAAAATTGTCAAGACTCAATTGGGGCATCACTTATCAAAAAGTATTTCTTTCTCTGAAGGAAACTAGAATATTACCTTAATGTTCCAGAAAGTGAGGGCATGCTGACTAAGAAAGTGAACAGCATCGATAGGAAGATCAAGAGAAGGAATGCAGGCATATAGCTACAGTAGTTCGCGCATTTTTCTCGTGTAGCTTGAATGACAACGTTCTGGCCTTGGATGGTCAAATTTCTGCCCTCATGTTGAATGCAGGTACAATCTCCATATACCTAAGCAATGAAAACAAACATATAAATAAGAAAAAAGGCAAGTTTTTTTTAAATTTCTGCTGGGGGGTAATGACATTGCCAGAAATGACAAATCTTACCTTCGTACTCTCAGACTGGTATGTGTTTGCACATCCTGCAAAACAGGGTGAGTAGTAGACAATATTGTCTGTTCCGCAAATGGGATCGTACTGTCTCGGAGAACAGTCGCAGTTTGCATTACACGAACTCTGAAATTTGGGCACATCCAGTGGCTCGGAGCTAGAAAAAAAGCTTATTTTAGAAGTTATTTCAAATAATTTCAGAGCTTAATTTCTAAGATTAGAAGTACCGGAGCCCTATGGAAGACCGTCAGCAAAGAGGAACAAGAGTAAATAAATAAATAAAATGACTATTAAACTCATTCATAATTTTAAAATTAAATAGTTAATTATTATCAAATTAATTAATAGCTATTTAATTAATGTTTATAAATTGTTAATGAATCAATAATTATTATTTGATAAAATAATTAAAGATTGGAGTAATTAAATAAAATGTGAAGAGATAAATTGAAATTTAATAAGCGACTTTTATAAAATTTGAGATAAATTTCCGGCTAGAATTATGATTGATTACAAAAACTAAGAAGCACTAGAGCCGAGATCCGGTGGTTCCGGCCCAATTTAAGCTCTGATCGTAGGGGGGGGGAGTTCTTTTATCATCACAAAAATTAAATTTACTTAAAGTATAGCTGATGAAAATTCCAGGGCAAAACAGAATGAGGGTATGAGTGGGTGGAAACAAAAAATGAGGGGAATCTTGGTAAGAGAGAACGTTCTCTTTGACCGCGGCTCTCTGCCGATATAACTATAGCCATCAAGCGGATGTGTGTCAGAGGTAAAATGAGTCCTGAATCTGACTCCTAAGGATGAATGTAAAGTTGCTGGTTACGTTTTTCCCCCCATTAGTGGATACGGTGGGAAAACGATGTATAGGACGTGCTTGAGCAGTTTATCTCAGTATTTCACTCTTACTGTACCTGCTGTCACTTAACGCACATTTAAGAACACAAATTTTCCTTCCTGCGAGAATAACTAACTGTAAGCATCGATAACAATACACTAGATACGATGGCATGGCGAGAAATTTACGCGTTCCTAAAAAACTCCCTCAAATTTATTGCCCATCTTAAAGGGAAAGGTTTCCGCATGTGCTTGAGGGGACCTTTACTTGAACGTCTCATGTTCTCATGAGTGAGTATTTTTAGGGAAATAGAGTATTGCAAGGTCTGCTTATTGTTAAACTAAAACGTTAGGAAATCTAAATTTTTTTCCCTTTAAATTGTGGTTCAGATTTATAAAAAGAAGTACCGGAGCTCATCTTATTTAGGGCTCCGGTGCGCTTCGGCTAAAATTGTAATTTGTCTTAAAAATTGAGAAGTACCGGAGCCGGGCTCCAGTGGGCTCCTGCGCAAGTTAAGCACTGAATAATTTACGCAAATAAAGTGATATCTCAAAGTAAAAAAAAGTCGCACCAAAATATATAAATGTAGTATAATTATACTGGAACTAAGCAAGCATTAAAGGCTTGATTAAAGAAAAGTTTGTCTAGGTTTAGGGAAATTTAAGGAATTTTTTAATTATTGTCGTCTCAGCATCTAATGATGTGACGTCTTTCATCGATAAGAAATAAACATCACGAATTATGCCCTTGGTTCAATTTCAGAACCAGATTTTAGAAATCTGATATCTCATATTGTTGGATATAATGTTAAATAATTAAATAAAATATGCTGAACATTTTGTCAAGAGTAAACTAGATAAATTAGCAATTTCTGAGCGAACTAATTGCTCTATGTAAAGCAAAAAATGATAAACATTCCTCCAATTAAATGTGTTTGGTAAATATAAGTGTTTTAATGCATTAAAATGCAAATTTTAAGTCATGGTTTTTCTGCTTATACAACGAACTACATTAGATTTAAAAAAATTTATGCTACAAATAAAACTATTTTTGTTAAATTGATAATTTTTTTTTTAAACATTTTTGCTATGCCAGGGTTATTTTCTGTGCAGTTAGATGAAAAATTTCCTTCATAGAAGAAGAATTACTTTCAAATAGGAAAAGTTAGATGTGCTATGTAAAGCAGCTTCAAAACGCAAGAAGACAGTTAAGTGATAATAATAATACGGTACACGTTCTTTGAAGCTACTAATTAAATTTCTTCTAGGCCCATATACGAGGTATTAACCCCTTCTATCTTGCCCAGAAAAAGAAACGATATCTAAAGCTTAACAATTTAAGAACACAGTTATTGGACGACGTTTGAATTTGAATATGATATTGTAAATAAGTATTCTTATTTATGAGTAATACTCAGATGCTCGAAAATCAACCTCCCATTCGCTGGTTCGAGGGCATCGCTTTCTGCAGTGCTGCACAGCAAGGAGCAGAAATAAGTTACGACAAGTTTGCCTTATAAAAGAACTCTGGATGGCAAAGACGTTACAGAGTAATGCGCATGAGTCAGTCTATAAAGAACTCTGGATGGCAACAACGTTACAGAGTAATGCGCATGCGCAAGTATAGCAGATGTCGACGCTTGTCGGAGAGAGTGGAGAAGCTCCGCCAGCGAGCGAAGGTGTGGAGGCTTTTTATTCGTCCAATGAAAATGACAAGTGCCATCTTGTTTAACGTCTCTGATCGTGTCACCAACTCGGATATCGATTAAGGTCTTGTAAATGTATGAATTGAATGTTGTATCTGTGGCTTCTTGTTGTTGTTGTGAATAAAGAAATTGATGTATCATCAGTGCTTCCTTATTACTGGCACATTTACGACGTCACAACCTTTTCCCTCAGTGTTCAGTTGCTGTGTTCAGTACTTAATGTATAGGGAGTAAAGAGCAATGCCTGCTGATTATACTCGTTTAAATTTTTTTTATCTGATGTAATAAGAGAAGACTGGGGTCTCAAATATGCAACTCTTGATGGTTGGTAATCGACATTCTCTTGAAATGTAAGGTTCGCAGTGTGATAAAAGTGCCGTGTACGGATACAAGTTTACGAATGAAGGTCATGTGAGGGAGGGGGGTCGGAAATTTCCAGACGAGCGAATGTTTTCATTATTTCCTCAATGAGGCAGCTGATCTACAGGGGATTAGCATATCGGCCAGAGACCCATTTATAAAAAAAAAAGAGCTGAAACTCATGATCTTGAATGGATGAAAGCGCTGAATGTTGAAGGCCGTTTCTTGAAATTTCAAAGCTTAGGCAATCAAAGACAGAATGTGCCTTGTATGTTGGTGAAGAACTGTTGCAGAGCAAAGAACTATTTAAATCAAATTATAGTACACATGACTAACTATGACACATAAGAGAATCATTTTTGACTGTATTTTTAATTACGTGGTTATTCAACTAAGATTTTAAAACACTCATCTACTAAACAAGCTTTTTCAGAAGATAGTTGTTATACTCTTGTATAAGGCTTAGTTGTTTGTACGTTGTCTTCTCCTGTTTTCCGGGTGGAATATGAAATGCTTCCCAGGTGAGAAACGCTCTCAATAATAACACAGTTAAATCACTAATAAATTTGGTCACCGTCGAATGCCAAAGCAGCGAAGTTTCTGTTGTTGGATTCCTCCTCCATGAATTCAGAAGTTTACCCGCACACGCAAAAGAACACAAGAGAACATTTAGCAATTCCGATTCGCTACTTATGAAATAGGTGCATTTTGTATTAAAAACAAAACCTGCGTTTGGAAAAAAGTTTTGACAATTATCAGCAGCACAGCTTCTTAAGAAGTTTAAAATAAATCCCAAATCTTTTTCGATTAGCTAACTAAAAATTCTGTAATAGGGCTATGAAAATTACAGTCATAAGAACTATTAAGAGCTACATCAGATCTAGGAAAAAGGATTTCTGATTTTTAGTTTAGATTTTAGATTTCTGATTTTGATAGACCATATTTTAGTACATACATTCAATATTTGGATTGCAAAGTTCTGTTGAATACCTGTTCGGCAGGAAGTGATTAAGTCCAGCAAATTTTGCGTTCGGGCAGTGCAGAATGAAGATGAAGACCAGTCCAACGCAGATGAAAGAGAAGATAATGCACATTTTAATGATGCCAGCACACCGTAGGTTCAACTTTTTCACCAGATATCCTCCCAAAAATGTACCTCCTCCCGCTCCAGGAATCGTCACCAAACCTTGTGGGATGAAATTCAAATTTAAAAAAATCATCCAAACTGGAAGTAGTAAACTACTACTTCCAAACTGGAAGTAGTATCAAATTAGCTTTAGCTTCTTTCTTAAGATATTATATATCTTTTAAAAGCAACATGTATATATGGATAGTACAGCAAGACTAGCATTCAGTGTATAAATTTCTAAAAATATTATAACTTCAGAAGTAAAACGATATAAATTTTGATTTTTCCACACATAAGTAAATATTGATTATTTTTATTCCGTTTTTTTATAGTTATTATTTTTAATAAGTTATTTCGCTTCGTTATTTCAAAATTTAGGTTTTACCCAGTTTAGTGATTCTTTACAGTATTTTCTACTTTCAGCGGAACTAAGACATGAATAAAACCTTCTGACTGTATATGACCTTAGGCATAACTCAAACTTTCCCAAACAATTTAATTTTTGTGTTTGTGTGTGTGAGAAAGATACTTAAAGAATACTTATCTGTGTTATTTTTTATTGAAAATCGCCGTTACCAATCAAGAAGTCATATTTCGTATAAAAATAATAGAAAAATTGTATGCACATTCTCTACGAATTAGTTCAAAAATAAGGAATTATAAATAAAAACTTAGATACTTCTAATATTCTTAACGCTACACAGGGTGTTTACATGTTATTAATTAGAGTGATTTCGCGGCCATTTAAACGTGCTTAAAATATAAAGAGTATTCTTTTAAATGTTCGATTTGAAAGCCTTTTTTATGAACCATAAGTCTGCATCCTGTATTTCCATAATAAAAGGGCTTTCCGTAAAATTTCTAGGGGTACTGATTTCCATTCATCTTCCACTACTTTCAAGAGTCCATCAGTCGTAGCGGGTTTGTAGTCGTAGCTTACAATGAGGTCTCTTCCAAGAGACCAGAGGGACAATAGACGAAACATCAGGGACTCCTGACGTCCATAGGTGAAACGTCAGGAGACTTCGCAGGAGTACGTCGAAAAGGTATGTTTGCAATTCCTTTATCAATCTTCCCTTTTTGAAAGAAAATGCAGTGGTACTTTTTGAAGTACGACTTGTTGCTTGGTCTTGATGAAATTTCACTCTTTGAAAGCCATTGGGATAAAGAAATGGAATTTCTTCTGTAAATATCGGACATTAAACTTCTTG
This sequence comes from Stegodyphus dumicola, assembly GCF_044657685.1. Taxonomy (NCBI): domain Eukaryota; kingdom Metazoa; phylum Arthropoda; class Arachnida; order Araneae; family Eresidae; genus Stegodyphus; species Stegodyphus dumicola. Next base: position 14,973,906 of record NC_140779.1, read on the forward strand.
TCGGTACGCTGAATTGATTCCAACATTTTTTCACACTCTTCTTATTTTTAATTGCCCATAATAAGAGAATCCTGCGACAATCATAATTCCTTTTCTGAAAATTTCTTTGCTTTAACAAAACTAGGATTTTCTCTCTTTGTTTTTAACAAAAAAATAGACATTTTTTTTCGTTGCAGTCATTTAGGTCAATGTACCGGGTGATCAAAAAGTCAGTATAAATTTGAAAACTTAATAAATCACGGAATAATGTAGATAGAGAGGTAAAAATTGACACACGTACTTAGAATAACATGGGGTTTTATTAGAAAAGCAATAATCTGATCCGAAAAGCAATAATTAGCATAACAAATTAAGACAAAGCAAAGATGATGTTCTTTACAGGAAATGCTCAATATGTTCACCATCATTCCTCAACAATAGCTGTAGTCGAGGAATAATGTTGTGAACAGCACTGTAAAGCATGTCCGGAGTTATGGTGAGGCATTGGCGTCGGTTGTCTTTCAGCATCCCTAGAGATGTCGGTCGATCACGATACACTTGCGACTTCAGGTAACCCCAAAGCCAATAATCGCACGAACTGAGGTCTGGGGACCTGGAAGGCCAAGCATGACAAAAGTGGCGGCTGAGCACACGATCATCACCAAACGACGCGCGCAAGAGATCTTTCACGCGTCTAGCAATATGGGGTGGAGCGCCATCCTGCATAAAAATCGTACGTTCCAGCAGGTGTTTATCAGCCAGGTGCGAACGATGCGATTCTGTAACATATCGGCCTACCTCTCACCCGTCACGGTAGCAGTTACAAACCAGAATCAGGCATTTCCTCTAAGAAAAAAGGCACCATAACGGTACAGTTTTTGAACTTTTTTTTTATTCTAATAAAACCCCATGTCATTCTAAGTATGTGTGTCAATTTTTACCTCTCTATCTACATTATTCCGTGATTTATTAAGTTTTCAAATTTATACTGACTTTTTGATCACCCGGTATGTTTAATCAAAGGTCACAATGCATTTCTTTTCATCCAGGGTTCCACAAACTGTTCTGCGTTGAGCCACATGTCTCGGCAAAAGCTTGTGAACATTGTGTTTTTTAGCTTTTCATATTGTAAATCTACTTTTTTTTTTTCAAATTGTAAATCTATTTTTTCTAATTTGTAAATCTACTTTTTTCAAGTTGTAAATCTATTTTTTCAAATTTGTAAATCTATTTCTTTCAAATTGTAAATCTATTTTTCAAATTGTAAATCTATTTTTTCAAATTTGTAAATCTATTTTTTTCAAATTTGTAAATCTACTTTTTTTTTTCAAATTGTAAATCTATTTTTTCAAATTTGTAAATCTATTTTTTTCAAGTTGTAAATCTTAAAATAGATTTAATTTATTTTGTAATTCTGTAAATTTATTTTGGTTTATTATTTTATTTATTGTTGCTACAGGTATATTTAAAGACTTTGCAGTTGATTTCTGCATCGGCGGATTTTCTCTTGTTGCCGACAATCTAACTTTAGGAACATTAGAAATAGTACGTGCCATTTTGGGCCATTCGTTTGAAATTTTCTTTCCATGTAGAAGTAACGATGAACTGTTTTGCCCTTTCCGATTCATAATATTGCTTGTTTTACTCTTTTCACATGGTTTTTAAATGATGGAACAGAAATGTTTACCTTCCGAAAGCGCAGAAACGTATCCTTCAATCTACAGCTTGTTTACATTCAGAAAGAAGAATTAATTGAAAAATAGCAGACGATATTTCTCATTTCAAATAATAAGCTGGTACCAGAAATTTTCATTCTAAAACTTTTTCTTTTTTTAAAATTCTGTATCGAAATCATTCTGGAAATGCGTAAACACCCTCTGTAATTGTAGAGATAAAAACGAATATGAAAACTCAACGACTTTTTTGAATCCAGGACGTTGCATCAAGGTTTGTTTCTTTCTGGTATCCAACTCAGCTTAGAAGTTATAGACTATTCGTCCGATTAAAAATTTCAGCTGGGTTTTGGCTAGAAATTTATCGCTATAAGGTTCTTATTTTAAGAAATTTTCAGATATAATTTCTGAAAGAAATGTCGGAAGCAGAATGAAAAAAATACATTTAATTTTTGCTATCAAATTTCTGCTGAAGATAGTAATATTGAAACAAAGATGAAGGCTTTGGTCCCAGAACTCTTTATTTTCGTTAAATTAAAATCGTTTCCCGCCGAAAAAATGTACTAAACTCACACTTATTCTTAGGAGGAAAAACAACTGGAACCTCCTATTCTCAATTTATACAATAAAACAGATCAATTTCTTTTGGAGATTAGTTTACTTCTATACAAAGGAGAACATTTTTATGGTGGTTATTCCTTTCCGAAGAGTGAAGACTATATGAAATTTTCTTCTTGTGATTTTATGAAATTATTTGTACTGTTTCTATCAAAATTACGCCTGTCAATGCTGTTTTCACATCATTTGTATTATTTCAATTATTGCCCACTATGAAGACATGACTGAAATAAATTTTGCTAGTGGATCAATTTTCTTTCCCTCGAAGATCACACAACTACGTTTGCTAGTCAAAGTGATGGTAAAATCATGCTATCACATGAATATCAGCAGTCGCGTCATATTTGTATATGTTTACTCTCTTTGATCTGTACGGCAACACATTTTATGGAATTAAGTTTGTTATTGGTTATTTCTCCAAACTGTTAGTTTTGATTAATATGATGGGAGGCACGGTAACATTTGCACAAAAGGTTACCATTCCCACTGATTTGCTTTCTTTTTCCTCGTTTGCCTTAACAGCATCATTTTTATGACTCTAAATCTGTGCAGAATTTTACAGCTCTTCCTTAATTTTAAACTTATTTTGAATGATGCTACAGGGTTGTTTAATATTCATACACTCATGTCCATAAATTAAGGATAATGTAAAATCAGGCAAAGGAAGAGTTAGAAGCAAAACAAATTTGACTTATTTGTAAAGCTTATTTATTAAACAAAAGGTAAAGAGCAAAAAAAGAAGCTATATGTTTGATATTATTAAAAAAAAAAATAGCGATTTTTTCTCCATGGAGCAAATTACAAATAAATAAATAAATAAACCTATTTACAAAAAAACAATATTACATGGTTGGTATGATTTTGAATACATTGTATGTCTCCCAGACGATGCAATGCAGTCCATACAACGCCTAGGCATGCTGAGTATCAAATTATCGATCTGATCTTGGGAGATATTACACCACTAAAAAGCAATGCTCTCCGAAGTTCCGGTAGACATGTAGGAGGAGATTGACGGGCTGCAACTCGTCGGTCAAACACGTCCCATACGTGCTCTACTGGATTAAAGTTCGGTGAGATTGCTGGCCAGTCCGGGTGATATCCTCCGATTGAAGGCATTCGCTTATGATGTTTGCACGGTGAGGACGAGCGTTATCATCCATAAACACAAATTGTGCGCCCATTGCGCCCCGAAACAAACGTACATGTTGTTCCAGAATGGCATCCCGATAGATTTGGCTTGTCATGGTTCCAATTTGAACATGCAGGTCAGTTCTGGAACCCAGAATAATTCCACTCCAAACGAGCACTCCTGCACCACCGTAACGGTGTCTTCAATGATGTTTTCTTGGTGGTAACGGGTACCTGGAGATCTCCATATGAAAGTCCGGGGTAGAATCAGAATGCAAGCTAAACCTGGACTTGTCGGAAAACATCACACAAGCCAACTGTTGCGGTGTCCACAATGCGTGCTCTCTACTCCAGGCTAACCGCAGGCGACAGTGAGTTTCAGTAAGTGGAACGCATCTGACAGGTCTACGAGCATATAAACCAATCTGCCCTAAGCGTCTGTACACGGTCAGCCTTGAAATTGTCTTACGAGTGGCTGAAGAGAGCTGACGAGACAGGTCTGAGGCTGTGCTCCGCCTGTTTCTTTTGGCAGTAACTGCCAAATACTGGTCCTCATTCGGCGTTGTAACTCTGGGGCGACCTGTGACACTCTGGGCAATTCCAAGTTCGTCTGATACTTCCAGTTGGGTACGCCCACATTCCAGACGGCGGATAATTCTACCACGTAAAAAATCATCCAAATGCGTCCTTTGTGTCATAACTATTCGGTTATTGCAATGAAATGCTTATAAAGCGCCTGCGAACAATTGTACTTCTTTGCCTGTATTCCTTATATATCACTCTCTTACACTCTCGTCATTGTGACGTACATTGGTGTCATGTGGTTACTTCCTGAAATTTGCATATGATTCTTGAAGATGTGTGCAGTGATTTTACAGGTGATATATTTATTTTAGAGTTCGATTTCCGCGTGACTTCGAATTATCCTTAATTTATGGACGTGAGTGTAGATGAAAAAAGGCCGAATAACAGTTCTTCTTTTAGTCAGATTTTATATCATATTCTTATATTTCTGATGAATATAATTTTTATTATAAGTGTTTGAGTAAAGTTATAAGGTATTTTTCCCGCCTTCTTACATGCCTCCGTGGTGTAATGGTGAGCACGCTCGGCGCATATTCGAGAGGTCCGTGGTTTGAGTCCCGTCGAGGATACTGCACATTTTTCACATCTCCTGGTTCGATAAATTCCTAGTGTCTGTCAAAGTTTTGGTAAAAAATCATGACGAATAATATATAGTGCCGTAGATTCTCCCCGCTTCTTATGTAAGAAGTGATACATCATAAACTTAAGTATATAAAGCGTGTTATATTTGTTTTGCTTATCCTGGTTCCTGCTGACGAAGTTTAAACGAAACAGATTCACCTTCCAAGCTCAGTAGCGATTTTACAAATGAATTCCTGTCTGTAGCTTCAGTTTCCTATTCAACTCTTTGCCATTAAACACATTAAATGCCGCGTCGATCCGCAGCAAAATAGGTTTGGCGTTTTATGTTTTAAAATCGTAAATACTGTTTGCGAAAGAAAAGTAATGAAAATCTAAATCATATTTTATGTAAACTCGCAATGCACTAACATGCCAAGCAGTGATGTGAAAATATTCGTCAACAAAAACTTAACAATCAAATAATGTATGTGCTCTATAACTATTGCAACTGCCTTATTGACTTAAGAGTAAATTGTTACGGTTAAGTTCACAAATTAAAACTATTAACATAACAGACTGAATAAAACAAAAAAAAAAAAAAAATTATATAATTTTATTTGGGAGAAAGATCTCCGTCCATTAACTGTAAATGCAAAATCCATTTACACTTCTCATAATCTGTTATCGGGATGTTTAATGCATTGGAATAAAACTGGGCTTATTTGTATCGTCTTGTCTTGCATTAAAATAAAATGTTCGTGAATACAAGTAATGGTACGTTGATGTGTGCCGCCCAACTGGTATAGTGGTTAGCGTCACTCACTGCCGTGCCGAAGAGCGGAAAAATTGGGCAAAGTCGCGCCCTTGCCACGAGGAATTTTGTGGGCTTGGATTGAAGTGAGCATTAGTCAACAACAAGAAAGTAGATGTATTCATTCTAATATACAAAGTGTGGTTACTAATTTCCAGGACTACTCTAATAACACCAGAACAGATGATGAGAAAAACGTAACTTCTGTGCTCGGCTGTATAAGTTGTGGAAACAACTTTTACAGTCCTCTTTCGGAAGGCTCTTCAATATCGACGTCACGTTCTTCTTGATGTCTTCAACATCCACAAAGCATGTTCCTTTGATCACAGTTTTTAGTTTGGGAAACAAAAAAAAAAGTCTGTGGGTGCCAAGTCAGGAGAGTATGGCAGATGATGCAGCACCACGACCTCATGCTTGGCCAAAATCCTCTTCACTTGGAACGCAATGTGGGGGGCGGGTGTTGTATTGCAACGTGACGTCAACATTGATGAGCCTTCCGAAAGAGGACTTTAAAAGTCATTTCCACAACTTTACAAAGTCGTTTAAAAGTTCCACAACTTTAAAAGTTCCAGAACTTTAAAAGTTTCCACAACTTTAAAAGTCGTTTACACAACTGCCGAGCACAGAAGTGTATTACGGTAGATAGGGACTACTTCGAAACATATTAAAAGGTTACGTTTTTCACATCATCTGTTCTGGTGTTATTACAGGAGTCCTGGAAATTAATAGCCACACCTTGTAGTATGCTTTTAAGGGAGATTAATATTTTGTGAATAAAGTTATCAGGAAGCTGAAGGAAACTTTTGTCTGGCTTTTGTATAAATGTTCCCAAGTGTCTTTAAGTGTTTAGGTGTCTACGTGTCTGAAGCGTCTTAGGTGTTTGAAAGTTATAGGTGTTTTTAGTATTCATGTATTCTTTTTATTTATTTATTTATTTATTTATGTGCACATTTCATGTGTGTTTATGCTGTGTTTAATGTACAAACAAGACTGCCCCACCCACAAATGTACATCAAATTTCAATGTAGCACAATGTCGCCCTTGTATGGCCATGTTTAATCTGAATGGAATATCAATAAGCTCCAGGTGCGGCCTTGTGCGGCTCCAGGGAGTTGTTGCATCTGGTTAGTGGAAGGCGTGGGACTGGTGCATCTGGTTAGTGGAAGGCCTGCTTACCCCTGTTAAACACCAGGCGTCCCCGTCCTCCGTCACCTGTCACCTGTATAAATGTTCCGCCATACTTGCTTTTCGGCAATTCCGCTAATCCTTTCTTGAGGACAGTTCATGTACAACCTAAACACTTACGAAATCTTCGAGGTGCACACGTCACAATTTGAGAATTACAGTGATCTAGTTGAAATGTATACCTGTGAGATACAAAATATGAGATCTGTGCATTGATTCACATAAAAAACATTTTCTTGTATTCTCTATATTTTCTTTTCAACATGATTATTTGTTTTATAAAATTCAACTTTCATGAAATTACAACCTTTTGTATTTAGATTATACAGAAAAAATACTAAGAGGGCATTCCGCATATTTATTGAATGATAATATACGATCATCTGCATCGTAAATATAAAACTTTCTGCATAAAAATAAAGACATCTTCGTTATTTTAATTAATGCATTCGTAAAAGTGCATCGAACATAACACATGAGTCTAATTTACACCAAGATTCTTCATTGAAAAACATTCACAAGGAACGAAGTCTGAATATTAGAAATGTTTTATTTATTTTGGTAATTGTTTTAAATTTGATAAAATATATACATTATCAACATGAAATCTAATTTTTTATATTTTCGTATTTATGATTAGAATTTGCAACGTTTCGTTTGACGATAATAAGTTTCATTTGATTGCATATGACTTAAAATCACTTCTGTTTATTACAGTAAAGCAGTATAAAAGAATATGCTAAAAATATAACCCTTCATAGAAATTAAATTATATAACCAACACAATTTTAAAAAGGAGAAATTATGTGTTATAATGTCTAAGGAAAGATTACATTAAAAATTTCTTTTGTGAAATTTGTAAAGGAAAGATTACATTAAAAATCTCTTTTGTGAAATTTGTAAAGTAAAGATTACATTAAAAATCTCTTTCGTGAAATTTGTAAAGGAAAAATTACATTAAAAATCTTTTTTGTGAAATTTGTAAAGGAAAGATTACATTAAAAATCTCTTTTGTGAAATTTGTAAAGGAAAGATTACATTAAAAATTCTTTTGTGAAATTTGTAAAGGAAAGACTACATTAAAAATCTCTTTTGTGAAATTTGTAAAGGAAAAATTGCATTAAAAATCTCTTTTGTGAAATTTGTAAAGGAAAAATTACATTAAAAATCTCTTTTGTGAAATTTGTAAAGGAAAGATTACATTAAAAATCTCTTTTGTGAAATTTGTAAAGGAAAGATTACATTAAAAATCTCTTTTGTGAAATTTGTAAAGGAAAGATTACATTAAAAATCTCTTTTGTGAAATTTGTAATCAGAAACAACTGAATCAGAACTCACCTACAAGCACCGCTGCCCAACTGGCTGCAATGCTAAATTGAGATTCAATTACTTTAGGCAGGAACGTGGCCAGACCTGACACCAGCATTCCTGTTAAATGCAAACAGTAAGGATATAAATCAGAAAAGAGGATCATATACTTGAAATAAATATGATATGCAAAGTATAATATACTGTACTGCATACAATATCGCTATAGCAACATAAACATTCACCTCATATTTTTATGAATATGCACTCTGCTCTGAATATTTATGGACTTCTTCCTCATTATTACATAGCTAGATGAAGTTCAGTTTTAATACATTGAATTTTAGGGAAGTTAGTGAATAAAAAATATGTTTTCATATTAGCCCATCGGAATACTTTTCCAATACTCCATTACTAAATACAAATCAAATACTATCAAATACCAAATACAAAAAGTAAATAAATAAATAAAATAAAATAAATAAATAAATAAATAAAATAAAATAATAAAAATTTAGAAACAAAAAGGACCATGGTCTTATACTATTTACAATTATATACACTATGTACTATGACCATAGTATGGAGATAACCTGTCGTAATGAACGACTTTATAGGGTTCAATGACTTATGGATCCGAACCACGACGTCGTTCAGTCTGTTTAGGACCATGTACGGACCATTCCAAGGTGGCTGTAGTTTCGGACAGAATCGAGTCGGATTCCACAGTGCGCTAGAGACCGAACCTTCGACCTGGAATTTCCGTACAAAGTTTAGATCAAATGGGCTCTAGAAGGGACTCATCAGTGGCGGCGCAGACCTCACAGTTCCTGCCCGGCTTTATACATAGCCTCGGCGAGGTAAAAAAGAAGCTTAATACGAAGAAAATACACTAGGACACTTTTGCCTCGGCGCACCACTCCCTCAGCAGCAGATACATTCGTGTGGGTGCCTCACCTTACTCTGTCAGTCCCCGTCACTGGGACTATGAGGACCAAACTCCATCGAAGAGACCCACTTAAGTCTACATATAGCTCCACCACAGCCAGAGGAACAGACACGACAGTACCAGTACAGTCCCTGCCAAGCCTGAACCAACCTAAATACAATACTCGGGTTCTAGTCCTGTGAAGACTGTTTGTATGCCCCCGTGGTTGAGACTGCCTAGGTACAGATCCTAACCAGTACTTCCCAGGAATTCCCCTGAGTCAACCCCCGGGGGGGGAGTCGGATTCTACAACCACAACTTGTTTCCTTCGTGGAATCGATGTCCCAGTAGCGCTGTTGTTGTATTGGGTCTTCATCTCCTTCGCCAAGTTGACTCGCTCTAATTCCAACTAGACCCAAACGGATTCTAATCTGATAATTAATAAATTAGTATAGAATAAATTTAGCTGTTTATTCTGAACAATAGGCAGGATTTGCACCACGATCTACTCATTTAAAATCAAACTTCTAAATAGCTTTTGACACCACAGGATGATATTACTTGATGCATCATGATACACTATGGCCCAAACTTCAGAATTGTCTACATATGAAGAAATGTTTTACAGAGAGCTGTTTAAGGAAAACAAGGTTCGTGTTTATATTACATACAAGAAATAATAATAATAATAATAAAATAACTGCATATCTAGCCCATAATCACCAAAAGAATCAAAAGGGGGGAAAATTGCAAGTATTTTATTGCTATGCTATGCATTTATTGGAATTGAAGATTAGTAGCCATAGGTGACCTCATATTTCAATGAATGCAGAATAGAAATTGCGCTGTGTAACGAAATAAATCCTTTTACCTTCTGTTGCTCCGGCTAAACTGAGGAAGACAAATGTAGGGTTTGTAAGCAAAAATCTTAAGGAAGATGGAAGATCTCGGAGACTGGTGCCAAATCCAGTTTGTACCGCTTCGCTGTTTTGTAATTTCTGATGCATTTCTGTTTTCTTCTCGGCTTTTATTCGAAGGGCTCCTAAAAAAAAAGAGGAAAAAAATGTTTTGTAATAGATCGTCTGGAGATTTTGAAGTCATACATAATGTTGCATTCTAGTATACATTTCAGATTAACATTTTCAAGGACAAACTAGCATAAAATGTAAGTGCCTAGATAATAATGTATTTTCTCCCTCCTTCCAGCATGCCTTCGTGGTGTAACTAGCAGCACACTTGGCGCGCATTGGAGAGGTTCAGTTTAGAGGCCCTGCAAGGACATTACTCATTTTTCATGCCTCCTGGTTCAAAATAACCTAATGACTCTACAAGTTTACTACTACCCTAGTACCTGCCTGCCAAGGAATGTATGTTTGCGGAAAGTTTATTTTATAATTCGGAAAAAATTCTAAATTTTTAGACGTTAAATTTTAAAATCATAAACGTCAAAAGCGATTTTCAAAAGTTCGACAGAAATTCAGAACTTAAGTTACAATTTCAATACAAGTTTCGTTGAAAATTCATGCATTTTATTTTGTTTTATTCGATTGTGCAAACAATAATATTCTGATATACTTATCTTGTTAAACGAAGATATTACACTAAAAATCCTTTAAACATTAAATAAAAAAAAATGATGTGAACACCATGACTTATAATCTTTAAATTATAGTCATTTTTTGCTGCATTTCATTTCAACTTATTTCCTCGAATTTCGTTACAGATATATTTCTTAACCAATTAATTGAGTTCTTCGCGGGAAGGCAAAAATACATAAAAACTCAAAACATCTTCATTAAAAAATTGTAAAATACTGAAAAACCATAAAGCACCAAATACAGTTAAAAGAACATTTTTTACAATTAAAATTACATTTTCTGCGCAAAAACAAGCAATTCGCCAGCGGGCGAAAAGGCAGGTTTTTCGGTGCACAAAACTGAAAGTTTACTTTTGGTTCCATTCGGCAAAAAGGCATTGAAGGTGCAGAAACTGATTTAATTCACTATTCTACTGAAGATTTTCAAATGTAAACAGCTGGCGGCTTCGTTAGGCTTAGTAGCATTTAAATAGCTTTGAATTGTTGATAATTCTACAACTACTGTATGCAGATTAAATGAAGACATAAAAACTTTAACGGGAACGTATTTCACCCTTAACCGGAACAACATAATTCAATGACTTTTAAAGCAAAAAATGCAGAATTTACCAGCATATTAGAATAAGAAACCTGAGCTCACCAAGCTGGGTAACAGATTGAGTATATAATGTATATATACTATTATTGCGGCCGATTGCAACCAGAAAGGGTGGTGCACAACTGCATGTTATAGCAGTCCCATGAACAAAATTTGAACATTCTGAGGATTCTCGTTTTTGAGTTATGCGAGATACATACATATGAACGTACGTACAGATGTCACGAAAAAATTTCTTCTGAATTCATTTTAAATCCATTTATAATCCGTGTTGGGATAAAGAGTACTTTATTCTGTCCGTACGTACAGAAGTCAAGCAAAAAATACCGTTCAAATAGATTCAAGAGCGGCCAAAATGGATATATTCGTTGAAATATGATACCAGAAGTTGTCATCGACCAACAGAGTGTGTGTACAAAATTTGAAGTCGATAGCTTATCAGGAAGTATGTTAAAAATCGATGACAAAACTCCACCTACAGGTGAAGTTCACCCACCTTGAGTGAACTAAATAAAAGCTTGTAATGAACAATGTTTAACTTAGGTAAAGTGTAAATAATTTAGTAGAGCTATTTAGGTATCTTGTTAAAACATTGAAAAAGCGGTTTCAATGTAAATGCTACAGACAACCCCCCCCCCAAAAAAACCCCTCAAATGATTACACTAATTTAAATATATCTGTGTTAAAAAGTTAACTTTAAAATTCATGTAAATTGTTAGTTAAATTTACGTGAAATTTGTACGCGTGTCAGTTAAAGTTACATAACTGGTATATGGATTATGAAAAGCTGCTTAGCGAATATAAAATAATTAGGAATGTTTGCAAAAACGGCGCAAAAAATTCGTGTCTTGTGATCAAAAACCTCACATCTCACATTTAATAAATTTTTCTGAATATTTCTAGACTATAGGGATTTAGAAGCTAATTCTAACACATATCATAGTACTTTTTGAAGGTAAAGAAACATCTATTTTTTTCTCAAACCAATCTGGAATTCAACACTGACAGACCTTTCTAGAGAAAAACTATGTTTTTTTCATGCTAGATTTCATACAGTGGGTTTATATATCCACCTTATTGACAGAAAATAACACAGAGTATAAAATGACAGATTTTGCGGTAATAAAATTCGAAACGATTTATTTATCTGGTCTTTGCTGGGTATTACCATTTATTGACAAGAATTACAAAATTAGAAGCAAATTCTGTTTCGAGTTCTATTCGCAAAATTCAGTGTTTGACTTGAGTTCACTGAAAGGATTTACACAAAAAAAGAAAAAAAAAAAAAAATGTTTTAAAGTACAAAAGAAAGAGAAAAGAAAAAAAAGAAGATAGAAAGAGATCCCTTCACATTTTGAATGGACAAGGTATGCTGAGTGAGTAGGCAGCCATGGTGTATCTAAATAATTTTTAGCATGAAATATTTGTTTCATTTTCCAATTTCCTTAATAATTTATGAATGAGACAGATTCTATCCGTTAGTTCATGCCAAGGATGGGCAAACCTTTTTGCTCGCGGGTCAAAATCGAAGAAAAAAAAAAAAAAAGTTTGGTGGGCCAAGATAAATTTTTCTAAAATTTAAAAACAATATACAAGTATTACAACTTAACTATGTTAATGAGATGAATGAAACTGCGATTTCATTTTTAAAAGTTCCTTATATTAGGGTTCGAAGTGAGATGTACTTGTTACGGTGAAAGACAGAAATCTCGAGAATGTCGACTTTCACCGGTGAATGTCAACATTCACATAGTCTTTTGGTGTATGTCCGAAATATTTTCCAAATACTCTTATTACTGACTTACACCGGTCAGTGTCGACATTCACCATGTACTAATGGTGAATGTTGAACATATAACAATATTATATTTTCTTCTCCGTAATTCAGTCGCGAATAAACGCACTTGAGACTTAAAATAAGAACTTAAGAACCTGAGAACCTAAAATACACAATACATTCAAAATGAGAAAGGAAAATAATACAAGTTAAAAACTTACTTAATTATTCAGTACGTTCTAAATGAGAAAATAAAGTAACAGTCATAAAAAACTTACTGAATTATGTGATTCAAATCTTATTTATTGCAACAACTTAAACTATTAAGGCTCTTTATGACCTCTCTTTTCGACTTTCACCAGAGCATATCTGTGATTGTCGACATACACCGGTGAGGCTCCGAATATACAAGAATGTAGTGAAATATTCGGTCTTTCACCGACGTATCTGGTGAATGTTGACATTCTCCGGTGAAAGTCGACATTCTCCAATTTCGGTCTTTCACGGTAACATACTGATTGTAAGGAACGAGGCTAAATGCACATCTGTCAGTCTACTTCTGAAATAATTCTTTCTAAGGTTTATAGTTGAAAACACTTGTTCACATATATAAGATGAAGCAAACATAGCACTGATTTTCTGGGCACGAGATATTAAATTTAGGAAACTTACTTTCGATAATGATTTGTAAAACTCTAACTTTGGCATATTTAGAAACAACTGCTTGAGACGATTGTTAGATTGCGACCTCACTGCTTCATAATTTACGTTGAAAGGCATGGTAAAAATATCCATTTCTGTTTGAATGGCACTGAAATCTTGAAACCTTCGTTTGAACTCAAAATGCAGCTTTTTCAAGCCATCTTCATAATTCTTAAGCTTCTCTTTATTTACGAAGGCATTGGATTTAACCTCGGGAAATTAGACGAGTCGTTCTTAGCTAGATGCCCAGTAAACAGATTAAGTTAAGATAATTAGTTAAGATTCAGTTTTTTCTAAAGGGGTCTTATTCACCTATATTGGATTCCCATATGTCTGTTCCCCGAAAAAGAGATAACGCTTGCTGGCGACAATCTACAGCTATAACTAACAAGGAACTTCCGCCTTGAACACTTTCCCGATTGAAAGCTGTCTGTGTTTGCTCTTTCCGTCAATTTATGTTTTGTAGAACATAAATAGAGAAAGTAAAAAGATCATCAGTCCTTTGAAAAAGAGGAAGAAAAAAATATTTAAACGAAGTAGAAAAGTAGCTGGATATATAATATACAGATATATATTTCTCTTAATTTGCTTCGGACCGGCAAATTAAAATTCTACCCGCGACCTTCCGGCGGGCAGGAGTTGGCCCATCACTGGTTTATGCGTTCAACAAATTGTTCATTGTCTTTCAAAAATTGCGATATATTTTCTATTTTTAAATCTGTCCGGTTACGCTTTATTCGAAAATAAACAGTTTACTTAGCAAACAGTCAATGGCATAACTAGAGACAAGGAAGTTTAAGCAGTGCCTAAAGGTCCACTTTTGAATATTCGAAAAGTAATAATAAATTAATAAAGATGTTGCCGAATCCAATCTTTTATATTTTATAGGTGCAGATTTAATTTTAAATTTTGTGAATGAATCATGTTATTAATTATAAAAGAGTTTTATATCTTCCTTTCGAATAATATAAACATTAGAAATTAACCGAATGACATAGCAGCTTATCTTGTTTGCAGTAATAGCATAGCAGCGCTGTTATCAAATGCGCATGCTCAATCTAACCAAAACTAGCCTGTTTTGTTTCTGATAATCATTTGCATTTGTTTTTACTGCCCTTTTTACTTTCTTGTACGAAGTAGAAAGGAAGTATTGTAATCGCGAAAAGTTTCAGGCAGCATATTTCAACCAAAATATCCATTTTGACCGCTATCGAATGAAATTTAACGATGTTTTTGCGTGATATCTGTCCGTAAGGGACAGAATAAAACACTCTTTTCTTCCAAAAAAATTATAAAACTGCTTTAAAATAAATTCTGAAGAGAATTTTTCGTGGCGTCTGTACGAACGTATGTACGTACGTATCTCGCATAACTCAAAAACGAGTAGCCTCAGAACGTTGAAATTTTGTATATAGGACTGCTATAACATGTAGATATGCACCTCGTATTTTGGTTGCAATCGGCCGCAAAAAACGTATATAAATATATTTATATATATATCCACTCTGTCACCCGGCTCAGTGATCTCAGTTTCTTTACTCTTATATGTTTGTAAATTGTACATTTTTGCTTTAAAAATGATTGAATTATGTTGTTCTTATCTTCCGGTTAAGGGTTTTATGCCTTTAGTAAATCTGTAGGCAATATTTTTAGAATTATCAACAATTTAAAGTTGTTTAAGTGCCGCTAAGCCTAATAATTTTTTTGATGGCGGCCATTGCTTGTTTACATTTGAAACAGCAGGATAGTGGATTTGTTGCCAGTCTAGAAGAACTTAGCTTCACAACAACAAAGATAACGCCTTCATTTATTATTGCGAATTAAATCATGCTTAATCCTTTCTGGAATTTTTTCGAGGAAATAAGCGTTTAAGATATACTTCGTGATTTTTAATAGAGATAATTTGAGTTTTTTGTATTTTTGATTTCTCGAGAAGTGAGAACTGAATTAATTGAATGAGAAATACTCAATCGTCTGTGAAAACTGTTTCTTTTTTGTTTTGTTTGCTTAATTTCTTTTATACATCGTTCTAGCTTTATCATAGTACTTGAATAGAACATGTGGCAACGATTAGATAATTATTTAAATGATATAAATTTTGTGCATTCTGAGTTATAATATGAACGAAGTATAATACTGTTAAGCAAACCTAGCGCTAGAGTGTCGCTATGGTAAACAAATAGCGTGAATTTTTAAAAAATGCATTTATTCTATTGGGGTTTATGCGCTGTCGGCGAAGTAGATTTAATTCAATCCAATAAGTTTAAATGAAATGCAAGAAAAAATACGTATAATTTAATATTCCGTACAAGGAAGTCATGTGGTGTACACATCAGATTTTTTTTATATCTGAGCATTAGAAGGTACTAAAAGATAACAACAAGTTAATATCACAAATTAAATAGGCCAGTGTTGGTTAGATTGCACATGCGCATTTGATGAATAATGAAAGGGCAACCAGAGTCCAGCGCCGCCTTCACGAACGCGCCTGCT
This sequence comes from Stegodyphus dumicola, assembly GCF_044657685.1. NCBI lineage: Eukaryota > Metazoa > Arthropoda > Arachnida > Araneae > Eresidae > Stegodyphus > Stegodyphus dumicola. Next base: position 14,989,852 of record NC_140779.1, read on the forward strand.
GGGCATTTTTCCAGCGGTCTCATATTAGCATCGGGCCCTGTGCTAATCCATTTAAATTTCACTTACATTTCATTTCTTCACGCGTTCGTCGTAGGGGCCCTAGCATTCTGGTTTGCCCGAGGGTCCATAATGCTGCTACGACGGCACTGCAAACAGTTTACTTAATACTTACCAGGTAATGTCTTGGGAAAAGCAGTGAGTGGTATCGCTACGAGAGCTCCGAGGATAGCTGTGAAAATGAAGCCTATCCACCATGCACCTACCCAGACGCTACTTGAAGAAGTCAGGCCCAGTCTGAAAAGAAATTTAATGTTAACCACGTTCAAAACCTTATATGTTAGAAATACATTTATTTAAAATTAGAAGGTATTTAAATCGACTTGTATTGTATCCTTTACTAACCTTTAAGACTTAACCTTAACCCTCTCGCTGCGCATCCCGTGATTTCCACGGGCGACGTAAAAGTAGCAAAATTTGCGCAACCCGTGATTTCCACGGGCAACGTAAAAGTAGCAAAATTTGCGCAACCCGTGATTTCCACGGGCAAAGTAAAAGTAGCAAAATTTGCGCAACCCGCGATTTCCACGGGCAACGTAAAAGTAGCAAAATTTGCGCAACCCGTGATTTCCACGGGCAACGTAAAAGTAGCAAAATTTGCGCAACCCGCGATTTCCACGGGGATGAATTTTCGCAGTATATTTATCTGTGCAACTCGTTCTTTCCTCGTTCAAGTTTTCCTTTCGGCTTTTCTGTGATGTTTACTTGTTTATTCAGATGTGGACTAACAGATGGCGTTAGTTGTCCACATTTCTGCCAAATATACAAGAATGCGTAATATAACATTTTGCGCGCGTTTTCCAGAGCTCAGAGATGTCTGGCACGAAGCGTTTCGCGAGTGATATAACCTATATTCCTGACGATATTTTCGACACGGCTAGTAGTTTTGACTCTGATTTCAAGTCTATTGAAGATAGTTATAGCGAATGTGATGAAAATTTCTCGGATTCCTCTGAAGACAGTGATAAATCTGAAAATTCAGTTTCTATTGAAAACGTTCGACGGTAGTGCAAAATTGATATGCAAAATATTACATTATGCAAATATTTTCATTAGCATATATGTTTTACCTTTGTATTTTATAAAATAAATCATAATTTAAGCAATATTAATTTTCAAAATTTTCCTTTTATATCATTATTCTTCAATTTCAGTATTCTGACAACCTTTTTCTATGATCTAACTCTATATTGGAAAAAAAAAAAAAAAAAAAAAAAAAACTCTTTTACAAAAAATTTTTGTATATTTTAACTCTAAAATATGTAGATTTGAAATATTTAATAAAAAAATACGCAATTTTTTAATCTATTTTGTTATAAAAATGTACGCAGTGAGAGTTTATACATTGTTTATATATTGTACCTTTAACAATACGGTTTAGTTGTCGCAAATATTGCACAGAAAGCCACAGGGCGGATAAGTACACGTTTCATGTTTGTTACTTAATCAACATTAGATCTGCTTTTATAACAAACATGTATATTTGTCATTTGAATTTAATAAACGAACTAAGCAATTTAAAAGATATGACTTGCCACTGACCGGATTAAAACATTTTTATCTTTCATGCGACAGTGTTTTGTCGTTCAGCAAGGTGTAAGATATTTGATTTTTCTTTTAATTTATTCTGTTATTATTAATCAATAAACTAAACGATTTAAAAGCAATAAGTGCAGTTTCATTTCAATTGACAGTTATTATTAATGGCATTATCATTAATTACATTATTATTGAATGATTGGCATTATTATTGCATGATATTTATTATTAATTACTATCTAGATCTGTGAAATTAGACTAGTTGTGGATTCATTAAAATAATCTGTATATATAAAAAGTCTCCGCTGTTTTTTGCCACTAGATGGTGTTTATGCCTATATATCCGGCAACACTCACCCGATTGTCACAAACGAACATGTGCTTAAAAGGAAACATTCAGTTTCCATTGTTTGTGAAGATAATTTTCTAATTCGTTACTCGTGTAAAAAGTTATACTGATTTGAAAATGAGTGAATTATCTGAAGAAATACGCTGTGTGATGCTTTTTTACTATAAAAGGTAAAAACGCTGCAAAAACATACTGAAAAATATGTGAAGTATACGGTGAGAATGCTATGACTGAAAGGTAGGACCCAGGAATGCTTTGCTCGATTCCGTTCCGGAAATTTCAATGTCAAAGATGCACTTCGCTCTAGTCGGCCAGTCACTAAAAAAGTCCATGACATTTTGCAACTGGCGGAACAAGACCGGCACGCAAGCTGTCAGGAAATAGATGAGGCACTAAACATCAACCACATGACAATTTGGAATCATTTGAAAAGAGCAGGCTACAAAAATAAGCTCGATGTTTGGGTGCCACATGAGGAATTGTATATTATGAGCTGCTACAACTTGGCGAAACCATCAATTGGGCCCTGTATTGTGCACAACTCGATCGTTTGAACGAAGCGACCAGAATTGGCCAACAGAAAGGGAGTTGTGTTCCATCATGACAATGCGCGGCCACATACATCTTTTGATGACTCAGAACAAATTGATGCATTTACCGTATAGCCCGGATCTTGCACCGTGTGACTACCATTTGTTTCGATCTCTGCAAAACTCTCTTTATGATAAAAAAACAGGCCGACCGAGCACCGCTGAAAATCACTCGGCCAAGTTTTTCGAGGACAAATCAAAGAACTTCTACATCGATAGAATTATGAACCTACCCTAAAATGACACAAGGCCATACATAATAATGGTCAATATGTAGTTGAGGAAAATTGACTTTCAATAAAGAAAACTTTGTTAAAAAATGTACCAAAAACCAGAGACTTTTTATATGGCCCAATATAAAGAAGTGTGTCCGTTTGTATGTGTGTAATTCATAAAAATCTACAATTTTATTCCGATTTTGATTAAATTTTGAAGTCTTGACCTATAAACCAACACGAAGAACACTGTTTACATAAGGTTTCGAAATGCCACCCTACTCAGGGATCTATATACTTAGGAAGTTTAGAACGTTGGCGCTCACGTCACCCATTTTGTTGTTGAGTTGTTGAGTTCCCGCTATCAATGGAAGTCATACTCTAGAAAAGGAATTTATATAATACGAGTACCTTTTTTTTAAAAAATAAATCATAATATTTCCACACAATGTGAGTTTTGTAACCACATTAGCCATTTCAGGTTCACGTCCTCGTTGAAACGTTCCCTCTGTTAGTTCTACCGTACAATGGCGACGTGTTTGTTTATTTCTAACAAGACATACCATTATTCAAATAAAAATTACTCAGCCTTTAATTATTTATTTCTAATGCCGTGTCTTTTACCCTTACGTATCTGTATACACAACAGATTGGCACAGGAAAAAATGACAGACAAGTCCAAGAATGCCTAGGATTCTGTAAGAAATTGCGATTTATGAAAGAAAAGTTAGAGTTACCAATACATCCTTATTTGGTGGTGGTGGTGGGGGGGGGCAAGTCTTAATTTCCAAAGATTAAACTAATATCCGGGAGAAATTTTCAAAATGAACACAAATGCTTGGGAACTGGACTTGCGGATTCTAATTTTTCAAAATGTGAGGACATTTAAACAACCAAAATTGAAGATTTACTTAAAGATTTAGAAAGAGAGGATAAAGATTTGGAAGAAGAGAATTACCATTTTCGAAATGCTGCTGAAAATGTACTGATTAGAAAACCTAGAAATGTGAATTGAAACATTATTTTTTTTTTGTCTGCTTGTTGAAAAACATGGATCTTTTCATATGCAGAAACTAAATTATTTAAAGCAAACATGAAAGGAAAGGTAAATGAATAAACAATGCTGACAGTTTAATCATTTCGGAGATCTAAAGAAACTGACATCTAATGCGACACCAAGACTGAAGAAATTAAATCAGAGTCATTTCATTCTGACTCCTGAAAAATCGTGCAGTTCTTCTTTGGCATTCCGACGCTCGGTGCTAAAATAGAGAATAATATTCTTTTAAATTCAGGTGCAATGACCAGGAATCGCATTGCTGTGGAATCAGTAATATGATACTCGATACTGAGGTACAGGTTTTGTCGTTTCATTTACGTACACTGGTGTGCAAAAATTAAGGACGAGACGGTTTTTTCAATATAACTTTGTACAAAATATTTCCAAATCAACACATTTAATACCGTAAGATCCCCAATACGTAAGGACATGAGTAATGTAAGCAACACTTACTAAAAGAGAAATCAGAGGGATAAAAAGAAGCTTTATTGAAAAAGTAGCATGGAGCGCAATGCGACTGAAGCCCGAAACATCCCTGTGATGGGTGTCCAGCAAGAAACATCCGTTCTTTATATGATATATATAGAAATATATATCAAATAAAGTCTTCAGTCTTGGTGTCGCATTAGATGTCAGTCAGGGGTATATGATCTCCCCTGACTGCTAGGCAGGTTTCAGAGCGTCTGCCCATGCTGAGAATGAGGGTGTCAATCAGTTGTTGAGGCATTGCTGCCCATTCGTCTTGCAGCGCCAATCGAAGTTCCGGAATCGTTACTGGTGGTAAGGTACGAGCTGCCAAGCGTCTGCCTAGAAAATCCCATACATGCTCGATGGGATTGAGATCCGGAGATCGTGCCGGTCAATCCATACGTTCAATATCCTCACTAAGAGCTGTTCGGCAGCTACTGTGCGATGACATGGTGCATTGTCGTCCATGAAAAGGAACTTCGGACCCATAGCGCCTCTAAAAAGACGCATATATGGCAGAAGAATCTCGTTACAATAACGGGTCCCGTTGTCTGAACCTTCGTCGAAGATGTGAAGGTCTGTACGACTATCAAGCATGATGCCTCCCCAAACGGGAACACCGCCACCTCCATACCTGTCCCTTTCAATGACGTTCGAGGGATGATTGCGGCTTCCCCGCTCTCTCCAGATGAGTATGCGATGAGAATCGCTACTCAGACTGAATCTGCTCTCATCTGTAAAGAGTACTCGTCCCCATTCATTGTCTCTCCAATTCCGGTGTTCCCGGCACCACAGAGAACGCCTTCTCCGATGGGCAGGCGTTAGAGGTACACACCGTACAGGGCGTCGTGCAAACAGACCACCACCGTGCAGTCTTCTGGCTACGGTAAAACGCGATATCGGTCGTCCAGTCGCCTGTGTCGTGTGTCTAGCGATTTCTCCCGCTGTCTGCCGCCTGTTTCTTCTGGCCTGTAAGGTAATATACCGGTAATCTGCGGGTGTGGTTCCTCGTGGACGACCAATACTAAACCCCCGGATAGCTGTTCCTGTAGTTTGAAATTGTCTCCAAAGTCGTGAAACGATGCTGTGAGCAATTCCGAACTCTACAGATTACGTCTACCTGCATATCTGCGCATGTGCTACCGTACATCACCTTACTTAATCTCCTGATTGGTCTTTCTGATTGGTCCGCTCTGCCTCTTCGTTCAGCTGATATGCTAATTTTTCGACTTCGTCCTTAATTTTTGCACACCAGTGTAGTATTCACTTGGAAGCAGGATCGACACTGGTCATCATTACTGTTGCCTGAGTTCTTAAATTCCAAAACACTATTCCTGATCTAGGTCAAGAGTCGACGCTTGTGCTTATGTTTGTGATCATTAAGAAACTTCTCTTCTTTTTTTTTTGTGCCGAGAAGCTAAGGAAGCTTTTGGTTGTGTTATGGACTGTCTTAAGGGGACTCATACACCTTAAACCCCTTATGATCTTCGAATATGTGACTGTTGCAAGAATTGGAATATTTTATTTATTTTGAAAGCAATTACTTCCAACGCTTTACAGCTGACTACATAATATAGCTGCTTTGGAAACTAGTAACCAGAAAGTTCGTGTTGCCACAAATATTTTTGTAATTAAATCCTCTTTGTGAAAAAATATTTCGCCATGTTTCCACTTTGCGCGCATGATTTTCGAACTGAACCAATAATCTGATCAATATTTTAATATTGAAAAATTTTATGGACGAAAACATTACAAATTTCGCTAATAAAATACATTTTATAAACTCAACTCAAAATAAAATAAAAATTGAACATGAAATTTTTAGAATTTTAGGTTCACAGTAGTTTCCAAATGTTATAAAAGCTATATATTAAATATGGAATTAAATTATAAAACCGAATGTTTTAAACTGTGCGCGTAAGTTGGAAACATGACGAAACATTTTGTCACAAAGCGGATTAAATTATAAAACTGTTTGTAGCAACACAAGCTTTCTGATTACTATTTCAGAAAGCAGCTATATTATGTAGTCAGCTGTAAAAAGTTGGTAGTAATTGCTTTTAAAATAAATAAGTTATCCCAATTCTTGCAACAGTCACCTATTCGAACATCTTATGGGTTTTAAGATGTATGAAAGACAATTTATGCTACAGGGGGAAAATGCGCTCTGCTACGTACAGAAATTTCCTTTAATAAATGTTATTGATTGAATTAAAATTACAGATTTAGTAACGTTTCTCCATTGACTTTTATTTTATACTTACTCCGTTGGATCCACACCTATGTCCACGTAAATTTTCAGAAATTGACCACCAATCAGATAGCCTACAGCCGGTCCAATCACGGCCATTGTATAATAGATACCTAAAAAGTGAAAAGAAAATGTATAATTAAGGTGATGATATTTAATACAGAAAAGCTTATTCTGCATATTAAACAGTATTTAAAACAAAGAAAGGTTAATTAAAACATATTAATGAAATTTAAGTGTTTGTATGCTTCACCACCTCCAAGCTAGATCCGTCGTTTAATTGTATTTAAATCTACACATAGAGCGGCTGACTCATACCAAAATGATCTTTTGTCTAAGGTATATTTAAATTGAATACAAGTAACACAATTCACGTAAAACATTTTGTAAGATGCAGAAAATTCTAGAAACGAATATGCTGGCTTCAGGTTTCACTGCTGTCTGTTTCTCTTTCGTAATGCAAAATATACATCTTTCTGATGTACAAGAGCTTATTGAAAAGTTTGCAAACACTTATTTCAAAAATCAAGGGGAAGAAATATTTGATAGTTTTGATGGTTGTAGAGATATAATTTATTATTGCCAATTAAATCGTGCTTAATCCCTTCTGGAATTTTTTCGAGGAAATAAGTGTTTAAGATTTACTTCGTAATTTTTAATACAGATATTTTGAGTTTTTATGTATTTTTACCTTGTCGCGAAGTAAGAACTGAATTAATTGAATGAGAAATATTCAATCGTCTGTGAAAAACTGTTTCTTTTTTGTTTTGTTTGCTTAATTTCTTTTAGACATCGGTTTAGATTTATTATAGTATTTGAATAGGACATGTGGCAACGATTAGATAATTCTTTAAATGATATACATTTTGTGCATTCTGAGTTATAATATGAATGAAATATAATACTGTTAAGTAAACCTAGCGCCAGAGTGTCGCTATGGTAAACAAAGTGAATTTTAAAGAGTGCATTTATTCTATTGTGGTTTATGCGCTGTCGACGAAGTAGATTTAATTCAATCGAATAAGTTTAAATGAAATGCAAGAAAAAATGCGTATAATTTAATATACCGTACAAGGAAGTCATGTGGTGTACACATCAGATTTTTTTTAAAATTATATTTATTTATTTATTTATTTTAGTCATTGAGGTAAACCCATGCTTCATCAAAAGTCACAATGTATTTCCATTTATCTCCTGCTAAATAGATTTCATACAGAATTCTAAATATTAATTCTGCATTAAGTCACGTGATTCGCAAAAGCCGATGAACATTATATTTAATACGAAATTTATGATATTTAATACTTTCTTAAGCGGTAAATTTTGGTTTATTATTTCATTTATAGTTACTAAAGATTTATTTAAAGACTTTACAATTGATTTCTGCACTAGCTGATTTTCTTTTGTTACCAAGGGTTAAACTTTAGAAATATTTTTAAAAAATGTATCTACATTTCCCGGATATTCGTTTGAAGTCTTCTTTCTATGTAGAAGTAATGATTGGCGGTTTCTTCCCTTTCCAATTAGTAATGTTGCTGAATATGATAATAACGAATGATATTTTTGATTTTTGCACTTAAAAATTTCAATGCCATGCATTTCACAGCATTTTTTGAATTGTGGAATAGGCATTTTTCTCTTCGGAAAACATATCCTACAATCCACAGCTTGTTTACATGCAACATTTCGAAACAGGAATAAATTTAAAAGTAGCAGATGATATCTCTCATTTCAATTAATTAGCTGTTGCTATTAATTTTTATTTTAAAATATTTTCTTCCTTCATTTCTTTATTGAAATCGTTCTAAAATTGTGTAAAGATCTTCTGTAGTTGAAAGTCACAATTCGTCAGCTAATATGGGACAGAAAACTTTGTTATCAAACGAGCTTTTCAGAATTTAAGAACGTTTCAAAGCATTTTCTTCTATCTGTTGCATGCCTTCTAAATGTAATTTGTGCGTCCTACTCCTTAATAATCCTAATGAATCTACAACGCGTTAACGGACGAGAGATTATGCACTAAAGCAGAAAATTCAAGCGTATATTAAACCGGCGTATTCTCAAAGGAAAAGTTTGATCACACGCAGTGCATTGAATTTAATATATTACAAATAGTTAAGTAATTTATGAATAACAGTTTAAAATTATTTAATGCATATACGTTAGATATTTGTATTATAACTTCGTATACAGAATAAGTTTTTGAAATTTTTAGCATAAATTATTGGCAGCGGAAATATCACAATTTACTCTGCTATTGCCGCGTACATCTTATCTTTTTTCTTTGCGATAAAACTACCATCCTAATTTACGGTCATTAGTTTTAATATTTAGGCAACCGAAATTTAAAAATAATAACAATAATAATAATAAATAAAAAAATCTGAAAGATTTCAGGTTTTGAATGACGTCCAAAGGGGCGTTTTTTTAACATTCTTGTGCTACATTTACTTATTAAATATCACGTTCTTCGCACTTAAACTATAAAATTCAGTTCAACACCAATATCGCAAAATAGTTTTAAAATGAGCATATCTTTAGAATTTCCGATACAGAGACTCACGCGCTGGAGGTAAAAAAAAAATTTTCTGTACCACGTTGCCATCGCTCGTTTTGAAATCCTTGAGTTTTGAATCAAAAATTCGTTAAAGCTTTACAAAACATGAAATCCATAATGAAACAAATTCCACATTTCAAATTTGGACTTCCACATGCCCATATTCTCAGTAAGCTTCCGTCATTCAAATTTCGATGGCTCTGTGTACCGTTGTTTTATCACAATGCGAGAAATATGCGTGCATATATATGAATAATTTTTATTACTTAATTTCTTCAAATATAATGCAAGACTCTAACATTTGGTGGCAACAGTTTGAAAAGTGAAATGGACATTTATAGTGAACCAACGCGAAATCGCAAAACGAAACTAACAGTTCTTCAGGGACAAATCCCCTTTGGACTAAAAAAACCTTGCACATTTTTCAAATATTTTAAAATCAAATTTATTTAAGTTATTAATTTTTTTGAAGAGAATGAACGTCTTTAGAAAGCTATAAACTACAAGTAAAGTGAAATGCTTATTATTATTTAGGTCTTCGAAAAGAAGACAAGTCTCCTTCCAGTGATGAAGTGATTAGGACAACTTGAATTTGCATCGTTGAAATGCAGCCAAATTGCTCAATTCACTAACACGAGAATTAGTGAATAAAACATGTCAGTCGTTAACTTAGTACTACAACTGGTTTACCTTTATCTAAGAGGGCTTTGTTTTAATTATATGTTTAATTTTACACTGGTTTTTCAAAACTCCGACCTCTGTGGCAGCTGCAATGAAACTGGAGATGCTAAACACTTCGTGGAGACCTTCCCGCTCTTAAAAGATATAAGAAAAGATTTTACCTTAAATGTAATTTTTAACGTGAAATGGTTTTATCCAATTTCGACCAGGCTAGAAGTCTATCAGGAATGATTATGAATTATATCAATAATAATCCATCAACTGTGGGAACTCTGCTTTAGTGGGCATGCTGTGTTTTTGTCTATAACTTTGTAAAGAGTACTTTCTGAATGTTCGATTTAAAAGCATTTTTTTAATGGACAAAAGGTCTACATCGTGATTTTCATGACACAAGGGCTTTTCGTAAAATTTCCAGGGAGTACTGATTTCTATTCCTCTTCCACTACTTTCCATAGTCCGTGGCGGGTTTGCGTTTACAATGAATTCTTTTCCAAGAGAGAAGAAGCATAATAGTCATAAGTGAAAGGTCAGGAGACTTTGCAAGAGTATTTTGAAAAGGAATATTTGCAATACCTGCATCAGTCTTCCTTTTTCCGAGTAATGCAGTGGTACTTCTCAAAGCATGACTTAATTACTTACTCGATGAATTTCTCACTTTTAAAGTCATTGGGATAAATAAATAGAATTTCGTCTGCAAATAACGGACATCAAAGTTCTCTTGACAGTACCTTGAGTTGATTTTAACATTTTTTTTAAAATTCTTTTCAATATTAATTTTCCGTTATAAGAGTATTTTGCGACAATAACACCTTACTGAAACTTTTTTTTTTTTTTTTTTTTTTCCCATTGAAAACCAAGTTTGTACACATTTCGTTTTCTCTTCGTTTTTGTTAATAAATAGACCTTTCTTGTTGCAGTTAACCCATGCTTCATGGAGGATCAAAACGTATCTCCATTTATTTGCTAAACGATTTTCATATAGGGTTCTACTAATTGTTCTGCTTTGAGCCATATGCCTCAGCAAAGGATAGCGAACATTATGTTTTTAGCTTTTTTAAATTGTAAATCTTTATTATTTTATTTATTGTTGGTACAAATATATTTAAAGCCTTGGCAATTAATATCTGAGTCGACGGATTTTCTTTTGTTACCAACCATAACTTTGAAAATATTAGAAACAACAGCTACCTTTTTCGGGCATCCGTTTAGAATCTTCTTCCCATTTTGAAATAATGATTAGCAGCTTTTATCTCTACGATTAATAAAGACGCTTATTTTTCACATGGAAATTTTAATATTATGCATTTCACAACGTTTTTGAATTATGAAGTAGGAATATTTCTCTTCGGAAAGCGCAAAATCAGATCCTTCAATCCACAGCTTGTTTACATGTGACATTTTGAAAGAGGGATAAATTTCTCATTTCAGATAATACGCTGTTGCCAGAAATTTTGTTTCAAAACATTTGCTTTTTTAAAACTCTTTATCGAAATCGTTCTAAAAATGTGTAAACACCTCTGTATGCCTTTTAAGAATTAATGTGATTAATGCTTCTCATTATTTAAATTATGCATAATAGAAAAATTTTGACAATTTTTTTTTTGCAGGGAAAGATGGGGGATTAAGGGAAACTCTGCAATATATATATATATATGTATGTTTTAAATAAACTAGACGCCAAAATAAAGAGAAATATTTCTAATCGCAAAGAGTACTGTTCAATACTTGCCTGTCTTTTATCCTCGGGCCTATATAATTGTTACTGTTAGTTTACTCCCTTTTTTCAGTGGTTTTAGTTTATATCTTCCATAATTAATTTTTATTATATTTTTAAAATTTATTCACTTTTAATTTGCTTTATTAATTTTTAGATTTAATTTAAAATCTTAATTATTCGTTATTGTTTATTTATTAGCCCAGAAAGGCTATTAATTTTGTTTTTGGCATTTTGCGTCGATTCACTGAGTTGATTCACTTTTCAAACTGTTGCCACCAAATATTACAGCCCTGTATTATATTTAAAGAAATTAAATAATGGAGAATCTGCATAAATGTATGTATGTTTCTCGCAATGCGATAAAACAACGGTACGTAGAGCCATCCAATTTTGAATAACGTACGTTTCTACCCGAATATGGGCATCTGGAAGCCCAAATTTGAAATTCGTTTTATTATCTATTTCAGAATTTGTAAAGCATTTATGAGTTTTTGATTAAGAAACTCAATGATTTCAAATCGAGCAATGGCAATACTGTAAGAAAAGATAAAAAAAAAAAAAAACATTTTTATCTCCAGTGCACGAGACTGTGTGTTGGAAATTTTCAAAAAGAATTCAAAAAGAGAAAATTATTTAAAAAAAGAGCATATCTAAAGATATGGTATTTTTTGAATTATTATTTGATATTGCTGTTGAATTGGCCCACCAGCGGCCGAGCGGTAAAGTCGCTGAACACTGGTAGTTCGGTCCGAGGTTCGAATCCCGCGAACGGGCTGGCTGCATGGGTGTTTTCGTGGTTTTCCCCATGTGTAACGTGTATACGAGCCAGTTTCCCTTAGAAAGTCCTCCATGAAGGCATCACTCCCCTTAGGCAGATATCCCTAGTGTGCTTTGACAAAATTAAATACACCACCGCTGTTGAATTGAATTTTATGGTTTAAATGCGAAGAACATGATATTTAATAAATAAAGATAACACACAAAACGTAAAAAATGGCCCCTTCGGGCGTAATTATAAAATCTGAAAACTTTAAGATTTTTTTTTATGATTTTGTTTATATATATATATTATGATTTTTTATATATTTCTGATAGCTTTCTAGAGGACTCCGGCACTTCTAATTTCACAAATTAGTTACCAATAATGGTCCGCATTACACAGTTGAGAAGTTTGCGTCTTAGAAGTGCGAATCTTCACAATTGCTATTTTATTTACGTATTGTATGTATATATGAGCTTATACTTTCATTGTAAAATATTTCCGATTTTGATTTTCCATTTTTATTTATGAACACAAATGTTTCGAACTGCAAGAATACGATAATATTAAAGCGATCGCTTTCTATTTCTTCAAAAACAAAGCCGTGCCGCAGTTTTAAGGATCAGATTGCAAATATTTCTCCTTATTTCTCTCCACCTTTCCGAGCAGGAGCGGGGGGGGAAACATTCCTTTTACCTAATCACTTTTTTCGGTGTATATAAATCTCATGTTTTGTTTTCGTGTTATCTTCGTTATTTTTCAGCGCCTTTCTTATCTCCTTCGAAGTAAAATATATATGGCGTGTTATCTTTCCGACTGGCAGATAGATGGCGCCACGTCTGCTTCACGAGGCCATGTGGAAAGTGGGATGTTTTGTTTCAGTGACACCACATGTCGCTGCTCGACACGTGCCAGTCTATAGCCCTGTGAATTGAGGGGGATAAACACAAAGCTTCCTGTTAATTTTATTTTGCTTTTTTGCTCACCTTCCTTCACTATTTATGTAATCAAAATCATAAAAAACTCTCGCATATTTTATTTTGTTCAACTACAACAAATTTAATTTCCCAGAGAAATTATTATTATTTTATTTTATTTTTTAAAGGACAAATAACGAAATCTAACTTTTAACGCGGTTTCTGGGATCTTTATACTTGGGAAAATTTCATGCTCGTCATGAAAAATTGAAATTATATGAAGATCGACTCCCGCAGATAAAAACGAAGCAGGATATTTAATTTCAAAATTTTCCATTTTTTATGTCATTTCCAACATGCCTCTCGAAGGATCGGTTAATTAATTTAGAAAAATTCGGGGAAATAAGTAAAATGTGTACAATTTACACATTACGAGTTAGTTCTCACAAGGAATTCATGTGGTGTCCACATGAGATTTTTTATAATAATTATGTTAGGCGCATGGCCTCCCGAACGACGAGTACGGACAAAAAACGGAATGAATAGAAAAATTTCCCTACCCAGAAAAAGAAATGGAAAAATGGCACAACCAAATTGGCGATTTTGGGTAAATAATTTGCATTTAATTATTATTCTTAGCTAATATAAATAATTTTTAAAACTGTGTCATATATTATGGGTTGGTAACTCAGTTGTCCAAATTCAGAAGAAGAGAAGCAAAATGCATGAGAAAAAAAGTGAAATTGCTATGATACATCCAATATTGTTGGAAGAAAGCAAAGTTTTGAGTTTTTTGTTTTACCCGTTAATTTCCTTGTTGAAACTGGTTTTATCAATAAGTCTCACAAAGTATCAAAACCTCGTTACTAATCTGATATTCTGAAAAAGTACTGATTTTTCGCATATTTATTGATAACGCAGGATCAAAATTCGCAAACCAGCAAAAGCCACAAAGATAGTATTTAAAAAATCTGATGTGTACATCACATGACTTCCTTGTACGGAATATTAAATTATACGCATTTTTTCTTGAATTTCATTTAAATTGATTGGATTGAATTAAATCTACTTCGTCGACAGCGCATAAACCACAACAGAATAAATGCACTCTTTAAAATTCACTATATTTGTTTACTATAACGACACTCTGAATGCACAAAATTTATATCATTTGAAGAATTATCGTTGCCACATGTTCTTTTCAAATACTATAATAAAGCTAAAACAATGTGTGAAAAAAATTAAGCAAAAAAAGAAAAAAAAAAAAAAAGAAACAGTTTTTCACAGACGACTGAGTATTTCTCATTCAATTAATTCAGTTCTCACTTCGCGACAAGGCAAAAATACATAAAAACTAAAAATATCTGCATTAAAAATTACGAAGTAAATCTTAAACACTTATTTCCTCGAAAAAATTCCAGAAAGGTTTAAGCATGATTTAATTCGCAAAAATAAATGAAGGCGTTATTTTTGTGTTGCGAAGCTTAGTCTCTCTAGATTGGCAACAAATCTACAATTCTGCTGTTTCAAATGTAAACAAATATGTCCCTCATGTTATTTAAAACTTAATCGCACTTAAACAGCTTTTAAATTGTTGATAATTGTACAAATATTGCTTCCAGAATTACGAAAGACATAAAAACCTTAACCGGAAGATAAAAACGCAATAATTAAATCATTTTTAAAGCGAAAAATGTACAATTTACAAACATATAAGAGTAAAGAAACTGAGATCACTGAGCCGGGTAAGAGAGAGGATATATATATAAATATATTTATATACGTTTGGTGCGGCCGATTGCAACCAAAATACGAGGTGCACATCTACATGTTATAGGAGTCCTATATACAAAATTTCAACGTTCTGAGGCTACTCGTTTTTGAGTTATGCGAGATACGTACGTACATACGCCACGAAAAATTCTCTTCAGAATTCATTTTAAGGCAGTTTTATAATTTTTTTGGAGGAAAAGAGTCTTTTATTCTGTCCTTACGTACAGATATCACCCAAAAACATGGTTAAATTGCATTCGATAGCGGTCAAAATGGATATTTTCGTTGAAATATGTTGCCTGAAACTTTTCGCGATTACAATACTTCCTTTTTACTTTGTACAAGGGAAAAAAAATCCGCGATGTTCCTACGTTTACCTCATAATATATGCTGTGAAAGGAATTAAAAGGCCTCATATATGCAGGATGTTCATAAAAACTCTTTCCCGATATATGCAGCCTGGTTGTGTTTTTCGACCCTTAGCAGCCTGGTTGACTTGACGGAGCCAATTAATTTTTATTTGAAATATTGCTTGATTATAATACTGCTTGTAAAGAACTTATAAAGAACATGATAACCCGTGACTGTTGAACTTGAACGGCAATTTTTAATGGAAACTCGTGTGTAGCGTTATGGTGTGTTACAATACCACATTCTTTAAAATTGTATATTTCAGCCTTCTACAATGTAAATACAATGACAAAAAATCATATTTAGTCCAAAAGGGCTTTGTCCCTGGAGGACTATTGTTTTCGTTTTGCGCTTTTGCGTCGAATCACTCTGAATGTCCGTTTCACTTTTCAAACTGTTGCCACCCAATATTATCGCTCTGTATTATACGCTCTGTATTTGAAGATATTAAATAATGAAGAATCTGCATAAATGTTTCTCGCATTGTGATGAAACAACACTACTTAGAGCCATCCAATTTTGAACGACATAATCCTCCTACGAATATGGGCATGTGGAAGACCAAATTTGAAATTTGGAATTTTTTTATTATCGATTTCATATTTTGTAAAGCTTTAACGAATTTTTGATTAACCAACGCAAGGATTTCAAAGCCAGCAATGGCGACGTTGTATAGAAAAAATATTTTTATCTCCAGCGCGCGAGACTGTGGATCGGAAATTCTAAAGATATGCTCAATTTAAAATTATTTTGCGATATTGTTCTTGAACTGAATTTTATGGTTTAAGTGCAAAAAACATGATATTTAATAAATAAAAGTAACAAGCAAAATGTTAAAAAAACGCTCCTTTGGACGTAATTTAAAATATGAAACCTTTCAGATTTTCTTTTATATAATTTAATTTTTTTTTTTTTTTTTTTTTTTTATTTATTTTACAATATGACTTATTTCTAATCAAATGTCCTCACGTGGCTGGCCAGAACCTCGAAAATTATGATAAGCGAGTCTATACTAAATCTTTCTTTATTAACATCACTTTATTTTACCTCTCTATTAGGTCGCCGTTTTGTGACTTGAGATGAAAGACAGATGTGGTCGCAAGAGGAAAAGAAACTGGTAGAGACAATGAACTTGAAACTAAAACCAAGGAATTGGTACTGATTTTCGCATAGTTAGCCCTTGAACTCAGAGTAAAAAGATACGCGCAAGCATGGAAACACATCTGCGTTTTGGACACAACTAAAAATGACGCTAACAAAGGTGTAATTGCATTTCAAGGTTCCTGTTTCTAAAAACCTCACAAGAAGAAAACTCAAGAAGCTGCATAATAATTCTAAGAACTTTTCCTGAAAAAAATCACGAGCCTTGAGATAGAAGGCTAAGAAACTGCGTGATAAGTTTTAATAAAATTTTCCGAGGCTACTTTCCTTAGAAAGATGAAGTGTATGAACCAACTCAGGGGTAGTCAACCTTTTTATAACTACCGCCTACCTTCTAAGCAGTAACATCTTTATACCGCGCACCCGTTCGCAATAATGTAATATAGCGCAACTGCAAATAAGTTTTTAAGTGAAGGTTTAGTAAAAAATATATAGTATTATTTGTACTATAATTTCAATATTAAACTTTTAATAGACAGAAAATACATTAACAAACAACAGTTGTATAAATATACGAAAATAGGAGAGCATTGCGCAAAGGGGAATAGTCAAGTAGAGAACTAAACTTAAGGGGTGTGTTTATATCAACACATCTATGCATGTTTATACCTTCCTCGATCATTATCGGACAAAAACCACCACCGCCCACCGTGAAAGCTTCAATCGCCCATTAGTGGGCGGTAGGGAACAGGTTCACTATTTCTGAACTAACTGATCTTCCACTCTGGATCTAGTGGAGATCGTTCGAAGTATGGTAATAATTGTCTATCGCAAGTGAACTTCCTATGTTAAAAGATACAGGAAACGTTTGTGATAATTACCTATAATTTTTCGACATTGAACCAAAAAATACTATTAAAATTAAACAGTTTGAAAATTTTGTACTGCAAATATCTTAATGTAAATCTAACGTGTCAAAGACAGACATGCTGTGTCAGTTTACTTTAAAATACCGAATTTATAACGAAATTATAAATTTTAATGCCATATATATGAGACGTAGCATGTGTTTACATATGAGAACCTAACTCATAAACTAAACTTTATGACCTGAGGTCTCGTCCGATTGAGAATTTTCAACTACAGATTGGTAGATTCATAAAAAGAAAATTCTCTCAGCAAAGGCCAGCAAAGTCGTGGTTGCAAAACAGGCCCCAATGCGGCCTATTATATTATCGTTATACATATTTGTAAAGAACCTTGTGTTAACAGTTAATTAACCAGTTATTTATAATTTCAGTCTTTAATATAACTTCTCTTTTCGTATGCCTCACCAGAATGCAAATTAGTAACGAGTATTTAAACTGAGGTTTTTGGATTTGAAAGACAGCATGTTTTTGGCATGGCGTGTGCGTTGCGTGGTTAGTTTCCTACCAGCTCTCATAGTTGTAATTATTCAGCTTCGCTGTTTCTCGCTGCCGACACTTCATTCTGACGCTCCGGTAGAGTTAGTGAACCAATATGTAGTAGTATTTATTTGTGTATCCTTGGCTACTGTTCAACGTTTGTTTTAAATTGGACTGCCCGATGTATTTGCTTCACCACCACTTGTGATTATATTGTTACGAATTTGGTATTTAAAAAGCTAATGTTAGTTCAATTATAAATTAAATGGTTTTATTTCTCGCGCAGTGCAGCGCGTGATGAATATTAAAAGAAAGCTAAGCCGGAAAATTGAAAATACAAGAGCGCGTGCATTAAATAAATAAATATCTCTTTTTGATTTGGAGAAAGTACTGGAAAATTCTAGCGCGTGATTTTAAAATCTTATAAAAGAAGGAAAACATCTCAGTTTGTTGTAGTTGCTTAGTTTGTTGTTGTTTAGAAAACTGCTCTTGTTGATTGTAGCGAATTCGCGGATTAGCTTTCTTTAGCATTTTTGAATTACGTTCTATTGGACATTTGAGTAGTTAAAAGATAACTACTGTGAGATATTGTAATACTGCATGATAATTTGAGCATTTTTGTTGTGATAATAATAAATTTTTGTTCATTTTTCATCGGACTTGTGCATTCATTTCGTAACGAACCCGTACGCACGCAACAATATTGTAGCAGAACAGGGTGCCTTTATGTTCTAAATTCTCTTTAAGTAAAAGAAGGCTATTTTAACCTTCTCAGGATTTTGTCACTGATCTCAGACATAGCGATAATTCCCTTCACGTCAGTTAGGGTTACTGAATTAAAATAGCATTACCAGATGAAACTCTAGATATTTATTAATTATATTTATTAAATATGATCATAAATTATATATTATGTAAATAACATATATTTGTTAAAATAAGCTCTACGTTTATATGTAGATTTATAACTAAAATAAATGGCCTATTATAGAATATACTACTAAAATTGTGAAGATATTTTTGGAGAGGAATGACATCCTGAACACAAGTTGAAAAGGACAGAATGGTGCAATAAAAGTTTCCCTTTTTCATTCAAGCTACTGTAATAAAAGAAAAATAATTTATATTTTTTTTTTCATTAAAACTTCAACAATAGAGATACAACCGAAGATATATTGTCAGCGGGAAAGTGTCATTAAAACAACTGGAATATTTGTAAGATTGACAAGTTCTGCTTAAAGTCGAAAGAGACAATCTATTCGAAGCATTTATGGAGCACACTAATTATAGTTTTGTTTAATAAATTCCAGGTCAAGCAGTAAGGTCTGAAAGAAATATTTGACAACAGAAGAGGAGACAAATGGTTCGAGATTTCATTTCTTTTTTGGCCCGCTGTCAGAGATCTATTTCAGGACCACCCCTCTTCATTCTTCCAACCCTCAAGTAGGTAGGACATGAGAAAAATCTTCAGTGAAGTAGTACTTTATTTCTAAATAGAGGTCGTAAACCCAAGACATGCATGCTTCTAAGTGATTCTCTTTAGAATACGTATTAAGTAACAAGTACTAACAGATTGTTTTGTATTAAGATATTGGCCACAGGTAAAAAATTTTGAAATTTTTTATGCTTTTTATAAGCGCTAATCTGTATCTGAAAATGATGTCTGCTGGAGTATAATTTGTCTAAGTTGACAGAACACAAGTGTCAAAGGACTTGATGCACCTAAATTATGTGATGGTGAGTCAGGAAACTATTTTGTGGCAATCTTTCAAGTAAGGCCTTATATCTGTCTAAGCTCACAAGGCTCGAGTCTGTAATGCCTCAGGTTTTAGCGGCCCCTAAACGACTCTATAACTTCTCACAATCTTTATTTGTTCTCAAGCAAACAAGGTTAGGTTAGGTTATTTAATTAAGGCAAAGCCTCGAGGGCTATCTGCCTAAGGGGAGGGATGCCTTCGTGGATGACTTTCTAAGGGAAACTGGCTCGAATACACGTTACACATGGGGAAAACCACGAAAACACCCATGCAGCCAGCCCGTTCGCGGGATTCGAACCTCGGGCCGAACTACCAGTGTTCAACGACTTTACCGCTCGGCCGCTGGTGGGCAAGCAAACAAGGAAAGTAAATATTGGTGGTTCCTGAAAGGACCCTGTGCTTCGGGCCATAAACTGTCTTAATGAGGTCCTGAATCCAAACGATTATCACCTTAATTGATACTATACCATTTTATGTTCGTTACTGCACCAAACTATGGTCAACATTCTAGTGATGTGCTCCAACTCTGAGATTTACGTTTTTCATTCTATATATATAATTGATACACCTTTAATGATATGTCTAATTAATACACGATATATGCAATTAATACACAGTGGTTATAGAAGTACTGTCAACTGAAATCGGGCTAATGATTTTGTATTACTCTGTGTAATTATTAGAGCTAGTGATCTTAATAAGCTAGCGCAGGGTTTCTTAAACTTTTTGGTGTAGGGACTCAATAATATTTACGAAAATTTTGCGGAACCCCATAAGCATTGCGCAAATCCGAAACACGCGTGAGTGGAACTATCAGTTTCTTCACTTGTATTGTAATATACTATTGCAGTGTTAGGTAATTAACTTTAATTTTTAAAGCAAAATGAACGTTTCTATTATAAAAAAAAAAAAGGCGTCGAAATGTTTCCGTTTTTTCTTTGTATTATCTTATCTTTATCTATTTTCAGATACATTATGTAAAATATTTGGAAAATTGTAAAATTATTATACTAAGTTTATAAGATATTTTTCCCGCCTTCCTAGCGTGTCTTCGTGGTGTAGTGGTTCCGCACGCTGGGGGCCGGTATTCCAGAGGTCCATGGTTCGATTCCCGGCGAAGGCATTTGCTAATTTTTCATCTCTCTCTGGCTTAAAAAAAAAAATCCTAATGTCTCTACAGTGGCGCCCGAATTAAAAGTGTTGTGGATGATGACTCTCCACACCCAGGATTTGGACACTAGGGTCCCCTAAAACCCAAGTCGTCCTTTAAAAGGGGGAGTATATAAGATAATTCTCTCGCCTTCCCAGCGTACCTTCGTGGTGTAGTGGTTCTGCACGATGGGCCGGTATTCCAGAGGTCCATGTTTCGATTCCCGGCGAAGGCGATTGCTCATTTTTCATCTCTCTGGCTAAAAAAAAAAAAAAAAAAAAAAAAAAAAAAAAAAATCCTAATGTCTCTACAAGTTAAAGAAACATCAACATTGCTAAAATTTTTGGCAACCCCCTACTACAGGTTCCGCGACCCCACTCGGAGTCGTTACCCACAGTTTAAAAACTCTGAGCTAACAGTGCTTTACTGGAAAGTCTAATTTTTGATTCCTAATGGAAAAGTAGAGATTTCACATTTGGACATTTTCCAAAAGTTGTCTAACTAGCTAACAAAAGTTGCCTAATTTCTATGACATCGTAAGAATAGAGACACTAGAACTTCGATTACTGGAACATTAATAATTTTAAATTTTCAGAAATCCCTGAATGAATTCCAATCAATGCCCTGACCATCTAACTTGCCGGATCTTAACCCGATTAGAGCACATTTGGGATGTCATGGAGCGGCAACTCAGAGCTCGGACATCACCATGTCGGAATATCTAGACATTTGGTACAACCTGTCTCCAGTCATCTACCAAGAACTGGTGACATGCATGCCAAGGTGAGTTGCAGCTGTTTTTATGATGTTTTTGGCTTTTCAGTGTATATAGATCATGATTTGCCGTTACGTTATTCATTTTCTACAACTTGAAAATGGATCTACTATGAAATCATTGCAAATTAATCGATAAGGTATAAAATTGATTGCTAAAATGTGTAATAATAGAAGATAACCCGTTCGTGCAGGCCCAAAACTTTATAGCACAGAGAATCCGCTGACATCTATCAACAAACAGTAACTTAAAAATCGTTTACGATATATCTTATAGTACACAGCAAGAAATATTTACAGATGTTTTCAAAAATATTTGCAGTATTTGCAAAATTCATAACAATATCTGCATTTCTCGATGCATTTCAAAGCCAGCAAAGCTGTATTTCCTATTTAACAATTACCATTTGGCCTTTATTAATGCTAAACGTTTAAAGCCGATACTAATTTTAAAATAATGATATAAGCTTTAACAGATGGCTTTTGCTTCAACTAAGCGATTAATATAATAAACTGAAAATTACTAAGAAGTTCTGATGCTGATACATAATTCGTTGATCGACATCCCAAGATTTAAACTGCTTAACAACAACTTTTACATGTTTAAGAGCTCATGTGAAGAAACATTCTGTTAATTGTGATTAGTATAGAATATGAGAAAAGCTTCGTTTATTAATCGAGAGAATATTATAAAAGTGTTTGATCGATGGATATTTAGAAAAAATTGTTTATGTAAATTATATCAGCACATGAAATAGAAAATGAAAATGCGGTAAGAATAAAAAAAGCGTTATGTCACAAAAATTGTCTTATGCATCAAACTAATTTCCTAACTCAAGATATCTATATCATATTAAAATAAAAAAATATTTTACGTAAATCTTCGCATGGAATAAAATTTCTAACTAGCATTCAGCAGCAAAATTAAATAACATTTTCACATCTATATTAAGACATACTTCGAATGTTTGTAAAGCACTTTCGCATACAGCTCAACAGGCCTTCGAGAGGGTAAAAAAAAAAAAAAGATTTCATGTGATACATTTTTTAGAAATTTCAATTATAGTTTGAACGTTATGTTCGGATCGAGACTTGTAAACTGCTAACTAAACTAAGCTGGGATCATTAGCCTTATCCTTATAGGATGCCATGCTTTATAAAAAGAAGAGTGTTTGATATCCTTCGCCTTCGCTAATTTCCAAGCCTGCTAACAATGGTCTTTGAGCATTGTACTATACTAATTATTTAATATTAACACTTTTAAGAGGTAGTAGCCTTAATGTTATTAAAAAAAAACCTGCGTTTCTGATGAAAGAAATATACGCAAAGATGTCAAGTTAAACTTTAGAATGTTTGCCTTCAAATCTATATAATAATCTAATAATTTAAATATTTGCAATTATTAACTACAAAAATGTGATAAAAGCCATTTATACGTTGCTCTTGTCAAAAAACTCCTTAGCTTAGCCATTAAAAAAAAAAAAAAATCTGAAATGTTTCAGATTTTAAACTACGTCCAAAGGGGCGTTTTTTAACATTTTGTGTGTTACCTTTCTTTATTAAATATCCTCGCACTTAAACCATAATTCCTCGCACTTAAACCATAGATCCAGTGCAACAGCAATATCGCAAAATAGTTTTAAAACGAGCATATCTTTAGAATTTCCGATACAGAGACTCACGCGCTGGAGATAAAAATGTTTTTTCTGCACAACGTTGCCATTGCTCGCTTTGAAATCCTTGAGTTTGTTAATCAAAAATTCGTCAAAGTTTTAAAAAATAGGAAATCGATCATAAAACAAATTTCAAATTTCAAATTCGGTCTTCCACATGCTCATATTCGTAGGAGGATTACGTTATTCAAAATTCGATGACTCTATGTAACGTTGTTTTATGACAATACGAGAAATATACATACATTTATGCAGATTTTTCATTATTTAATTTCTTCAAATATAATGCAGGACTCTAACATTTTATGGCAACAGTTTGAAAAGTGAACCGACATTTATCCGTCCGACGCAAAATGCCAAAACGAAACTAATAGTCCTTCGGGATTCAAATCCCTTTGGACTAAAAAAAAAAACTAACTACTCCATAACCTTTTTTCTACCTGCCCTGTCGTAAAAGCATAAAAATTTTCAGCGATAGCAACAAAAGCACACATGTTTCTAGATCCGTATTGTATATTCAAGAAGATTTGTGTAGCAATAAGTTTTAGGCATGAAACAGACCCTCGACTTGAACACGCATGAATGCACGTTCTTCTATCGATATGACCTCTGTCTGCTAAGGGGGAAGCAGCTTCGGTCAGCCCGTTGAACAGACCACCCAGCATTAAAATGCTGTAAAAGTAATTTCTAAACTAGATCAACTGATTCTGCTCGAATTATCGGATACTAATGTGAAATAACATATGAAAATTTCCTTTTTTTTTCATCAAAAACTCATTTAATTAATTAAGCTCAGACAAGTGTCATTTCTCAAATACAGAAAGGGGGGGGGAGAAATTGAAAGGAATCATGCTAAACTGCCCTGAAAATGCCACTTTTTCTTCCTTGTACGAAGTAAAGGAAGCACTGTAATCGCGAAAAGTTTCGGGTATCATATTTTTTCAAAGAAAATATCCATTTCAACGATGTTTCTGCGAGACATCTGTACGTACGGACAGACTAAAGAACTCTCTTTCCCCAAGCGAATTGTAAAATGGATTTAAAGATGAATTCAAAAGAGATTTTTTTTCTTGACGTCTGTATCTACGTGAGTACGAATGTATGTAGAGCAGAACCTTGAGATATGAGCACCTCCATATACGCGAAATTCGAGATACGAGGAAAGTATGAGCAAAAAATATGTCTCTAAATACGAGCATTGACTCGAGTAACGAGCAATGAGCCAGACTGTTGGTATGCGTGGCGCTATTTCCCGATCTGGCTCGACTCAGGGAATTCCCTCGTCAGATCACTCAGTGTTCTCTGATCTACGCGTTTGTGCGCTTGTGAGTTAATTGGTTTTTTACATTTAACGTGAAAATAATTATTTCACGATGCCTCCCAAGAAGATTGTTGCCTCAGATAGTGCTGCAAAGAAAAATAAGGAGGCCATGGCCGTTGAAATTAAGAAAGAAATCAATGATAAACATAAGCGGTGGTGTAAGAGCGACGGAATTGGTGAAGACTTAACGTCCGTTCGATATCGATAATCTGCACTATTCTGAAGAAGAAGGAAGAAATTAAGAAACTTGATGTAGCCAAAGGAGTTACCGTTGCTTCCAACTCCCAGAAGATGTTGAGAAGCTGTTGTTGGTGTGGATTAAGGAGAAGCAGTTAAGGTCGGTGTCGGAAGCTATCATTTATCGGAAACTATCATAAAGCTAAACTACGTTTATATTATTTACCAGTGTTATTAGGAAAATTGATTTTTATGTTGATATTTTTGGGAGTGCGGAACGGATTAAATGGATTTCCATTATTTTCAGTGGAGAAGTTTGTTTCTAGATACGAGAAATTCGCTATACGAGCTCAACGCTGGAACGAATTAAACTCGTATCTCGAGGTTCCACTGTATGTATCTTGCATAACTCAAAACGAGCAAACTCAGAACGTTGAAATTTTGAATACGGGACTGCTATAACATGCAGTTTTGCACATCCCGTTTTTGGTTTCAATCAACCTCAACAAACGTCTCTCTCTCTCTGTGTACCCACTATGTTACCCGACTCGTATACCCGTGGGTATATATATAGATCATTACCCGACTCTGTGAGCTCAATTCTTTTTATTCTTATATGCTAGTAAATTATGTACGTTTTTGCATCAAATTGATTGAATCATGCTGTTTCTATGTTTCGGTTAAGGTTTTTATGCCTTTACTTTAATCTGCATGAAATAGTTGTAGAATTATTAACAATTTAAAACATGTTTAAGTGCGGCTAAGCCTAATTTTTTTTTTATCATAACAGCCACATGGGTTTCCTTTCGAAACTTAGCAGAATAGTGAACTAAGTCAGTTTCTGCACCCTCGATGTCTTTTTGCCGAGTGTAACCAAAAGTAAACTTTCAGGTTTATGCACCGAAAAATCTGTCTTTCTGGTCGCTGGCCGAATTGCTTGTCTTTGTTTAGAGACTCTAATTTTATAAGGTATTTCTCCCGTCTTCTTAGTATGCCTTCGTGGTACAATGGCCAGCACACTCGGCGTGTATTCGAGAAGTCCGAGGTTCGATTTCCGGAAAGGGCATTGCTCATTTTTCACGTCTCCTGCTTCAAAATAACCTAATGTCTCTACAATTTTAATTGAAAAAATTTTTTAACTTTATTTGTTGTTTTATGTTTTTCTGTATTTTACAATTTTTAATGAAAATGTTTTGAGTTTTATGTATTTTTGCCGCGAAGTGAGAAATGAATTAATCGAATGAGAAATATAACTCTAATGAAATTCGAGAAAATAAGTTTAAATGAAATACAGCAAAAGATGTGTATAATTTAATAGGCCGTCCAAGGAAGTCACGTGATGTCCACATCAGATTTTTAAATTGGATGTTACTGTGATTTTTTTAAAGTACTGTTTCGGTTTCATGCTAATTTTAAAAGACTATAAAATGAAATTTAAAGTATATCAAATGAAACTAGCTAAACCTTCACTGTTCCTCAATATTACTTAAAAAGACCTTCACTTGACCAAAGCACATATACGTGTATTACGACTTAACCCTTTCCGGCGCAGTGTGTTCTGTATGGACACACCTAAAAATTTCCTTCTGTACGCACAGAAAAATTGAATGAAAAAGTATTTATAGGTTACTATAGGTTACTCTGAACCTTCTTTATTTATAATAGATGGCAGCTCAACACAAACCAGTCCATATATTTTAGCCATGTTTAGTTTTTTAAGATCCTCATTTTTCAAAAAGATTTTCCAGATTTTTTTAGGGTATAAAAGGAATTGTTTGAAAAGAAATTTCTATGTTATTTTTTGGCTGTATGCTAATCTCCTTATTCTATATTAGTTTTAAATTTTTACCTGGAAATCTTGCCTAAAATCAAACGGCGAACCCTAGGTGTGCCCAGACCGGGCTCACCGATCATCTAGGACAATTGAGAGTCTGTATTTTTTGTTTCTCCGCATCTCATCGGTCAGTTCATTGACAACAATGCTCGTTTCAACACTCTTTTCGAAGCTCTATTCAATCAGTGGGCCCACTTTGGGCACACCCACAGAATTAGAGTGCTATCTTCACAAAATTTTACTTGCGTACTCTTCCAGGCCTAATTAGACTGCCTACCTTTTTTTTTTAATCAAAACTCGAACTTTAAAAGGTAGCGTGCCGGAAAGGGTTAAAGCGTCTTCAAAAATGACGCAGTGTGTTAGTAGAAAGATGCTAACCTAGGGACTGTATCGATTGGGCATATGAAAAATCTTAGGCTTTCAACAGCATCAAAATGCTGTTAAGCACAAAAAGAGCAGTTGCAGTACAAGCATACATAGCAAAGAGAGGGATTATACGAATGGCTCAACCACGGCAAACCCAGTGACGTATTTTTGCTTAGTCTTTCATTTCCTTTCTAATCCCTTTTTGTCTTTCGCAGTAGACCATAGGCTTACCTCCTGTTTTAGTGCATGTCTACCGCAAAAGATGGATTCATAAATTCGTAAATTCTCATATTCTGATCAGCGTCACTGATATTTCAGCGTAAACGCATTACTGACCCATTTTCCAGTACAAATTACGCACTCACGTCGCGAAACACCACCCAGGTAAATCTAGTAAGAATCTAAAACAGAAAAAGAAATAAAATGCGTTCGGTAAAAATCCTACCCTAGTAAATCCTACCCTAAACTGCTTCAAATGATTTCACGTGCATCGCGCAGGGGATATTGTACGCTATTGTGTAAGATAAAACTGTCCGTACGTTCAGTACTTTTTTTTAGTCCAAAGGGACTATTTTCCTTTTCTCTTGTTCTAGACTTGCTCAGTAATACTTCACCATTTGCTTACTGAAATATGTAAGGTTTATTTTTATTTTCTAATAATTATTTTTATTTTGGAACAAACTTTTCCTTTACTTTCTCATTTTCCACCTACGTCTCCCTGCCAGAATAAGTTTTCAGGATTACGATTATTGCAAATGAGATAGAAATGAGTATTTAACCTTTAATCTGGGTCACTTCACTAGAACAGCGTAGGACAGGTGACAGGTGACGGAAGACGGGGACGCCTGGTGTTTAACAGTGGTAAACAGGCATATGTCCCACGCCTTTCCCTGTGTAGAAGCAGCAACTTTATTTAAATTAATAAAAGTATTTACAGTGGTGCAACAAGGGCAGATGAGCTATTGTGTTACTTTGCAATTCAGGATACATTAGCATGTCATAAATAGTCAAGTGCAAGACATAAAGAGAAAGGGTCTTAAATAAAAAAAAAGAAAAAAAAAAAAAAATCTGAAATGTTTCAGATTTTAAATTACGTCCAAAGGGGCGTTTTTTAACATTTTGTGTGTTACCTTTCTTTATTAAATATCATGTTCCTCGCACTTAAACCATAAGATCCAGTGCAACAGCAATATCGCAAAATAGTTTTAAAACGAGCATATCTTTAGAATTTCCGATACAGAGACTCACGCGCTGGAGATAAAAATGTTTTTTCTGCACAACGTTGCCATTGCTCGCTTTGAAATCCTTGAGTTTGTTAATCAAAAATTCGTCAAAGTTTTAAAAAATAGGAAATCGATCATAAAACAAATTTCAAATTTCAAATTGGGTCTTCCACATGCTCATATTCGTTGGAGGATTACGTTATTCAAAATTCGATGACTCTATGTACCGTTATTTTATCACAATACGAGAAATATACATACATTGATGCAGATTTTTCATTATTTAATTTCTTCAAATATAATGCAGGACTCTAACATTTTATGGCAACAGTTTGAAAAGTGAACCGACATTTATCCGTCCGACGCAAAATGCCAAAACGAAACTAATAGTCCTTCGGGATTCAAATCCCTTTGGACTAAAAAAAAAAAAAAAAAAAAAAAAAAAAAAAAACATTAATCACATAAACATAAGGCGTAATTAGATACCAATACCCTTCACTCAATACATAAACTTGAGCCAAATGCGTGATAGTGTTGTATATTGGGAATACTGAGGTATCTAGAGATTCTATACTTACTACTGGGTGAACAGACAGTGAACAAAAGCTAACTGAAAGCATGATACTTGATAAAATACAGGACAAATTACATGCAATGCATTGATACAATACATGAGACACGGAATACATTGATAAAATACAAGAGACATGAAATACATGAAACATGATGCAACTTTAGAAATAGTACACAACACTAAAAATGTGATATACAGAGCGGAATACGTATACAAAGGTATTAACAGAAAACGTGTGTTCCTCCTTTCCGCCAGATTGTTGCTTTCGGTCTAAGCTATCTGTTTCACGGCCGTATTGCTACGTTCCTGATAGTATTCGCTGGTGATTTTAAATAAGGACCAATTCTGTTAGTTAATTCTGTGCAGCTTCGGCTGATTTATTTTATTTAGCATTAAATTAGTTTCATATTTTCTATTTTGAGTTAAATCACAAGTGGAGGCTTATTGTAAGCCAGAGAAGGGGCCATCTCTTAACTTATTTTGAGTTGAAATAAAGGGCAAATTTAACCCTTCTTTGGACTTACTTAAACGATTTCAGCGAATAGTCGCTACACTGTTCTTCAATTTAGCTAGGATATTGCAAATGTTTTCTCGTTACACAATATCTTTTCCTTCTCCAAGGAGATGAACATTGAAAACAGGAATAAATAAAAGTTTAACACGTTAAACACCATGCCAGTCACCGGTGACTGACACTATACTTTTCTTTCGGACTGCATCAGTCACTGATGATTGATAGTATACTTTCCATTCGGATCGTGTCAGGTACAGATGACTGATAATATATTTTTCATTTAAGTCTCACCAATTACTGTTGACGACTGTATACAACTAATAAATTATCTATGAAATATATCTTCTACCAAATTCTATACAGAGCTTCGGCAGCTGTCGGCAAAATCGGATAATGCGGACCATATGGAAAGGAAGATAAAACAGGCTCGGCACTTAACACGCTACACTATGACTAAACTCTTCTCATGAAAAAAAGGAAGTTTTGAAAGAGTGAAATGGACAATACAATGAGATAATCGCGGATTGAAAAAGATGTATTTCTTATTTAACTTGAATTTTTAGCACATATAAACTCATTGGTCATCATCGATATCTTTCATTGATTTTTAGAGGAATAAGGCCAACATATTTAGATATTTTGGAAAGCTACTGAACACTCCATTATACGAGCTACCGGAAATATAGTATGAAATAGCAAACCTGAAATAGATTACATACACGTGTGTCTATTATTGCGACGAATCCATCATGTAATGTGCTTCAGCGGAGCGATAAAATAGATTTTTTAAAAACAGGTGTCATAGTGGTATGAAGTATTTAGCAAGACCATAAGAATATCATGGGGGGGGGCAACCCTGTCTGTTTTACTGAGGGTATGATCCCTTACGTCGTGGAAAGGCATGACTTCCCTGTCGTCTCCTATTAGCGCCATAATGAGCCTTGCGCCTCCAATTGAGGGAGGCGCCGGGGTCGATAAGCGGAGAGTTCGTCTGCTCACTTGACAAGCAATCCCGATTGCGGAAGATTTGCTCTGTGTATATATTCTTTCAGAGAACTAGTTTTCGTTGAAGTATTTCGCTCGTGAGTTCACCGAAAGAGACAAGAGCAAAAACTTTAAATATGACTAAATTTTATTAGAAGAAACTAATATTACCGTTTGCAATAAAATCGCGGAAATATGAATCTTTCTTCATCAAAAGACTGAAAGTATTTGCGCATGGAAATTTTGAGTACTACCGAAACAAAAGATACACCAGAAGAAGAAATATAAACCATTTTCTTTACTGTCATTTTTTTATACGTTTCAATTTTGTAAAAGTCAATGCAATTAAAAAATTTACAAGGAGAACAAAATATTACACGGTTGCCTTTTATTTTTATTATCTTATAGGATATGGTGCCTGCAGTTGTTCCTTTATTTGATAACATGTTCATAATGCTATGTTACACTTGCATTCAAAATTTCCATAATGTTCCATATGATATCATCAATTTATCTTCACTGAAACATAATATACTAGGTTTATCAGTGTAAGGTATATTCTAATTTTATAACAGTTATTTTAACCTTTTGAAGACGGGATGTCCATTATAGTGGCCATAGAGTCCTCTCTTTGAAAAGACGGGGTTGTCCACTTTAGTGGCCATGTCTTTTTCCCCCATTTTCCAGGCTGAAAAGTGAGGTGAAATGTCAAATTTGACGTCCCTGGGGTTTTAACCACTTATCTCTTTCAAAGGTCTTCCTTTTGCGACATAGATGCACCCCTCTGAGAATTCATTAAACTACACACAAGACTCTTTGTTGCAAATAGGAGGTGATTTTTTTAAAGGGGGGAAAGCATTCGGTTCAAGATTCCCCGTCCTGCTAAGTACTGCTACCAAAGCCCCGGCCTCAAAAGGTTAATTTAGTTCACCTTTCCTATCTCTTCTAGCTTCAGCTTACAATTCCTTACCAGAATGAATTTTTAGAATCGCGTTAAATGCAAACGAGAAGTAGAAAGTATTTAAGTCAAAGTTCCACTGACTTCGAGAGAGAAAGAGTTAGGATTCCTGCCTTTTGGCTACGTCTCTCTTACTACGCTCGGCTGTATTACGTGCCTTTTGATAGCTTCGCTGGCTAATTTAAATATTACGGGCCAACTAGTTTAGAATAGTGTTAGCTTCGGCTAAATCTCTTTAGTTAGTCATTAGTTATTGAATGAAAAATCCGGTTCTTAGATTCTGAGTTTAAGCCCAAGAGGAGGCTTTGTTGTACGCCCTCAGAAAGGGGCCACCTGTAAACTTTTATTTTGAGCAAATAAAGGATACTAATTCAGAAGTCAAACAACAAAGATCGGCGTTATATTTTCAAAATTTTCACAGGACTAGTTTCGATGGTTTCGAAATCGCCGATCTTTGTTGTTTGACTTCTGAATTAGTATTTATTCGGCGTGTTATTGTGTCTTAAATAAAGGATAATTAACCCTTCTTGAGTTTAAGTTCCTGTTCTTGGACTTAACATTATACAGAATGATAAGCGATTATTTGCTTAGTAGTTCACTATGTTCCTCAACACCTGGTTTAGTAGATTAAAAGAGAGGAACACTACATCAGTATAAATGTAAATTTTGTGTATTATGAAATACAGGATTGAAATCCATCTGGATCTATTCGCTTTTGAGTAAAATTCTAATTCTAATTAGAAGGCCTAAGTGAAATTCTTTGCTAGTCTTTGTCATATAATTTAATCGCAATAAAAAAAGAAAATTCAGTTTCTAATGAAAAATTTCTTTCAGCAGTTAGTAAAAGTGGTGTTATTTATATCAACTAATAAGTATATTCTTTATTTCCTTTCGGAAGAGTAAAATATGCAGGAAAATTTGAGCTCTTGTAGGAGGAAAAAATTAAAAATGCTATCTCTTCTGCAAGAGGGATATTTATGCATTCTAACAGTTAAAAATGTTTTAAATTAATTGGAAGCTAAAATAAGGAATTTTATTTCACCACAGAGAATTCAGTGGTGGCCAAAATTGTGGACACTTTTGGAAATTTTTATGTTTTTGAACTTTGTATGCTTATAGAAAACGTTACGTTTCACAAAATGCAAACTTGTATATAACATTTTAAAGAGAATTTATTACTGAATTCAATACAAAACACAAAATTCAATTATTTGCAATACAAAAAAAGTTAAACGGTAATAGTTATCGATATACATTAGATAGTGATGATTGCAGTGAGTTATCAGTACTTAGTAGGGTACCCTTTATTTTTGATTACAGCTTCACATCGACGTTTCATTGAGCTGACAAGAGTTTTAAGCTCTTCTTTCGTTATTACATGATGCCAGGAAATAATTATAGCCTCAATTAGTTCTCTTTTATTTGATGGGCGCTTCATTCGGACAAGAGTTTTCAAACGGTGCCACAAATTTTCGATAGGATTGAATTGAGGTCAGGGCTGTTTCTTGGCCATAACAACAATTTAAAGCTCTTTGTACGAAACCACTCTTTCGATATTTTGGCCGTGTGGCAAGGAGCAGAATCCTGCTGAAAAATAAACGAAGCATTGTTGGGAAAGAGATCTCTGACGGAAGGTAGACGTTTTGGTTCTAGAATACTGTCAATGTATTTTCTGGCATTCAGTGTCCCATCGATGACATGAAAAATGAAGGCGACCAATACCATCTGCTGACATGCATGACCAAATCATAACACTAACTGGGTTCTTCACAGATGCTTGAATGTAGATGCAGTCAGGATGTAGTTCTTCTCCTTTTCTACGTCTTACATATTATCGCCCATCACTACCGAATAACGATATCTTAGTTTCATCAGTCCATATAACTTGTGACCACTGATCATCTGTCCAATTAATGTGTTCCTTTGCCCACTGTAGTCTTTTTTTTCCGCTGCTGAAAATTAAGATAAGGCTTTTTTCGTGGAATTCTACCTCTCAGTCATAACATAATCTCTCACTCAAAAACACAAAAATTTCCAAAAGTGTCCACAATTTTGGCCACCACTGTATATACTAGTAAAAACATTCTTTTATTCTAGGTCTGTCATGCCTTACTATCATTAATTTAATAGCTGACCATTTTTTTACTTACTTTCATTTTTAGAGTTTAGATTAATTTACTATTATTCACTCTATTTTCATATTTTTCATCAATTTATATTAATTTACAAATACTTTTATTGATTTTTTTACATTTTATTTAATTATCATATGTATTGTTTTCATTATATTTTTATTTACTTATTTATTTTAGCCTTTTATTGAGGCCTTTTATAAAGCTCCGGCACTTCTAATTCTAGAATTAAGCCTTGAATATAATCTGTTATGAACGATGTTTGCAAGACAAGATGTTTAAAACTATTATCACACAAAGATATTTATTTAACAAATTATTTCATGCAGCATTGCTTTGAAAAAGAAAGAGCATGCCTTTTTATATTTCCATTTTGGAAAATATTGAACGTTGTTTCATTTTTTTCAGCTAATATCAAATAATAAGCAGTAATCAATGATGAAGATTCTGTCAACTACTTCAGTTTTGGTGACTTAAAAAACATAACTAGAAAACAATTTTTGAAATCTCTTCAGAATATTCTGTGCAATGCTGATTTATGTTCTTATTAATTTATTGCTTATTTTTAAATGAAATGTTTGAAATTAAGTCGTAAATTACGTTCAAGAGCCCGCGAATAAACCCAGTGACTGCTTACCTGCCATCACGTTACTGGAAGAAAAATTACCACTTTTAAAAAGCAAATATGTCTCAGGAATGATATCGCTGTTGCATTTTAAATTTTATATTAGAACTGACCGGAACAGCTTGAAAACAGAAAAACATAATTGCTTACGCAATACAAAGAAAATGTATCATGTAAGCCAGGGTATAATTTCAAGGATTAAAGGTCCTGTAGCTCTTTGGAAAGTCATCAGGAACCGTGAACAAAAATTACCGCATTACTTCACGTTTTTAAACCGCCTTTGAATTTAAGCTACAGTAGGCCACAGTTTTCAAAACTAGGAAACTGGAAATAATTTTTCAGTAGGTATTGAAAAGTAAGAAACCTATTCCCCCTTAAACAGCTACAGATGTAAATAATTATCTACTTCATTTATTGAAAAATAAGATGCTAAAGTAGTCGCTTTGAGATAAAGTTGCATTCTAATTTTATATCTCAAAACCTTGAATGAAAAATCTGGTTTAATTCGAAGTACCGTATATACTCGCGTATAAGTCGATACCGCGTACAAGTTGACCCCCCCCCCCACTTCGACATAAAAAATTCGTAGAAAATAAGAAACCGGCGTATAAGTCGACATCCCACTTCCGAAATCGATCGAGAAACTTCGAAAAAAAATTTTTAAGTACTACATTTATTCAAAATCATCTCAGAAAAAAAAGTAAATATACGATAAAAAATACCTTGGTAAATAAACAAAATCAAAATTCTTCAACGTCTGATCCATAGTCAGATTCGCCAAACATTTCATAGAACTCTTCTGTCGTCATTGGCTCGTCATCATACATATTTTCAGTCTCGAACTCTGTATTGTTACAATCACTACTACAGCCTTCGTCGTCATTTTCACTTTCAAAACCAGCATCATCTTCCGTGCCGTCTAGTTCGTTGCTAATACAACATTTTTTAAATGATTTTATAATCATTCAGAGGGTATTTCGCAAGCATTCGCATTTTTCAGGGGCAAAAACATAAAAATTTCCAAAAGTGTCCACAATTTTGGCCACCACTGTAGTTCGTCACATAATTTAAGTCATGAAATTACTTCAAGTAAGTGACTTATTTGATAAGTCGTCCAATTCGAGTGCGGGAAGAAAACAACTGCATCATACAAAGAAATTTTTGAACTTCCGATTCTTTTAATTTTTTATGGCCCCGCGTATAAGTCGACCCCCCCCCACCTTGAAGTCTTTTTTTTTGGCCAAAATATCTCGACTTATACGCGGGTATATACGGTAATATGGTAATTAATTAATTAATTGAAAATAAATCAAAATAAATAATGATAAGTTAAAATATAAAGGGGTAAATAAAATTTTAATAAATTAAATTAATGATAAATAGATAAATAATGAATTGAAATAAAAGAATCAAAATTAAAAAAAAGAAAGAAAAGTAAGTAAATTAATGAGAGTATAGGGAATAAAATTGAAGGTGAAAGAAAAATGAATATTTTGAACAGTATCCTTTGCAGGAAAATATATATATATATATATTTTTTTTTTTGGCTTTTAATCTGTTTAAAGCCTTCTTGACCAAATGGATACAGCTTCTAAATATTCCTTTCCGTGGAACGATCGCATTTCGCCTTAAAAGCATTCCTTTTCAACTGCTCAAGGTTTCCGACATTATTCTTTTTCAGGCGAAATGGGTTGTACTTTTAGTAGCTACAATCAATTTCAGTTTAAAAAAAAAATACTTAAAGAAATATTGCAGAACTCGCTGCTGATATTTTAATTCAGTTATAAGATGAAAAGTAAATATATGTTATTGCCTATCTTCTTGATTTGAATCACAATCAGATCAAGTCGACGAGTTCATCGTGGCTAAGAAGAGACCAACTGTTGCTGGTTAAGATCTTGAACATCTTACAGGTGACAATACGACTTTTACCCACCTCCCTTCCGGTTTTAATGAAGAGCAGCCTGAAAACAGAAACGTCGAAATTCAGCGGCCTATTTCCGCTACGATCAATTTCTCAAGAATACTTTCCTCTCAACAGATTTTAAGTGCCCCGTATATGAAGTCCCTCTAACGACACTATGTACTTAAAATAATCCATGCTTTTTCCAGAATTCTAAACCCAGCCGAACGATATGCCAGCCAATCCCGTTACTGACAAAGGTGGCATGAAACTGGTGTGCTCTAGTTGGAATTACGCTTTCTCATAACAATTGGAAGTACCAAAGTCAGGCTCTTGTGAATTTCAACATCGATTTAATCTCGTTTATTTATTAGAATCTCATACCAAACCATTAATGAATGATTTTGGGGGTCTCATGCTTGAAATGGCACGCATACCTTCAGACTGACTCAACTATTAGTAGTAATGTTCTACATTATACCAAATAGAAATTTAAGTTACCTGCAGTTCATTATATTGATCAAGACGTATTAAATATCCTTTTTTTTTATGACTAACGGGAGACTAAATGAATAAAAGGCTAAACAGTTATACTTCAGTCTGAGATTCAATTTTCAAAGCAGCGGGCAAATCTTATGATTGTTATAGTATATTCTGATATACACTCATGTCCATAAATTAAGGATAATTCGAAGTCACGCGGAAATCGAACTCTAAAATAAATATATCACCTGTAAAATCATTACACACATCTTCAAGAATCATTTGCAAATTTCAGGAAGTAACCAGATGACACCGATGGTACGTCACAATGACGAGACTGTTACAGAGTGATATACAAGGAATACAGGCAAAGAAGTAAAATTGTTCTTAGGCGCTTTATAAACATTTCAGTGCAATAACCGAATAGTTATGACACAAAAATGGACGCATTTGGATGATTTTTTACGTGGTAGAATTATGGGCCGTCTGGAATGTGGGTGTACCCAACTGGAAGTATAAGACGAACTTGGAATTGCCCAGAGTGTCATCTCCGGGCTTTGGCAACGATTCCAAGATGATGATAATATGAGTAGACGTTACAGCACAGGTTGCTCCAGAGTTACAACGCCGAATGAGGACCGGTATTTGGCAGTTACTGCCAAAAGAAACAGCCGCAGCACAGCCTCAGACCTGTCTTGTCAGCTCTCTTCAGCCACTGGTACGACAATTTCAAGGCAGACCGTGTACAGACGCTTAGGGCAGATTGGTCTATATGCTCGTAGACCTGTCAGATGCCTTCCACTTACTGCAACTCACTGTCGCCTGCGGTTAGCCTGCAGTAGAGAGCATGCATTGTGGACACCGCAACAGTGGGCTTGTGTGATGTTTTCCGACGAGTCCAGGTTTAGCTTGCACTCTGATTCTCGCCGGACTTTCATATGGAGAGCTCCAGGTACCCGTTACCACCGAGAAAACATCATTGAACGACACCGTTACGGTGGTGCAGGAGTGCTCGTTTGGGGTGGAATTATTCTGGGTTCCAGAACTGACCTGCATGTTCAAATTGGAACCATGACAAGCCAAATCTATCGGGATGTCATTCTGGAAAAACATGTACGTTTGTTTCGGGGCGTCATGGGCGCACAATTTGTGTTTATGGATTACAGCGCCAGTCCTCACCGTGCAAACATCGTCAGCGAATGCCCTTCAATCGGAGGATATCACCCGTATGGACTGGCCAGCATTCTCACCGGACTTGAATCCAGTACAGCACGTGTGAGACATACTTGGCCGACGAGTTGCAGCCCGCCAACCTCCTCCTACATGTCTACCGGAACTTTGGAGAGCATTGCGTTTTGAATGGTGTAATATCCTCCAAGATCAGATCGATAATTTGATACTCAGCATGCCTAGGCGTTGTACGGACTGTATTGCATCGTCTGGGAGACACACAATGTATTAAAAATCATACCAACCATGTAATATTGTTTTTTTGTAAATAGGTGTTTTTTGTAATTTGCTCCAGGGAGAAAAAATCGCTATTTTTATTTAATAATATCAAACATATAGC
Organism: Stegodyphus dumicola; assembly: GCF_044657685.1. Classification (NCBI taxonomy): domain Eukaryota; kingdom Metazoa; phylum Arthropoda; class Arachnida; order Araneae; family Eresidae; genus Stegodyphus; species Stegodyphus dumicola. The sequence continues at coordinate 15,027,722 of NC_140779.1, forward strand.
ATTTTTTTTCTCTTTACCTTTTGTTTAATAAATAAGCTTTACAAATAAGTCAAATTTGTTTTGCTTCTAACTCTTCCTTTGCCTGATTTTGCATTATCCTTAATTTATGGACATGAGTGTATGTACACTACAGACTTCCTCATATACAATCTTTCCGAAGGTCTGTAAAATGACAGATAACCTTAGCTTCTTTCTAACTGACTATCAACTTACAGATAATTTTCCTTTTATGCGTATTAAGTTATTTATAAAACTTATATTGATCAACGCAATATTGGTATAAAAATATATTCGGTCGTCTTTGAAGGCCTTTTTATCTCATAGCAATACGCGACGCGACAAATAAGTATTACGTATAAACTTCAGATAATAATCGCATATATATAAATATTTTCGAATGCATAGCATTCATATTTCGATGGAATATTTAAAACTAGAAATATCTAATGCTTACATTTTAGAAAAATATGTACTGAATTGAAACATTGCCTTAAATTCGTTGAAGGAGATAAACCTTGAAGGAATTTAAAAAAATCAATACAATAATTAAACTAATTAAAAAAAATTCCCTAAATCCTGATTTAAACATCAAAGTTTTATCTCGGGCATATTATTGATTTTGTCCGTGCACAAAAAACTTTTAAAAACTTAAAAAAAAAAAGCAAATAATGATACATAAAACTTTAGTATTGAAAATACTTAAAATAAGACGATTATGAACTTACCAAGGTAAACGGAAGACATTTTCGTCGAAACATTTTCATCCAAATAGGTGCATCCTAAGGTGTAGAATGGTGCGGCACCAGCGCCATGCAGAAGTTGCCCTAAGAAGAATACATATTTGAACTGAGATAGATGGGTCCCGCCATCTCCAGAGCAATCCATTGAGTTATTGGTAGCTGCACATAGATCTTCTCGTTCTTGGCTGAAGGAATAGGGACCAGACATATAATGGGGCAGGGAAAAGACAAAGGACCCGAGCGCCAAGATTAAAACACCGCTGCCGATGAAGACGGGCTTGCTGCGAGAGCCCCCTAGGTAACTGACAGGCACAAGGCACAGAAATGATGCGATATCATATCCACCAGCTATGAGACCAGATTCAGTACTTCGTAGCTGATACCTCTTCTCAATGGTAGTAATTACCACATTGATGAAACCGTTCACTATCAGACCCTGCAAGAAACCGGCCCAGCATAACCAGAATAAGACCCAGCGGGCAGAGCGGAACTTCTGTAATTGAGTAGGTTGGAGACGACCCCAACCACACGGTGCTCCCTCATCATCTTCGTCATCATCTTCTTCTAGTTTATCTTCTCTAGTACTGGATAAGTCCTCTAAGTTATGAGCCTGGGCAACTAGAGGTTCGTGGCTGTGAGATTCGTGTATATCATATGCCTCACCGATGGAAGAGCTAGTCCTTAATGTCCTGTGGTGATTATCTGCTTTCATTTTTTTTTTTCTTTCGATCTTCTTCTGTCAGAAGTTAGTCTTCACATCACAATGGAACTGTAACTTGAAAGAACGCTCATGTTGGTGGAGTTTAAACTTTCTTCCCAATGAAAGAAATTACCTGAGAGTATAAAAGATAGCTTAAGATATCATGAACGTTGACAAAACATTCCAGCATTTACATCACAGCAGTAAATCACAAATGGAACTTATACTACATTTTGCATGCAATATAAAGGGCAATTTCAGCATTTTCTCAATTTATTCTCGATTGCAAACTACTATATCGTTTTCTTAGTACTACCAATGAATCATTAATGGAACATACAATACATTTAGACAGGCAGTAAATTTTATTATAATGTCATTAAAGGGTATGAAGCATATATTTAAAACATGAAGCAGGTCTTTTTCCAAGATCTGTTCTATCAATTTTCAAGAATTAGCCTTAATTTATCATACATACACACACACACACACACACAGGGTATTTAGAATGTCTTTATCCGGCGTTTATTTTCTCGCAACTTTTATTGTATTCATATATTTCCATCTGTACAAATGCTTTAAGAGATGAAAATGGTTTTGTTTTGAAATTTTTAAATTAAAAAATTAGTTTTGAAAAATATAGAAATCTAAATATGCTCATCATATCCCTAATTTTATGTTTAGGAAAAACATATAATCATCATAAAAATAAAATACAAAAAGTGTGATTCCCATGCAAGAAAATTTAATCGAGATATTTCCTTTTAAACTCAAAGATACTCAGGTACAGAAATTGAAGAGTGACATGTTTGCTTTCCTATGTAACTAAAAATGAGCTATCGGTTTAGAAAAAGATTTCAGCTGTTAACAGATTACATGATGAGCATTTTTATGCAGAATGTTGCGAAAAATGTTGATTAATTATAATTATTTTGCATTATACTTTTATTAGAGTCATTAGAATTATTTTGAAGTACGAAAGAGGAAAAAAAAATCAACAGTGCCGACAGGTTTCAAACTCCAGACTGCTGACAACCAGCTGGACGTGCTTCCATTTATACCACAAAGTCAAGCAGTAAGGAAGAAGAAAGTTCCTAACATTCTTGTCCATTGAAAGGGCGACTAGATAGGATGAAACCCAGTCACCAAATCAGTGTAGTGGCGAATTATCGCTCACCACATTTTAATTCAGGTGTCATTTCTATAGTTATTTAGAATTTTTCAAAGACTGGATACATGAAGAACGACAGTATCAGCGGCAGAATTCGAACTCTTGATCTCCCGATTGCTAGCCGAACATGCTTCCAATTACACAACGAAGGCATGGGGTAAGGCAGGAGGATATTCCTTACAAATACAGTTTTTAAGGCGGAGGGGGGAGGAAGAGATCTTATTCGAATAATATTATAAAATTTAAAATACTGGTAAGCTTTAATATTACCACATACACAACTCGTAATATTATTTGTATAAATTTAAAATGCAAAATATTTCCTGTTTAACGAATTTTTTCGTATAATAATTAGATTATGATTCTAATCTAATCAAACTTCATAGGAATACTAGTAACGTATTTTTAGCATTTGAAAATTTATAAATCACTTGTGTAAAAATTCTTTCGGCATACAAATTGTAGCAAAATTATAACTTAAAGAATGTTTTACATTAGTAAACAACAAAAGAATATAATTAAATAGCATTTAAGGATTGAGCGTCAAGTTATTCTAAATAATTTACTTGTTTAGTTTGGTTTAATTGCCGCCCAGACGGTAAAGTGGTTAGGGGAGTCTGACTGCGATACCGAAGGGCCCGGGTTCGAATCCTGGAGAAGTCTGTCCCTTCATAGGAGGCAAAGGTGGCCTGCCTATTAGCTGCCTCCATAATAAAGAGACCACCACATCTGGCCTTAGGAGCGGCGGCCCCCGACATAGGCAGGTGACTGCCATTGCAAAAAAAAAGTTCGATTTAATTTATTTGATTATGGCAAAGCATTCGAGGGTTAGGCGCCTAAGAGGACTTTATGAGGACTTTCTAAGGGTAAGTGGCTCGTATTCACACTTTACATGGGGAAAAGCACTTGGAACTAGTCCGTTTGCCTAGAATCGAACCTAGGTCGAAATACCAGTCTTCATCGATTTTACTGCTCTGCCGCTGGTAGACTAATTTATCTATTAATCGATCCATTATAGCAAGTAGAAAAGGAAATAAATATTCAAAATTTTGAAATTAAATACATTTAGCAACTTTCGTCAAACCTCTTGTTTTTATTTATTTTTTGAAGTGGGAAGTATGGCCAACATTATCCAAAATAAAGGCCAGGAGAAGACTTTTGTAGATACGGTGTACATACACATGTATATAATTTAAGGAATGTGAGAGAACTAATCAAAAATGTCATTATAAGAAGACTAAAGATCTAAAATAAAGATTCAGTTCGATACAGTTTCTTCGAGAACTTACGCGATCCAAAAGCTGTATAGTTAAATTAAAAATTTACATGAACCTTTTTTATCCTTACATTGGTAAGACTGGTCTACATTGGTCTTACATTGGTAAGACTGGTCTACATTGGTCTTACATTGGTAAGACTGGTCTACATTGGTCTTACATTGGTAAGACTGACAAATAGGGGCATTAGTCTTCTGAAATGTATAATTGGAAAATTTGCGTCTTAAAGAATTCTTAAGTATGATTTTTGTAAGAATCAGGAGACATAATGATAATTTATAATCACATACTTATTAAAAACTTCTCAGTAAAGTACTTCGCCTATTTCACCTTCGTGTCATTCCGCCTATTTAGACGTAGGAAATTTAGTACTAACGTCATCAAATTACAAATAATGATTTATTAATTAAAGGTTTAGTGAACACAACCTTTATCTAGTATAGATTGAGAGATGAGGTTCAAGAATCAAGTGCTACAGCGATCGGAGGTTTGAGGAACAAGAACTGCTAGGTTATTCCAGGATTGCTCTAAGAATAAATCCTATTCTAAGAATAATCTAAGAATAAGGAAAATTTAAACTAGTGGAATAAAAATATAAATTCTAACTAAAGTCCTGCAGTTCCACCCCCTAAACTAATACAAAACCTTGAATAGGTTTGGAAAATTTGCTTTCTTCTTGATTTTGTGTGGGGCTCACCAGCGGCCGAGCGGTAAAGTCGCTGAACACTGGTAGTTCGGTCCGAGGTTCGAATCCCGCGAACGGGCTGGCTGCATGGGCGTTTTCGTGGTTTTCCCCATGTGTAACGTGTATACGAGCCAGTTTCACTTAGAAAGTCTTCCACGAAGGCGTCTCTCCCCTTAGGCAGATAGCCCTCGAGGCTTTGCCATAATCACACACACACACACTTGATTTTGTATGCATGTCAACACGTTTCAACTCCAAGCCAACATGTTACAATTTCAACACATTGATAAATTTACTTATCCACAAGTGTTTTTTACTTCCTTGTAAGAAACAAAAAGGAAGTATTGTAATCGCAAAAAGTTTCAGGCAGCATATTTCAACGAAAATATCCATATTGACCACTGTCGAATGCAATTTAACGATGTTTTTGCGTGACATCTGTACGTAAAGACAGGATAAAAGATTCTTTCCCCCCAAAAAAAATTGTAAAAACTAATTTTAAATGATTTCTAAAGAGAATTTTTTGTGGTGTCTGTACGTACGTACGTATCCCGCATAACTCAAAAAAGAGTAGCCTCAGAACGTTGAAATTTTGTATATAGAGACTGCTATAACATGTAGATGTGCACCTCGTATTTTGGTTGCAATGGGCCGCACCAAACGTATATAAATATATTTATATCTATATCCACTCTGTTACCGTACTCAGTAATCTCAGTTTCTTTACTCTTATATGCTTGTAAGATGCGCATTTTTTGCTTTAAAAAATAGTTGAATTATGTTGTTCTTATCTTTCGGTTAAGGTTTTTATGCCTTTAGGAAATCTGCAAGTAATATTTGTACAATTATCAACAATTTAAAAGCTGCTTAAATGAGGTTAAGCCTTTAGTTTTAAATAACATGGCGGAAATGTTTGTTTACATTTGAAACAACAGAATCGTAGATTTGTTGCCAATCTAGAGAGACTAAGCTTCGCAACAACAAAGGTAACGCCTTTGTTGCGAATTAAATCATGCTTAATCCTTTATGGAATTTTTTCGAGGAAATAAGTGTTTAAGATTTAGTTCATAATTTTTAATATAGATATTTTGAGTTTTTATGTATTTTTGCCTTGTCGCGAAGTGAGAACTGAATGAATTGAATGAGAAATACTGAATCCTGTGAAAAACTGCTTCCTTTTTGTTTTGTTTGCTTAATTTCTTTTATACATCGTTCTAGATTTATTATAGTATTTGAATAGAACATGTGGCAGCGATTAGATAATTCTTCAAATGATATACATTTTGTGCATTTTGAGTTATAATAAGAACGAAATATAACGCTGTTAAGTGAACCTAGCGCCAGAGTGTCGCTATAGCAAACAATTATAGTGAATTTTAAAGAGTGCATTTATTCTATTGTGGTTTATGCGCTATCGCCGAAGTAGATTGAATTCAATCCAATAAGTTTAAATGAAATGCAAGAAAAAATGCGTATAATTTAATATTCCGTACAAGGAAGTCATGTGGTATAGATATCAGATTTTTTCACACTGCATTAGTACCTTTTTCGCGTAAAGAAATAAATTAAGAAAATATTAGCATTTATGTAAAGAGTTGAAAAGCGTAAATATTATTCAACGTTTATTTTATACAATGATTGAAGAAGAGTTTGATTTAAAATGGGAAAGAACATACAGATTTATCGCACTCTGAAACATACTTTGAATGCGGATTAAAAAATTACAGTGCTAAAAAATGCATCAGTTTGAACAATAAAGTGCACTTTTTAGCATTTCAAACCTTTCACGTCAGGCAAAATAGACGACGAAATTCAATTTTCATCAATGATAAGCATAGTAGTTACAGGCATAATGACTTGATCTACGTAAGTAACGATGAAATATTAATGCATGATTCATTTTTATTTCTTGCCGCGTATCTGCTACTACTGAATCTCCAGTTGCACCAACAGTTTAATGCATCATCATTATTATTATCATGTCGAAAACTTCCAGAGTACTCTCTGTCTTCCCAATTTGACAGGTTAAATAAACAGTGGATGGACAAAAATATGGAAACCCCTTGTGAAATGCATGTTTGAAAAGAAAGATTGATTTTAATGGAATATATAGGTGGCGCTGGCGTTTTTGACTACTGACGCCACCTATACAACTTCGTAAAATGTGCTAAACAGTTCAGTTGTTGTCGGAGTACTGTTATGTGAGGTTGTCATTGCATTATGTCAGAGTTAACAGACTTCGAACGTGGGAAAATTGTTGGAGCACGTATGGTAGGTGCTTCCGTAAGCAAGGTAGCCGAGGTGTTTAGTGTTTCAAGAGGTACTGTATCGAAGATTTATTCCGCATATTTGAAAAGCGGAAAAACATCATCTGCTAAATCACAGCGCGGACGAAAGTGTGTCCTGAGTGATCGTGACAGACGATCATTAAGGGCAATTGTGACGAAAAATAAGACCAGAGCTTCAAAAGTTACGGCTGAAATGAATGTTGTGTTACCGAACCCTGTGAGTACCAAAACAATTAGAAGGGAGCTTCATAAACAGGGAATTGCTGGCCGTGCTGCAATCGAGAAGCCACTCATCAGTGATGCTAATGCCCGTAACAGGAAAAGGTGGTGTTAAAAAAAGTCATAAAGCCTGGACTATAGAGCAGTGGAAGCGAGTAATATGGTCTGACCGGTCTTCTTTCACATTGTTTCCCACTTCTGGCCGAGTTTACGTCTGGAGAACGCCATCTCAAGCCTATAATACAGACTGCTTGTTGCCAAGAGTGAAACATGGCGAGGGTTCTGTTATGGTTTGGGCAGCCATATCGTGGTTCTCTGCTAGCCCCATGATAACTGTGTCAGGGCACATGACCGCCAAGACTTATGTGAACATTTTGGCCGATCAAGTTCATCCCATGGTACAAACTTTGTTCCCCGATGGTGATGGTGTCTTCCAAGACGACAAAGCCCCTGTTCACACAGCTCACATTGTCCAGGACTGGTTTTCTGAGCACGAGGATGAGTTGTCCCATCTCCCCTGGCCACCACAGTCACCAGACCTGAATATTATCGAACCTTTGTGGTCTACATTGGAACGGAAAGTGCGTTCTCGTTATCCACCGCCAACATCGTTATCTGAACTTGCCACCGTTTTGCAGGAAGAATGGTATAATATTCCCTTGGCAAACATACAGGAACTGTATTTATTCATTCCGAGAAGACTGCAAGCTGTTTTGGATGCGAACGGGTTTCCTACACCATATTAAGCAAAGAAACATGTTTTTTTAAAGGTGTTTCCATATTTTTGTCCAACCCCTGTATTACGCTTTTGATATCTCTATGTGTATAAGACGTGTATTTATTACATCGTACTTGCCTTTTACGCTGTTTTAATATTTACGCATTATCTGATATGATAGCTACGATCTGCGTATCTGGCATGTGGTTTTAAACAAACTAAAACACGTTTTGCGTACATATTAATGATAATGGATTTTTGCTTTATAACATTTTCGGGTTTTAGAAAGTTTAACGGAATGTTTTATTTTTGTACGAATGAAGAAATTCTGAAATTAAAAAGAAAAGCTGTGTTACATATTTATAGCAAATCAAAATAATCCTTCAGAAATTAAAGAGAAGTTCATGTTAAGAAATAAAGAAGAAAAATAACAAGAAAAACTGCATTTTCTAATTTCATTTAACAGCACAGTGGAATGGAATTTATTTTCTAATTTTAATAGCATTATTATTTACGTTTTTCTCAAACGCCACTTCGCATCAATAATTTTAAACAAAAATAAGCAAGAACAGACAATCAGTTTGTGAAATCCAAAGCAGTATTTCCAGATAAATGTACCAGTAGTAAGCACTAATCAAAAAACGGACATTCTAGACTGGCCTAAAAACAAAAAGTGCATACTTTCTCAGTTAAACTATGGCGATGAGGAGCAGCGATCACTAAGAGTATTCTTACCTTAGGTTAAAAAAACTTAAGGTCTTAACTTAAGGTCTTAAACTTATTGCTGTTTTAAGGTCAGAATATCTACTTCTGGATAAATGCCGACTGTGGGTATTTTTTAAAAATAGAAGAGCAAAGAGCTTTTACAAGCTATGTTCATTCTGAAATAATTTATAAATACTTCTGTCCAAAAAGTTTCAGGAAAGATTAAAAAAAGGTCTCTGGAATAGGTGAGTATACTTGGTCATTCGAATTTCGACAAATTTCTACCATATGAAGTAAAAATTCCTTTGAAACATTTCTTAATCGAGTAAAGTAGATTGCGCTAGGCTAAATAGTCGTAGAATGAATGGAAGATGAAAAAGACTGGAGGTTAAGTAGAGAAAAGAAAAGAAGAGACTTATGTATTAACCCTTAGCGCTCCATTGGCTCCGCTACGGAGCCGTCCGTAACTCCGTAGGCTCCGCTGCGGAGCCCAATGTTTTTAGCATGATTAGGCTTAAGATGTTACGGAATCGTCGGCGTTGGCAATTGTTATGTGTAATTAAAACGTGCTCAGTCTCGCTGCTGTTACGATTGAAACATTATTTGACCCATTTTATGGTTAGCAAGATGGAGAAAAATAATTATTGTGATGAGAATATAGAGTTGATTGATAGTGAAGATGTGTTTGATATTTTATTGTTAAAAGATATTGTGGAAGACGATGTTGAGTATAATTCTGACACTTCAAGTAGTGGTTCCGAAATTATACTACCAAAGAGACGACGAATGGTAGTTATTGAAAGTGAAAGCAAAGAGTCGCCGGAGGACTTAGATGAATGGCGCGATGTCACGGAAGAATTAGATATTCCGGATAGAATATATTTTAGTGTATCGCCAAAGGTCATTGGACCACAAATTCCTACAAATATTGTACAGCCGACACAATATTTCAAATTATTTTTCACAAACGAACTGGTAAATGAAATTATAAAAGAAACCAACAATTACGCAGAAAATGTTCTAAAAAATAAAGAAATATCTAGTAATTCTATTTGGAAAACGTGGCATGCGGTGAAAGAGGATAGTTTTGAGCTTTTATTGGAGTTATTATCAATATGGGTACGATACTCCTGGCGAATATGCAGGACTATTGGTCAGTTAAGGAGAATAGTCACATCCCTTTCTTTGGTAAAACATTTGCAAGAAATTGTGCAGATATTATCAATATGGGTACGATACCCCTGGCGAATATGCAGGATTATTGGTCAGTTAAGGAGAATAGTCACATCCCTTTCTTTGGTAAAATATTTGCAAGAAATTGTGCAGATATTCAGGATGCTGCATTCCACTGCGAAAATGAGCCGAAGTTGCTGGTAGGCAGTGGTACAAAAACGTGCGGAGCGCTAAGGGTTAACATCTGATTATGATTTGAATTTATCAGGCTTTTACATCTCCAACTTCTATGTCAGCGTGCTTCTGAGCAAAAGTTTGAGTTACGGCATCTGCTATGGATTATATCGGAAGGCCTGAAATACAGCAATATGTTTGACCATGAGGTGCATTCTTTTTTCTATTATATAGCGTTTCATAGGTATTTAAATGCTCTCCCAAAGTGGCTTTAACCATTCGCAATTAATGCCATATTTTTTTAGATATTAAATCAAAAAAGACGCTGAAAATGTATATATATATTTAATCTCTTTCCATAAAAGTCAAAATACTATTCAGATTCCTTTTGGATAGCAAAAACCATAGAAATTTAGGTCATTCATATAAGTGGACGTTCGCAAGTTGGAGAACACCTGTAATCAACAACGTAAAATGATAAAATTTGTTTGTCTAAGAACAATAACTAAGAAAATGAATGATATTTACTTAATTGCATGGCTGCGCCTGTAGAGTTAGATATTCTGTAGAGTTAGATATGCCATTAGGTTATTTTGATGATGGAGACTTGAAAAACGAGCAATTCCTCTCGCCGGGACTCGAACCTGGACCTTTCGCATACGCGCCGAGTCTGCTGCTGTTACACCACGAAGGCATGCAGAAAGGAGAGAGAAAATACTACTTCTTGACTTGCAGATTATAAACAATTCATATTCCGAAATTTCTAAGTAAAGACTTAGTGAAACGGAGTCTTAAAAAATATTTCAAGTTATTATTTACTTCTGGGAAATTGTTTGAAGGTTATCTACCCAAGAAAAGACGTCTTTTCTGAGGACTTTCTATCATTTGACGTTTTCATTCTATGTAAGCAAAATCACGAGTTTTTACGAGTCGATTCACTTAAGATCGAACAAGTTGAAATAAACAAAAGGTTTGAGGTTTTAGTCTCCAGAACTTTATTAACTTATTTTGACTTTTAAATTAGTGGCTACAGTTAAGTGAACCTAATGCGTGAGAAACATAAATAAGTGTCAATAAAGATAGACAAAAATGGAATAACAGGCATTTGCAGTTTTAAAAAGATCAGCAGGAAGTAAATACACCAGATTTAAACGGAAGAATACAAATGTACTAGTTATAAGTAAGTTTTTTACTTAATTCAACAAACCAGATAAAAATTCAATTACGATTCAAAATTTTGCAATTTGTTTCGGTTCTGAAAATTTTGGCAACATGAGTGAAAATATGGTAACACGAAAACATAATTTTAAATGCTAACGTTTATTACTGAGACTCGTATCACTAGAAACGGCAATATAAAACTTTAAAATTTTTTAATAAAAATAACTATAAACTAATATCGAGAGTAAGGCATTTGTATTACTTGAAAAAAAAAATCTGAAACGTTTCAGATTTTAAATTACGTCCAAAGGGGCGTTTTTTAACATTTTGTGTGTTACCTTTCTTTATTAAATATCATGTTCCTCGCACTTAAACCATAAGATCCAGTGCAACAGCAATATCGCAAAATAGTTTTAAAACGAGCATATCTTTAGAATTTCCGATACAGAGACTCACGCGCTGGAGATAAAAATATTTTTTCTGCACAACGTTGCCATTGCTCGCTTTGAAATCCTTGCGTTTGTTGATCAAAAATTCGTCAAAGTTTTAAAAAATAGGAAATCGATCATAAAACAAATTTCAAATTTCAAATTTGGTCTTCCACATGCTCATATTCGTTGGAGGATTACGTTATTCAAAATTCGATGACTCTATGTACCGTTATTTTATCACAATACGAGAAATATACATACATTGATGCAGATTTTTCATTATTTAATTTCTTCAAATATAATGCAGAACTCTAACATTTTATGGCAACAGTTTGAAAAGTGAACCGACATTTATCCGTCCGACGGAAAATGCCAAAACGAAACTAATAGTCCTTCGGGATTCAAATCCCTTTGGACTAAAAAAAAAAAAAAAAAAAAAAAAAACATGACCGCTTCATCTGGACAGTCAATGCCGTAAAAAAGAAAGTGTCCGATGTTGAGTTGACAGTCCCTTCTTTCATTCAGACTTTCAAAGTAAAAAGAAATGCGGTCGACAGCCCATCTGTTCGGTGGTCTAGTAATGACAGCGGAAGTCATTAAAAACATTTGCGCAGAATGGTTTAGTAACAACCGAAAGCTTCATTTGGAAGATGACTTTTTCCTTGCGGTTTCCTTCATTATGTTTCTCAATAGAATTTTGCGTATAGTATAAAACCGCAGTTTATATTTAACTTTTCGAACTGAACCGTCTCGTCTGACTTCGAATTCATGGTGAAGTAGACAATAAAAGAATGTATTAGACTACGTATTAATAACTCAGCTTCACTTAATCTAATCATTAACTGCCATCCAAATAATGAACTCAGGGGCTTTCCTTGAAATGTCCACGAAAACTCATCTACCTTCGTGGATTATTTCCTTTATGGGAGGGAAAATTATGCAAAAATGCTCAAGGCTCCAGCTAAAATAAAAAGTTAAGCATCAGTTATACTTTTAGTAAAACCTAAATGTTTCCTTACGCATCCTAATTTCGAAAAACTAGATATAATAAGACGAGGAAGGTATTACATTAGAGGATATTTACGAGAAAAAGTTAAAAAGAAAATGAAAGAAATTAGAAAAGCTTTCCTTCTTATTATTCACAGTATTCTTTTCGAGGGAAAAGTAAATTATAAGGATGACGGGGTGGGGGGAGAGTTTCTATCGGTCAAAACAAATTCTGTTCTGAATCTTTCCTCAACAGTCACAAAAGAAAGCCAGTAAAACAACAAGCTGCAAAATCATCTGCAAGTCCAAAAGAAAAGAGAAATACATAGCCCTGCCCTGCACGAACTTAATAACTAAGACTAAAACACTTGCAAAATTACAGTGAAAATTTTTTCAATGAATTTCAACATGAACAGTTTCCATATTTGATTACAAAAACACGTATCTTTATTTTTTCTAACACTGAAAGGAATATTCGTGAGGGCTTACGAATATTCCTTTTAGTGAGGGCTTTCTAAGTCGCTCAAAACAGGAATATTCGTGGAATGCTGGAACAAAATCAGAAGTATTCGACCTGGAAACAGAAATATTCGTGGGTGTTTTCTAAGCACTGCAAAATTTCATTTAAGCAATAAACACTGCATGAAGCAAAATTGCAAAGGTATCTTTATTATATGCGGCTTAAGTGTCTGTTTGTCGCCGATAGTTTATTGGTTGCTTGTGTAACTGTACTAGCCAATGGGGTGAAGTTGCCACGGCATTCAAATAGTCCATATATACTGATACCATACATGCAGTTATCATTGTTTTAATTAAATTATCGTGGTATTTAAGAACATTTAAATATTTTTAATTGATACAATTGTTGCTTATTATGCATTTAACTATATTTACATATGAATTACCTATAAACTTGCAAACGTGAGAAATTAAAGGAGACGAAACCAACTAACGTGCGTAGTACATATCATCAGGTAGGTTTACCCAAACTACTATGCTAAATATCCTTTCGCGTAAAGAGTTTAAAATTTTGCCCGATTTTATTCCGACATTGTATTTTAAACTGAATTTTCAGCTGAACGCAAATTGAGCGTGTCAGGGGGAAGGTGAACATTTGTTTGCATAGGGGCGTCCTCGCCGTCTGCCCTGGGTAATTAATTCAGTTTGAAATGGCAGACACCTTTGCACAAATCATTTTAATTACAATTTATAATATCTAGAACAGCGGTCATTTCGTATGATCGCCCGGCTTTCTAGTAATTAATAAGAGATGCGCGATGCGTAGATGCGCGAAAGCTTTCAGGAACCTAGAGAAAGTCTTCAAAACATCAATATAACTGACAGCGATATTCGGTTATTTTTAACAAAGTATTTCAGCAGGCAAATAAAAACACAATAACCATCATTATTCAACTGCAATACATTAAAAATTCAAAGTTAGTTTGTGAGCAATTTTTAAGGGCATATTTTCGATTACAAGGCATTCATTCAACTTCAAGTGAAAATTCGGAAAGAGTGATTGATAGTAAGCGCTATGCGTTGCTGTCATCCGCACAAGGAAAGTTCTTAAACTTGATTGACAATCGAAATTAAACCTTTGCACAATAACCACTGATTGCCGCTTCACTTTTTAGAGGTGTTCTTATATAGTTTAATATTCAACTGAAAATAGTCATGAAATACCAAGTGAATGCGCCTCAGAAACGAGAACATATATGAACGAACGAACAACCGCAGATTTAGTTTCACAGTTTCCTCTTTGCTGGGGGGCCCACCAGCGGCCGAGCGGTAAAGACGCTGAACACTGGTAGTTCGATCCGAGGTTCGAATCCCGCGAACGGGCTGGCTGCATGGGCGTTTTCGTGGTTTTCCCCATGTGTAACGTGTATACGAGCCAGTTTCCCTTAGAAAGTCCTCCACGAAAGGCATCCCTCCCCTTAGGCAGATAGCCCTAGTGTGCTTTGCCATAATTAAATACACCACACACCACCTCTTTGCTGGGTCTTGGCGAAATTAAACCTTATGAAATAACACAACAGATGCGGTGGCCCCACTTCCTCTTCTAACCACAATTTGTTGACAACACGCTTGGCAACTCATTTCAATTTAAAAAATAACTTTCGATTTAGTTATTTCAAATTATTAAAGTACACCAGTATATTTATAAACTCCGTACGTGATGGAAAAACTTCGACAAAAAATTGCTTATTAAAAACTGGTACAGCATATTCCATAGAAGATGCCAAGGCAAGGAAGACTGCAATTTTTGATTAGCTGTTGAACGAATACTACACATATCAAAAAGCATTTTAACAATTTTATGATGATTATATTGCAACAATATTTAGTTATCTAAGGCAACATCCACCATGGCTATGGAGATTTGAAGTTAAAAAGAAAATTCAGCTCTGTGATGTTTACCAGCTCTGTGATGCGGTCTGATGTACTGTTTCTCTCGCACACAGCCATTGATAAACTATGAGTAAAATGACACATAATTTATATATTACTATATAAATGAATTTTGTTGTGATTTCACAGGAAACAGCTAATCTGTGTATTATTATAGTAACATGAATACTCTGCATACATACAATTACGGGCTGCACGTAACGAGAATCGAATTTCAGGGATGTGATGAATTTATATTTCAGAACTCCATACATAGATACTTATTTTAAGTACATTACGATACACTGAGTTAAACTAAACTGAAACGGCTAGAAATGATTTGCTGTTGCAGATTAACAAACTGATTTTGTAAAAGGACACACCCGTCATGTTCCTCAAATCGTCAGCATTTTTTGCTTGAAGAATAACCAAACTTATGTAACTCTGATTATATATGAGGTAACTCTAGAATATTAAGCTTCATACATTTAAAAAAATATGATGTTATACACCACATGACTTCCTTGTACGGAATACTAAATTATACGCATTTTTCTTGAATTTTATTTAAACTTATTAGATTGAATTAAACCTACTTCGCCGACAGCGCATAAACCACAATAGAATAAATGCATTCTTTAAAATTCACTTTGTTTACCATAGCGACACTCTGGCGCTAGGTTTACTTAACAGTATTATATTTCATTCATATTATAACTCAGAATGCACAAAATGTATATCATTTAAAGAATTATCTAATCGTTGCCACATGTTCTATTCAAATACTATAATAAAGCTAGAACGATGTATAAAAGAAATTAAGATACAAAACAAAAAAGAAACAATTTTTCACAGAAGATTGAGTATTTCTCATTTAATTAATTCAGTTCTCACTTCGCGAGAAGGCAAAAATACATAAAAACTCAAAATATCTATATTAAAAATTATGAAGGAAATCTTAAACACTTATTCCCTCGAAAAAATTCCAGAAAGGATTAAGCATGATTTAATTGGCAATAATAAATGAAGGCGTTATCTTTTTTGTTGCGAAGCTAAGTTTCTCTAGATTGGCTACAAATCCACTAGTCTGCTGTTTCAAATGTAAACAATCAATAGGCGCCATAAAAAAAAAAGGCTTAGCGGCACTTAAACAACTTTAAAATTGTTGATAATTCTAAAAATATTGCATACAGATTTACTAAAGGCATAAAAACCTTAACCGGAAGATAAAAACAATATGATTCAATCATTTTTAAAGCAAAAACTGTACAATTTACAAACATATAAGAGTAAAGAAACTGAGATCACTGAGCCGGGTAACAGAGTGGATATACATATAAATATATTTATATACGTTTGGTGCGGCCGATTGCAACCAAAATACGAGGTGCACATCTACATGTTATAGCAGTCCTATATACAAAATTTCAACGTTCTGAGGCTACTCGTTTTTGAGTTATGCGAGATACGTACGTACGCACGTACGTACATACGTTCGTACAGACGCCACGAAAAATTCTCTTCAGAATTAATTTTAAAGCAGTTTTATAGTTCTTTTGAAGGAAAAGAATATTTTATTCTGTCCTTACGTACTGATATCACGCAAAAACATCGTTAAATTGCATTCGATAGCGGTCAAAATGGATATTTTCGTTGAAATATGTTGCCTGAAACTTTTCGCGATTACAATACTTCCTTTTTACTTCGTACAAGGAAGTAAAAATACAGATGTTTGATTTTTGAAACAACTCAGAAGAGAATTTGTTTGCGCTTTTATCAAAATATTAGTCAGGATTCAAACAGGTTCATAGGTTAACTTCCCGGCCATCTTTATTTTAGTCTCTTACAGACATTATTGTGTTGAATTTGCATCATCTTAAGAGAATGTTATGTTGTGTATTATTTCTGATTTAGTTTGCACCCAGTTTTATATATATGCAGTTATATAAAACTGGATGTAAACTAAATCAGTTTTATATATATGCGTCCAGTTTTATATATATGCAGTTATTAAAATCATCAAAGCTCTTATAACCATTTTCTTCGGTTGTATTCATTTAGAACGTCTGCTCTTTGTTTTGAAAAGGACAGAGTAAAAATATTTTAAAACAAAGAAAACTTTAATATTGCGCATTACTTGAAACGCACCAATATATTGTAGATCAGATTTTAGTTAAAATCTCTTATGCAAAAATAAAGGGATCTGCATGGTAAAAGGATGGGTTAATTAGGCATCTCACTACGTAATTAGTTATTTTTAATGACGGTATAGTGATTAGGGGAGCCTACTACGGTACCAAAGGGCCCGGGTTCGAATCCCGGATAAGACATGAATGTTTGTAAATGCATAGTGTCGGTGCAGCAGCGCTCAAATATGCGGCGAGCCGAAAGTCCTCTCGTGTGGATTGGCGGTTGAGGAGAGGGGTGGGAGACCCCGGATCCTCCCCCCCTCCCGGGGTGCTCTTCCTCAAATTTGGGAGTGGAAAATAGTCCAACCTCTCTTCGGAGTAGGCTCTGGAAACCACTGTTCCATGTAATGTGGACACAACAACAACATTTCAGTAATTAACTGTGGAAAAATATCCCAGGTACGTCAAAGTATTTTAAACAATTCATCACATACTCAGGTAGTAGTAGTAGTAAAAGTAATAATTATAATAGAAGAGGGGAAAGTTAATTTATTTTTCTTAAAAGTGTTAAATAAATTTATAAGGAATTTTTCGGAAAATGTAAACTCCCAAGTACTTGATTCTTACTAAATTAGTTACTTTTATAGCTCGAAATTCATTTTGAAATTTAAAAAGCAATGACAAAAAGCATTTAACTCTACAATATCAGCTGTTTGGAGGACTTTTGTTATTTTTAAAGTATTTTAAAAAATATATTATTCGATGTACACAGCAGGACTAGCACTTCATAAATATTTTCTCGGAAAAGATTAAATAACTAGTGTTGTCTAGCAATAATGAGTTCTTAACCTATCATCAGCAATTCTTTTTTTAAGTGCCCAGAAATGTTGCATTCTTGTCAAAATTTAAAGAAAGGTGAGACCAGGGCTCAACTAGCTTGCCTTTGAGACAAGTAGAATTCTAACTCCAGCAGTCTATCTTGAACTCATGGTAAATACGGTAAGTTGGAGAGGAAGGGAAGAAGTTGCCACCTGCGTGCTGACTGAGAGATTCAGCGAAGAACATCAAGAGGCATGTTCCGGGATCTAGAGGAAGAGGGATGAACATTCCACCAGAAGCGGAGGTGCGCGGCATTCTTTCTTCCAATCGGAGTCAATTATATCAGGATGGAGGAGGCTCAGGAGGTCGGCGCAGGCGCAGCGAATCGAAGAACAAATAGCGGACACACCCACGCCTCAGCGGTCAAAGACAGAATTCCATTCTGTTCGTCGAAAGATTATATACATACGCTAATATTTTATGTGTTAAGATTTACTCTCTTATTTCCTTCTATTTCAACGCACAATACAGAATTTCGAACAAAAGAGAAGTGCACCTGATTCTAATGCTGTATCAAAAGGAATGATATTACAAAATTTAAAGAACACAAAGGTTGCGTTCAGTACTTGGTTCAGCATTCTTTAATTGTGTTCATTAGATTGTACTCTGCTTCATTTCAATATTAGCATATCAAAGCCAATGTCAATAAGAATTTGGTCGGGATAACGCTGCAACATGATCTAACATCTAAAATACTCATTTCTTCATAATTGTTTTGGGTTTATAAGAGACTATGGGAATCTCACTGTTATCATACTTTAAATCAGGGTTTCTTAAACCTTTATCAGTCGCCACCCCTTTTTATCACTGCGATTGTTTCGCGACCCCCAGGACCCCTGAGTGAAAATAGGGCGCTGGTAGGAATCTTCTGTTAAAATTAAATTTTGTGTTTATATGGGTTTTGGATATCTGTGGTGTTCTATGTTGTGAATTTGTGTTTATGAATTTTTTTTTGTTTGTTTGTTAGCCTGTAATATTGTGTTAAATGTGCTTATTTAGTTTTGATTTAGTATTTTTGTTTGTTGTTTGGGGGTGGCTGGGTTACTGTCTGCCCTCGTTTGTGGAGATACGGGGCCCCTTCTTTTCAGCTATGGGGACACTTGTGTCCAGGTGGGCTAAAGGGAGCCTCCAATTCTTACAATTCTTACCCACAGGACCCCATAATAGTAACAAAAATTTTGTGGGACCCCCACAAATATTGTGCAAATCCGACACACGCGTGAGTGAAACTGTCAATTTTTTCGTATATACTGTAATATACTATTGTAGTTTAAAATCATTGACTTTAATTTCTAATTTTAAGATATAGAACAATGTGAAAATTTTAAATAGGTAACAGACGAAATGACAGCGTCACGTGCAAAGCAAGGGAAATGAACTTTTATATTATAAAAAGAATGCGTCGAAAGGTTTTCATTTTTCTTTGTCTGTATTGTCTTGTCTTTATCTATTTTCAGATGCATTGTGTAAAAATATTTCGTAATCGTAAAATTATTATAATAAGTTAAAGAAATATTAAAACTGCTAAAATTTTGACGACCCGCTTGGGGATTGCGACCCAACGTCTAAGAAATCTTGCTTTAAAGGAAAGCTTCTATACATAAAATGTAATTTTAAATTAAAAAAAAGACATATTTTTAGATTACTCTTCCTTTCATTTTAAGGTAATTAATTAATTCTTCTTCTTCTTACATATTTTTCTGTCCGCAACGAACTAAAAAGAAAACACTTCTCCATTTTTGCATCCCATCGCAGCAAGTCGTATAGCCTTACTTTTAAATTGAAATTCTTTGTACTATGAAATTACTACTACTCCAGAATTTTCATATATGTTTTAAAATATTATATCCATGTATGAATATGTCCACATTCATAAAGTATAAACATTTCAATGTTTTATGAATTTTTTAGCCTTACTTTTAGACTCATATTTCCGGGCTAAAATTTAATACTTCATTCCTAACTCCAACAGTCACATACCGGCTCCGGAAATGATCCAGATCACTGACCAATACAAACGGAGCTATTATGTTCATTACATAACAGGCGAATAGGCTGACTGCCGAAGATGTTCGCACACTTGTAAATTATATAAATAGTTTAAATCTTAATATTTAACATCATATCCAATTGATATATCAAAAAATATATTAAATGTATTACTGCATTAGTAACAGATGTCATACATTATGTACAACATCATATATTGTGTATTTGAAACAGAATCATTTTTGCGCAAAAATAGTGCTGAATAATTAAGAAATATAGAGAAAAATATTACCTTTCTGTAAACTAAAGAAAATAAATGGTTTTAAAAACAATTTTCATACTGTAGTTATGTTTTTTTTTTTTTTTTTTTTTTTTTTTTTTTTTTTTCCCCTTCCCATAAGAAAAACAGTTCCTGGTTTTAAAATTGTAAAACCATGAATAAACACACGTTTCTGTTTGAGACATGTTTGGTTGTATAAGATCTCTAATTAGAGCCTGCATGTTCTTAATTTTCGCTATGCGCTATCCTCAAGAAGAAAGAAAATATGAAGTAAAAACTAAATTTTGTTTTCTCTTTCGTCTCGGAAAATAGAAAACTCAGATGCACGTACTATCTTTTGACGATTCTGCGAAGTGATAAGCTTTATCTCACCGAAATGGCGAAGGGCATTAAGTTTAAAAATGAACATGAAAATTGTAAAAAATGTAATTTTACTATAGAAATTTCAGTTTTCGCGTCAGATGAATAAAAAGTTCAAAATTATTCTAAAATATTTCCGCCTTACTGTGTACAGCCCACCAGCGGCCGAGCGGTGAAGTCGCTGAACACTGGTAGTTCGGTCCGAGGTTCGAATCCCGCGAACGGGCTGGCTGCATGAGCGTTTTCGTGGTTTTCCCCATGTGTAACGTGTATACGAGCCAGTTTCCCTTAGAAAGTCCTCCACGAAAGGCATCCCTCCTCTTAGGCAGATAGCCCTAGTGTGCTTTGCCATAATTAAATACACCACACCACCACCACCACCACCTTACTGTGTACAAAGCGAAGAAGATAGACTAAACACAAACACAATGTTTTACTTCTAATACAAAGCTTCATCACTTACTAAAAATTAATTCACAAATATAAAGATTAAAACAAAGGTGCTTGTAAAAGCTTTTGTTAAATAACACTTTTGATGTCACATAGGAAAAACAATAAATTGCCTCCACGCTTTTGGTCAACAGAACCCTTGAAATAGCAGCCAGACTCAGGAACTTCTACGTAAAAGTTATTATATCTAAGCGCGCTATTATGCTTATTATCAAAATCAGGAAGTTGTTGATACGATGATTTAATAAAAATTATGTTTTTTCCTTTTCTTTTTTCCCCCCTCTTGAAAAGAGAATATTTTTTGTGGATCAGGTTATTTTGACCTAGTTATTAGCTGCTTTTTCCTATCATTAATTCTTTTCAAAAGAGTATAACATATATAGAAAAACTATACATATATTTCAAATTTTTATTACATCGTTTTTCTTTCCTTTCATTTTACGTAAGCAAACTATCAGTTTCGTAACATATTTCATGTTGTTAATGAAGTAATGAGCGTGCAAGAATAAATTTTAAAACTTACTTACACTGTGTTTCTAACCAACTGTAGACAAATGATAATAATTAAAAATATTAGTCATTATCATAGGGTCATAGATCCAGATTTGATTACATAAGGAATGCATGTTCGCAGTTAATGAAGTAATAACTAACTAACCAAGTAACTCATTTAGTATTAACTAGTAAATAATGAAATAATTATTAAACAATTTAATAATTATTAGTTAGTAAATAAATTGCGAACAATTCTATAAAATCGCGCACGATATCGTCGTCCTGTAAAGAACCTAGCAAACATATGACCTATTCTGTTTTCGTTATTTATCTCTGAAGAACACACAATTGATTAGCTTACAGTAAAGGAGTAAGTTTCTATTAAATAAATGTATCTAGCTTACTAGATCAACATTAACATTTTAGTAAGAAGTTTAATAGAATTATTATTTTTTTATCATAAACTATGGGGAAGGTCACATCCATGAAACTACTATCGAAGAATTCTCTTTTTGGGGGGAAGGGGAGGGAGAACTACGAAGTTAAACAAGCATTCAGTGCACTAAGTTATTGATTAATTGTTAAATTTGTACTTTAAAGCAAAATCTAAAGTACCTGATGTAGACATCACATGACTTCCTTGTAATGCCTATTAATTTATGCACATTTTTGCTGCTCTTCGTTTAAACTTATTTTCTCGAATTTCATTACAGATATATTTCTAATTCAATCAATTCAGTTCTCACTTCTCTACAAGGCAAAAATACATAGAACCTCAAAACACCTTAATTGAAAATTGTAAATTACAGAAAAAACATTAAACAGCAAATACAGTTAAAAACAGTTAAAAAAAACAATTTTTACAATTAGAATTGGAGTTTCTACGCAAAAACAAAGAATTTGGCCTGCGGCCAGGAGGACAGAGTTTTCGGTACGCAAAATCGAATGTTTACTTACGATCGCACTCGGCAAAAAGACCCTGAAGTTGGTGCGCAAACTGATTTAATTCTCAGTTCTACTAAGAGTTTCAAATTAAATAAATGGCAGCCTCGTTAGATTTAATATCCCTTAAACTTTTAAATTGTTAATAGTTCTATAACTATTGCATGCAGATTAGCTAAAGGTATAAAAACTTTAACCGAAACATAGGAACAACGTAATTCAAACACTAAAAGTTAAAACGTAATTCAAACATTAAAAGCAGAAAAAGGACAATTTACCAACATATAAGAATAAAAAAAACTGAGCTCACCGAGCTGGGTTAAAAGCGTGGGATTTATATATATAATGTGTGTGTCTGTGTGCGTTTGATGCGGCCGATTGCAAATAAAAAACGAGGTGCAGAACCACATGCTATGGAGGTCCCATATACAAAATTTCAAGTTTCTAAGGCTACTCGTTTCTAAGTTAGAGGAGATACATACGTACATACGTACAGACGTCACAAAAAAAAAAAAAAAAAAAAAAAAAAAAAAAAAAAAAAAAAACTCTTCGGAATCCATTTTAAAACCTTTTCGCCACCCATTTTTGGAAAAAAGAGTCCTTTATTCTGTCCACACGTACAGATGTCACGCAAAAACATCGTTCAAATGCATTCGAGAACTGTCAAAATGGATATTTACGTTGAAATATGATACCCGAAATTTTTCGTGATTACAATACTTCCTTTACTTTGTACAAGGAAGTAAAAAGTGTTCGGGTTTCAACAAACAATTTTATCGTTCCTTTATATTTTAGAGCAACGCTTTGATTTAAAATCTTATTCCAGCGTTGGACCTTAATGTAAATTCTTCCCGTCTTGGGTTTTTTTTTTTTTTTTTTTTTTTTTTTTATTAATTATTACAAAACAAACATAAAACTAAATGTTTACAAACATACAAACATAAAACTAAAAAATTATATTATATATTATTACAAACATAAAACTAAAAAATTACGTTTTTCATTCAATACAGTCAGAATTATGAAAAAGTGATTTATTTACTCTTCAGCACAAAACACATCGCATAGTTAAAATTAAAATTTAATATACTATCCAGTCTAAATTTAGATAATATTCACTAATTTAATTAGTTGGAACACAAATTTGCTGCCATATTTCATAAAAAAAATTTTATAACACAATTCCTTGCTTTATCATTCATTAAACTAAGTAAATGGAAGAAAATTCAAAAATTTATTAAATTCGGAAATTTAATTCACGTAAAACTTCTAACACAGAAAGTCTTAACTTAAACATAGAGTTCTAAGATGTAGTAAATAATAATACAAACATTACGTAACATAAATATCAAATAACATATATTTTCAGAAAAATATCACTTATTAAGTGTATTCTGAAGTACCTTATTAAGGAGTATTAGTATCTTATTAAGCTAAAATTTAAATTTTATTTTCAAGTTCTTTCATTTATCTAAAAATCTACATTGCTACAAAAACGTAAATACTCACAAAATACAAAGTATTATCCGGATACTACAGACCAAGTAAAAGGTAAATGGCAGCTTCCTCCTTCAAGAAGGGAAAACGAAGAATTGTGAATCAAGTTACGTTATTTTGACAGCCAAATATTATTTTCATGTGGTTTCAGCTATTTACTGCCCGCAGATTCAAGTAATCGAACGTAAAATGTTCTGTTTGTCGTTACCTGACTGCGCCATTTAGCTTTATCAATGGTATTTACTTTGTTGGCATGGGCACGGCAAACAAAAAAGAAAAGTACTCTTGAGAGTATTTCCTTTCTTCATTCATTCCTGTTTGTTTATTTTCCTTCAATAGCATGACTGTCGGCAGATCGTATTCCTCACCTGTCGTTCAGATAATTTTCCGTCATAAAATGAGTCACGGGAAGCCTTCTCCATCAGGAACAGTGGTGGGTTTTCCACCAACAACCGTCTGCGTTCGTGTACGAAATACATGACTGTTCGATTGCAAAATTGCATTCTTTCATTCTTTTTAATTAAGGGGACTCATACACCTTAAAAACCGTAAGATATTCGAATATGTGACTGTTGCAAGAATTTAGATAACTTATTTATTTTAAATACAATTACTTCCAACCTTTTACAGCTGACTGCATAATATAGCTGCTTTCTGAAACAGTAATCAGAAAGTTTGTGTTGCCACAAATATTTTTATAATTTAATCCGCTTTGAGACAGCAGTTTTCGTCGTGTTTCCACCTTGCGCGCACAGTTTAAAACATTCTGTTGCATAACTTAATCCCATATTTAATGTATAGCTTTTATAACTACTGGTGAACCAAAAATTCTAAGAATTTCATGTTAAATTTTTATTTTATTGGAGTTGAGTTTATAAAATGTATTTTATTTAAAAAAATCTCTAATGTTTTTGTCCATAAAATTTTTTAATAATTAAATATTCATCAGATTTTTGGTTCAATTAGAAAATAGTGCCCATATAAAAAATTCCATTAAATTTCAAGTATGTAACATTAGCCATTTTTGATATATCATGCGCGGAGGGTGGAAACATGATGAAAATTTTGTCACAAAGCGAATTAAATTACAAAAATATTTGTGGCAACACAAACTTTCTGGTTACTAGTTTCCAAAGCAGCTATATTATGAAGTCAGCTGTAAAGCGTTGGAAGTAATTGCTTTTAAAATAAATAAAATATTCCAATTCTTGCAACAGTCACATATTCGAAGATCATAAAGGGTTTAAGATGTATGAGACCCCTTAATGAAACGATTTAATTGATTACAGGACGGAATATAGTAATGAAGAGAAAGACTACTACAGTAAAAAATAAATGAACAACCTAATAACTTAAGCGAAAAAGTTTAAGTTCTTAACTAAATTCCCGTGTTGCTTCAGTGAGACCGTGTTTAAAAGAGAAAGCTTCTGTACTTGCTGTTTTCCAGGGACCATTTTGACTAAAGTAGCTTTTTTATTACACCCCCTTCCTCAGAATATACCCTCAGAAAAACTTAATGCTTCCTGTTAAGATTCCTTGCACAATCATTAGAATACCCCACTATTGTCCTTCAAACACAAACATTCTCCACTTCTACGAATGTCATTCTGCATATTTTATTAGTCGATAACAATTGTATCAAAGCAGATCTTTTAATTAATATAGTCTATAATTACTTGCTTCAGCAACTGTTTCAGACGCCCTTAATAACTGTTGCAACAGTCGATTTGTTCACGCACGTGCGCTATCAGTGTGTCAGAAGTCTATTTTCTTCATCTCTAATTGCTTTCACCAAAGATTTGATGACAACACTTTGTAAAGTTTATCCTAAGTTTTTAACAGTTAATTTTAAGTTAAAGTCACTTTCCTATCCATTCTTAATTTCAGCTTACAATTTCCTGACAGAATATGTTTTCAGAATCGCGGTTAAATACAAATGAAGGAAGTGCAAGTATTTGAAGTTGAAATTATACTGACTTCGTTAGAGAGCCAGAGATTTTGAACAGCACGCGTTCGTCTTTTGGCTATACTCTCTCTCTCTCTAAAGCTATTTCTACGATCGGCCGTATTTCAGGCCCTTCATAGCTTCGCCGTTTAGTTAGCGTTAAGAGGCCAACTCTTGTAGAATTTTGATAACTTCGGCTATATCTCTTTAGTTAAGTTTCATTCTTAGTATTCCTGAATTCA
The DNA here is from genome assembly GCF_044657685.1 of Stegodyphus dumicola. Lineage (NCBI taxonomy): Eukaryota > Metazoa > Arthropoda > Arachnida > Araneae > Eresidae > Stegodyphus > Stegodyphus dumicola. The sequence goes on from NC_140779.1 coordinate 15,053,750, forward strand.
AGCACAAGTGGAGGCTTTGCTGTAAACTCCAAGAAGGAGTCAATTGTTAAATTTATTTTGAATAATAAAAGGTAATTAACCTTTCGTAAGTTTACGTTTCTATCTTTCTGAACTAAGCGATTATTCGCTTGCCAGGTCTTAAGGTTCCACATATTTCGCTGTAAGTTATAGGTAGGGACATTACAAGTTCTTGATTAAAATTAACCAGTTACTATAATTTTGATCTTTAGTTGTAGAGACATTAAGTTTTTTCGATGCAGGAGATGTGAAAAATCTTTAGTGGTCTCGTCGGGACTCGAACCTTGGACCTCTCGAATACGCGTAGAATATGCTTCCAATTACACCCCGAAAGTATGCGGAAAGGAGGGAGAAAATACTTTGTGTACTCCCCCTTTCAAACGGTGGCTGTGGGTTAGGTGACCCAATCGCCAAATTCTGATGGTTACTAATTATCGTCCACCACGTTTTTAGTTGGGGCGCCATTTGTAGAGTCATCAAGATTTTCTGAAACAGGACGTGAAAAATGTGCAATGACCTAGCCGGGACTCGAACCAGAACCTCTCGAATACGTGCCGAGTGTGCTACCGTTACACCACGAAGGTGTGCTGAAAGGTGGGAGAAAACTTATTCTTTCTGCATTCCTCACCAGAATGCAAATTAGCTCTAAGTCAATTTAAGCTGAGAGTTTGGGATCTTGAGAGAGATACAGAGTTCCCGATTTTCCCGTAGCGTTGTTAGAATATACTAGCTCTTGCTAATTGTAATCATTTGCATACTATCCCAGCCGATACTTTAAACTTAAGTGCCTATAAGTTATTTAACTCAATTTGAAGCAGATTTTTAATTAGCATCGCAACAAGTCATGGTTATTTGTAGCACAACAAGCCGTGTGCTATTTTGTTAAGGCTCAGTTTAACAAAAAGTTGTTAAGTCTTTGCAGATCATTGTAATGCAATTTTAGGCATAACAAATAACCCGCTACTAGTCTAGTAAGATTGTAGGACTAAAGTTCCAGTATCAGACCAAGTATACATAACTTCAAGACATCATGAAAACTAATAATAAAAGATTGACTGTGATTTACATTGCTCGCGGCATGCAAATCTTTTTTTCATTCGGTGTCATACCTATTAAAATGTCTGCACTAAGTCGCTATATAAGCACTAAATATTGTAATAGCATCCATACCTGTCGCACTTGATTTAATTGATTAATTAAAATACACTGGATAAGATGAACATGAAATTACTACGAGATTTAAGTCTCTGTATACTATGCTTTCTTAAGTAAAGTTACTTTAATATGATAATTCATGGAAAAAATTGATCTTTTCACGTAAATAAATTTCAGAAAAAATGGATGGATGCTTTCATTATTAATATCTAAGCTGACTCAATTTTTGCCACTGTTAAATTTTTAATTAATGAAAAAATATGTATTCGAAAGTTCGGAAATATAAATACACTCAAATTATGCAATATCATCACCAATAAAACCACTGATACTATTCATAATATACATAATTATTACGGGATACATGGCAGAAAGGCTACAAAATTTTCGTATAGCACAAAAGCGATTTTTTTTTTATTACATGTATGTAGTAAAATTAAAAATCATTGGAAAGTTTTGTTAGTGATTAAAAAAACTGAAGTTTACGTAAAATATCAGAATTAAATTTTAGGTCTCATAGAATTTTTTTAAAAAAATTTTACCAGCCTTTTTGAGAAAATAAAATGTAAAAAAATATAGATGATTAAAGCGGGGAAATAATTAGTGTACGACATTAAAATGCCGTTGAAAAAAATCCTCTGCATCTTTTTCTTTATTCATGTTTGGTAAAAAAAGAAAAAAAAAAAATGTAAAATACCAGCTAATCCCTAGAAATTCTGAATTCAAAAATTTTCTTTCCAGTCTTTTTAAAATTAGTAGAATGCTCGTGGAATTCTTTTTTAATGCTTTTGAATTCTTAAATAATTTTCGTAAGAAAAACGGGAAAAGTGCATTACCTCTATTATTTCTCAAATTACCCACGCATTCATGAAGGCGTGCTGCCCATATACCTATTTAATAACTTTTCTTGTTTATACATATATAATTTAAATCCCTAATACTAATTTACAAATACCGTAATTTATTGCTGAAAAACTTTATTCGACGGGGTTTTCAAGATTTTTGGTCATCGGTTCAAGCGCATTTAAATTCGAACCTACTTCAGGAGAAAGAAAAAATTTAAAAAAAAATATTTAATTAGAATTATATTCGAATTACCTTTAATTCCATTATTTCCTCATAAAATGGTAGATAAAAAACTTACTTTGGTCCTCTTAACCAGATATTATTTCTTTGATTCTTCAGGTGTTCCAAGGCATATTGTTTATGGAACAAAGCTTCACCTATTCTTAATTACGCGAGTTCCTTAAGACGCCAGAATTTAGTGTAATGAATGCAAGAAAATTGCTTTACGTTCAGATACAATATTCTTTCTTTTTCACTAGAATGATCGTCTGGCCATCACATTTTCACCTCCGCTTGCCAACTTGACACGAGATAGAAATGAACGAGGGGAAAGCCGGCTCGTCCGCTCTGACAGAAAGTAACTTCCCTAATTCAGCATTCCCTCCCTCGTTGCGAAAAGGTAAAACAAAATACAACGAGCGTGAACTCCGAGAGAAATTGCGACGTCACAGTGACGTCGACCGGTACAGGTACACCTATCTTTTAAAGAACGCGGCGCCACCAGTATGTTTGCCACCGGAATCACCTCTGATTTGCCACTTGTCACATTATGCCAGCTGCACTGACAGGGAAAAATTACAGAAAGCAGAACGACAGAAATGACTTTAAAACTGCAATGAAATTCTGCCAAAGGGGGAAATTTCCAGAGAAATTACCTTGCTAGAAATTTAAATTTAAAATATTTATGACGAACGTACGTACGTACATACGTTCGTACAGACGCCACGAAAAATTCTCTTCAGAATTAATTTTAAAGCAGTTTTATAATTTTTTTGAAGGAAAAGAGTATTTTATTCTGTCCTTACGTACAGATATCACGCAAAAACATCGTTAAATTGCATTCGATAGCGGTCAAAATGTATATTTTCGTTGAAATATGCTGCCTGAAACTTTTCGCGATTACAATACTTCCTTTTTACTTCGTACAAGGAAGTAAAAGGAAAATAAATAAATAAATAAATAAAAATTCTTTTAGTGCGGCTAAGCCAATAATGGGAAAAATGTCTATTTGGCCAACTTCGTTGTGAGTGAACAATTTGCAGCTTGTTTTTTTAAAGCAAATAAAAATGAACAAATAAAATAAAATAATAAAATAAAAAGATGCTATTTGCTCTTCCGCATCATTGTATAAAATGCTGTGCAAAGACTGGAATCACTGTAAGCAGGTATTTGGATTCCAACAGGCAAGAAAAGATGGTTTCTAACTCCCACCAATATTGTAGATTCCGATTTTGAAAATAACGAATATGGTGAACGCCAAAGTAATCTATTAACATACCAAAATCCATCTATATCTGCAGAACATCTTTCAACAGACAAACATTACAAAGACATCTTTCAACAGAAATTGTGCTTGAATAAGTTCTGTAAAGCAACCGAACAACGAATCACCATACTGCTGTAATTATTCAGACATGCCTTAATTTCATATTACAGAAGATTTAGGATATATGGTAGAACAGTATGAGATACGTGTTAATCCATTTATATGGATTATACTGATAGAAGTGTTACAGCAGGCATATGCGTAGAAACATTAAAAAAATGTGTGGAATCTTTTAGTGGTGTTGGTGAGCCATACATAACTTATAATACTAGCCCTACCTAATTACTAATACATTAATTTAACTTAGCTAACATTAGTTTTCTTAAATAATAGTACATTAATTCACAGAAGATGAACCAAAATATTTTTAAGTATGTAGCTAGATGTACAGTAAGACCCCGCTTAACGCTGTTTCGTTTAGCGCTGTTTCGGTTTAGCGCTCTTTTATTTCAACCCGGGGATTCCACGAAATCGCTCGCAGCATACGGGGATTCCCCGAAATGTTATGCAGCGATAGGTTTCAAATACATATCCGAAAGAGTGTACTTGTATTTCTTGTTTGGTGCGGTATTGTACAGACATATTTTGAAGGGGTAAATGTGGAAGATGTCGAAGAAATAATTCAAGAAGCAGCGGCTAGTCTTTCTAATGATGAGCTCAAGTAATTAACTGAACAAGAAGAAAACAAAAATGTTGACAGCAGTGATTCAGAAAAAGAGCAAAAAGAACTTTCGATGGGGTTTGTAAAAAGGAGTTTGTCTACCATAACTGAAATAATGGATCAATTCATTGAAAATGATCCGAATTTTGACAGGAGCTCAAAAGTAAGGCGTGGTGTTAGAGATGCTCTATCCGTTTATGAAGAACTTTTAAGAGAACAACGCAAAAGAAAAAGACAAACAACATTAGATGCTTTTGTCACAAAAAGGCAGAACACTGAAAACGCGGAAGGCTAACTAAATATGACTGACTTAGAATTTTATTTATTTTTTTTTTTTAAGAATATTCGGTTTGTTATTTATATTTTGTTTTTATTTTTGCAAGAAATAATAATGTGGTATCAATTTGGGCTTTAAGAAATAAATGTTTGGTTTTATTTTTATTAAAGAAACATACTTTTTAAATTTAATAGCTAACCAATTTCCTAGCCATCTTCCCCTAACCCCAATATTTACATGTAAAGATAGCCTCGTTTAGCGCTGTTTCGCATTACGCTCTACTTTGATGGAACGTATCCCCCGCGTTAAGCGGGGTCTTACTGTACTTAGTAAAAAGCTAAATCAAAATAACTTTTTATGCAAAAAGGAATAAAACTATAAAATGCACGGTAATTTGACACCCCTGCCCACTTAGCTGCAGATGAGAATTGTGACATATATTCAGGATTCCACTTCTTGGGAGAAAAAGATTTTACGCGGAAAACTGTATTATTTTCGTTCGTATGCAACGTACATTTTAAGCAGCTTTTTTTTTTTTTTTTTTTTTTTGTGTGTGTGTGTATACTTCCTTGTATGAAGTAAAGGAAGTCTTGTAATCACGAAAAATTCCGGGTATAGTAATTGAACGAAAATACCAAATTTGACCACTTTTGAATGCAATTTAACCATGTTTTTGCCTGACATCTGTACGTAAGGACAGAATAAAAGACTGTGTTTCGTGAAACGTATTATAAAATTGATTTAAAATGAATTCAGAAGAGACCTTTTTTGTGACGGATGTATTTCGAGGCATAACTCAAGAACGAGGAGTTTCAAAACGTTGAGATTTTGTATATAGGACTGCTATAACATGTAGATGTGTACCTCCCTTTTTGGTTGCAATCGGTCGCACCTAAAGTATGCCTATTGAAAACGCTTGTACAATATTTTTTGGGAAAACTTCCCGACGCACCACAAAATCAATACAGTCTTTTAAAACAGAAAATCGGCGAGATCTGTTGATGACTTCGTATCTGATGACTTACTGACGCACGTTAGTATCTCTCCTTCAGACAGAAAAATAATGGACCATGTTCTTCATCACTTGTATTCGAACACATTTAAAAGAAGGCATAGAATCCTAAAAAATCCTAATATGAGATTGTATAACTGAAACTCTTTACATTTTTCGTCATTATTCCTTCATCCTATCGTAATTTTGTTTCAGGAACAATATTTACAATGAAAGCCACGTACGTATTTCTCCCTTCACCATGTTATTCGAATTACAACATCTTAAAAATTTATATGGACTAAGATAGTTACATCGCAGCGTTGAACATTTCAGTTGGCAACAAAATCATGTAAATGCACTGAGATTTAAGCTTTCACATGTAACAGAATTAAGCATATCTTTGTAAGGGATTTCATGTCAATTAGCCAATTATTATGATTTAAACCTTTACTATAACTCCACCTTTCCGCCAGCCCTCATTAGATAGCAAATTAACTTAAAATATATTTCAGGCGAAGGCTTTAAATATTCTAGATATAGAGCTTGTAGTTTGGTTTCATATATATGTTATAAATCCTCACCACCCGGATTAATATTCATTTTTATTTCAGTTGACAATTCCAGCCACAATTTACTTGGCACTCTAATCGAGCCTATTCAAGAACGTTTACATTTTTGATACTGTTGCGATAGGAAGAGCGTTCAAGCGCCGACAGAAGTAGAAGCAAAAGTGCACAATTATCCAATATGGAAGGCTCACCAAGAGAAGGCTTTGGTTTAGGTTGCTTATTAAGAGAAAGGTTTTACTTCTCGAAATTTTGAGCTCAGGTTCAGAATCAGCTACGTTATGAGCGTTGCACAAGCCGTGTGACATAGGTTGATCAAGAAGTGACGTAGTCCAGAAAAGTTATTATTGCTTTTAGAATGCAAAGAGGAAATACCCAAATTAAAAATGAGGAATTAAGAGGCTATTGGTAAATTAAATTATAAAGCTGATATACATATTTTTTTATCTTACATATATACAAATTTTATCTTGCAATTTTTATCTCACATATATTACAAATATATATATATTTGTTTTTTTGATAACAGAATGACCTTTGTGACGGAAAGAAAAAAATAACAATTTTAACGGTTGAAAAACTCTGTCAGTAGTAAAAGCTTTCAAATAATTTAGTTTGTGAGATAAACTGACCCATTTCTCTTTCATATACTGATTCTATTTTAGAACAGTTTCTTATGCTACAAGTGACCTTTTTCCTGACTATTGTTTAAGTCTTCTGTTTTTCGTTTTTTATTTATTTTTAATCTTGGTGCTGAACATATTACATAATTTAGTAGTGCCGATGATTTATACATACAGACCATCACATTCACAACAATAATTTAATTCAATAAAAACCAGGTATATTGTAAGAAACTACAGCATTTTGGCCGTGCTCCCGTTTCTCTAAATCTGAGTTGAGGTTGACAGGGTCACGTGGTTTCGTGATTGAATGCGGATGGCTCCGTCTTGCCGAGCAGAACGCAAGCACCGTAACTCGGCAACGGAAATGTCAACACCCTTAGGGGGTCAGGAAACTCATTGTCCGTAAATAATAGATGAGTACCGTTTTGCAAAATTTATCAAAATTCATTTAAAGATTCTTTACTGTTTAACTGTTAGGTATGCGTCAACGTCTTTTGGCGCGACCAATTAAAATGCCATTAAATTATACTGTTAGGCCCGCTTCGTAAGCGCCCCATTTTCTAAATGAAAATTAATTTACTGATTCATGAATAAGAGTATGAAAAATATTCCATAAGATAAATTGAAAGAATAGCTCCAATCGTGTTTGGAAAGGTGAACCGATGGCCATTATTGCAACTAGATAGAATTTTGTTTTGTGATATGATAGCGAACAATTACTTCGAAAATACATTTTTAAAAAATCTGATGTGTACACCACATGACTTCCTTGTATTGTAATATTAAATTATACGCATTTTTTCTTGCATTTCATTTAAACTTATTGGATTGAATTAAATCTACTTCGCCGACAGCGCATAAACCACAATAGAATAAATGCATTCTTTAAAATTCACTCTAGTATTCGTTTACCATAGCGACACTCTGGCGCTAGATTCACTTAACAGTATTAATAATTATATAACAGTTAACTTATATAATAATTTTATAACGGAAACTAAGTTAACTGTTATATAATCCAATAATTATATAACAGTTAACTTATATAATAATTTTATAACGGAAACTAAGTTAACTGTTATATAATCCAATAATTATATAACAGTTAACTTATATATTTCGTTCATATTATAACTCATAATGCTCAAAATTTATATCATTTAAAGAATAGAATCATCTAATCTTTGCCACATGTTCTATTCAAATACTGTAATAAAGCTAGAATGATGTATAAAAGAAATTAAGCAAACAAAACAAAAAAGAAACAGTTTTTCACAGACGATTGAGTATTTCTCATTGAATTAATTCAGTTCTCACTTAGCGAGAAGGCAAAAATGCATAAAAACTCAAAATATCTATATTAAAAATTACGAAGTAAATTTCAAACGCTTATTTCCTCGAAAAAACTCCAGAAAGAATTAAGCATGATTTAATTGGCAATAATAAATGAATGCGTTATCTTTGTTGTTGCGAAGCTAAGTTTCTCTAGATTGGCAACAAATCCACTAGTCTCCTGTTTAAAATGTAAACGTCAATGGCTGCCATTAAAAAAAAAAAAGGCTTAGCGGCAATTAAACAACTTTAAAATTGCTGATAATTCTAAATATATTGCACACAGATTTACTAAAGGCATAAAATCCTTAACTTGAAGATAAAAACAACAGAATTCAATCATTTTTAAAGCAAAAAATGTACAATTTACAAACATATAAGAGTAAAGAAACTGAGATCACTGAGCCGGGTAACAGAGTGGATATATATATAAATATATTTATATACGTTTGGTGCGGCCGATTGCAACCAAAATACGAGGTGCACATCTACATGTTATAGCAGTCCTATATACAAAATTTCAACGTTCTGAGGCTACTCGTTTTTGAGTTATGCGAGATACGTACGTACGCACGAACGTACGTACATGTTCGTACAGACGCCACGAAAAATTCTCTTCAGAATTAATTTTAAAGCAGTTTTATAATTTTTTTGAACGAAAAGAGTATTTTATTCTGTCCTTACGTACAGATATCACGCAAAGACATCGTTAAATTGCATTCGATAGCGGTCAAAATGGATATTTTCGTTGAAATATGCTGCCTGAAATTTTTCGGGATTACAATACTTCCTTTTTACTTCGTACAAGGAAATAAAAAGTATTTAATGATTTTAGAGTTAGAAGGGCAATTTCAGTAGAATTTTTAGCCTTATATAATTACGCGAGATAAATTTAAAAGAATAATTTCTTCATTTTATGCAGTTTTCCTTGACTGCAATGCCCTTAGATAACTAAGTCGAATTCTCTCAAAGAAGAAAAATGAAAAATTTGTTGCAGTCCTAAAACCATTTCACAATGGCACTTTTCACGACAATATCGTCGCTGTATAAGGTATTTTCTCCCTCCTTTCTGCATGACTTCGTGGTATAACGGTGAGTACACTCGGCGCATATTCGAGAGATCCAGGTTCGAATTCATAAGAAGGCATTGCTCACTTTTCGCATCTCTTGCTTCATCTGACGGAAGTCGCACTAAGAAAAGTTACTAGAGTGGGCGCGTGGGGTATCACATACCCCAATATTTAAAATACGATAAAAATAGTTTTATTTAGTTTTAAAGCTGTTTTCCTTATTCTCGTGTATTATAAATACGTGAATAATAATTGGGTTTAAAAAAATTAATTTCCAAAATAATCTTAGAGTTAAATTTAAGATAAATGAAAATAATAAAAAAATAAACATCATGCCTCTAAGTTTCATTGCATCTTTAATACATAATGCTTATTTTATTTCTTCACACTTTGAACAAAATGCATTCATGTGTTCTTGGCACAGAATGTTTTCACATTTTAAACATTGCATTCACGTTCTTCTGTCCTTGGCGCGAGGGCAATTTATGACATCTTTCATACTTAGTTGTTTCGAATTTCATGTATTCGTTTCAATTCTTCGTCAAAACTTCTGCTTTTGTTTTGCATGCAGTACGTCAGTTTCTTGATAAAGTATTAATCTCTGATCTTTGTTCAATACTTTTTTTCATTAATTGTAATGCTAAGTCCTTTGAAAACAGACTTTTGTTTCTGTTTGGTGGATTAACAGTTGATTGTAATTTAATTCAAGCATTGATTACAGCAACATTCAATGCAGGAAAGAAAATTACCATTGGCAACCTCCTTGTTATTCTGGCAATTGAATAATTGGCTGACATTTCATCCCCCATATCCACTGCTCCTTTAGTCATATTATAAAAACATATAATACCTGACGTTGTATTTTCTCCAATAGTATCATCTATAGTATGATCGTTATATAATGTTGAAAGCATAAGAACAGTTTTTCCTTTTTTAGGAACATCAGGACTTAATGTTTTATCTTTTTCGAAACCAAAACAGTGTAGAAAATATTCCTAGTTTCATCTTCAGTTTCCGAAATCCAATCTTCATCGCTTTCAAATATTTCTAATAAATCTCACAGGCGTTGCATCTCCAGCTCATAGGGAGTCATTCTTTTTACCATAATGCGGTTAGAAATTTTTAAGAATTTAATGTCAAGTACTTTAAAATCACTTGCGAGTAAAATATTTACTGTTACACTCTAGAAATAAATTTCTGAAGTAAATATTCGGTCAGAAAAACACTTACGCGGACAGGCGCGTGGGGTGTGTCATACCCCAGTTCCAACAAAATACCGATAAATCTGTTTCTGAAACGCACAGGCAAAGAAAAAGCGGTTCTGAAAGTCAACCACAACTAGAAACTCAGCTACTGAATGAAGCACAGAATTTCAGTTTCACAAGTTAGGAATATTCCACTTTTATGTAGGGGTGGGGTGTGATACACCCCACGCGCTTTCCCGCGGGTTAAAAAAATCCTAATGACTACAGATGCAATTATGAATTACGGAAGTACTACACTTCGTTCCTCCCTTGAGAATACGGTGAGCGGGTGAGAAACTTAAATTGACATTGTGGTACAGCAGTCGGAGAAGCTTGAACTCTCTGTGCGACGTTCACCTGCAACCGAACGGTAAACTCGTAGTTCGGTCCGAGATTCGCATCCTTGAACTAACTGGCTGCATAGGCGTTTTCGTGGTTTTTCCCGTGTGCAACATGTATATGAGGCAGGATCCCTTAGAAAGTTCTCCACGAAAGTATCCCTCCTTTTAGGCAGATAGCTCACGAGTGCTGTGCTGTAATCAAAGCAAACCTTCTGTGCGGCTATTAAGTAAAAGCAGCACTTTTCTGCTGAATTTTGACGGATGTTAATCGTTATGGCCTGTCAAAATTAGATCAATTAGTTGGCATAAGTATCTATTTAAAGCGATTTTACTTGGCAAAACGTCACTGAATAAAGGCATGCGCAGAAATGACATCCAGAAACTCTCCAGCAGACATAACTATTCTGAACTTGAGGAGTGGAAGATCCATAATGTTTTTACGGCATTATATTTCGTTTCGCTTCCGGCTCACAACTGCGAATTTAACATGTCTCATCTACTGTTACTAACCATGAATAAAAAACAATTTTCTTTCTGAAGATGACGACGATGTAATCATATATGTACTGGGAAAGAAGAAAGATATTGGGGCGAAGGAAGAGGATGAAGCTGATAATCAGAGCAAGAAAGTTAGGTAGAAGGATGCAGAGTCATTAAGCTTTTTGATGCTGGAGAATTTCATGTATCATATTTGAACGAAAATAGCTATGTTGACCGCTCTCGAATCCCTTTGAAGGATTTTTTTTTTTTTTTTTTTTTGCATGAAATCTATACGTACGGACAGGATAAAGTGCTCTCCTTTCCAAAACGCATTATAAAATGGATTAAGAAGAAATGTCAGATATGTAAGTACTGACATAACTCAGAAACGAGTGTCTTTAGGAAATTGAAATTTGGTATATGAGACTACTGTAACACCTAATTGTGCATCTCCTTTTTTTATTACAAACGGAAGCACCAATAACATATATATACACATATAAAATCACCCCTTTTACCCGACTCAAAACTCGTTACCAGGCTTTTATTTTCACAATCGTTGGTCATAAGCATATACTTTCAACCACAGAAGTATTTTAAATGCGAAAATATTCATGTTTTGGCAATGTCAAATTAAAACATAATAATAACAATTTTCGGTAAGAAGCATAATCTATTATTTAATATGGTTTTCCGGTTCCTGCACTTAGATTTGGGAAAGTTTTATATTGGTTATGAAAAATAAAATTAGAATAGGTTTGATTCCCGTAGGACAAAAATTGACCGGAATATTTGATTTCGAAATTCGCAATTTTTGATGTCATTTTCAACTTGCCTTTAGGAATCGATTAATGAAGTTATAACAAACTGAGTAAATAAGTTTAAATAAAGCGCAGCAAAAATTGCGTTTAATTTAATAGGCCATAAAAGGAAGCTGTGTGGCGTTCACATCAGATTTTTTAATATATCGAATTCTCCTTGTTAAAGGGATGCGTAAGAGCTTTTGTATATGGGAACAGCGAATTCAGTTGGTGCACCAACGTCAGTGTCTTTTTGCCCAGTGGGACAAAAAGTTAACTTTAAATTTTTGTTCGCGGGGAATTTTGTATTCCCACCCCTTGGTCGAATTGCTTGTTTTTGAGTAGAAATTCTGATTTGAATTGTAAAAATTATTTTTTTTAACTGTTTTCAACTGTATTTTGTGTTAGCTTTTTCTGTATTTTACAGTTTTTAACGAAAATGTTTTGAGTTTTTAATGTATAATTAATTGCCTTGGCGCGAAGTGAGAACTGAATTAATTGAATGAGAAATATATCTCTAGTGAAATTCTAGGAAATAAAATTAAATTGAGTGCAGCAAAAAATATGTACAGTTTAATAGGCCGTTCAAGGAAGTCATGATATGTCTATATCAGATATTTTTAGTTTGTAAGTATAACTGAAGTGAAAATTAATTAGTTTATTCATTAATTTTTAGATCTGTATATTATTTGTCTTTCTTAACGAATAAAACATAATGAAAGTTCACAGGCTAGGAATACTCGGGTGTTCTTGAGAAGCCTAAAAAAATCGAAAAGTTTTTCAATTTTAAAACAAAACGTTCCTAATTAAAAGAAAGACTTAAAGCCCTGTGAAAATTCAAGAACTGTACCAGTTGATGCTTTGTTTGTATGTCTGTTTCAACAACAGTTTCACATTTAGCCGAGATTAATTGTGTTTATTTTTTGGTGGGGAGGGTGGGGTGGAGAAGAGAAGTAATTCGATTTACAGCAATGCTAAATGTGATTTTCCATTTAGATGCTCGTTATTAAATTGCTGTTTTGATTGCACCGCTATAAAAACACTAAGTGAAACTGGGCTGTTATGCCAAATAAACAAATGAGATTTTTTAATAAATAATCGAGCAATTATCGTGTTTACGTACGCTTCATCGTTAAAATTGGCACTCTGAAAAGAAAATAAGCCATAAACTTTATGATTATTAAAATAGGAGATAACATAAGGTTACGTGAATAAAATTTGAAAAACAGGACAATGATACATAATTTTCAATCGGAAATGCATTTCAAATTTTATTGAGAAGACTTTTCCTCTTCCTAATTCCTAAGGAAAAAAAAATCCCCACATTCAAATCACAGGTTGAAAATTTCAAATAAAAAAAAAAAAACTAGTGAAAACTGCAAACTTTAGTCTATCACGTAATCGTATTTGAAAGTGAAACGAGTAATGGAAAAAATATGAATCTCAAAAGCTAATTTACGGCAATATTCAGGAATGAAAAAGGAAAAAAGATGAGAAAATAATACATCGAAAAAAAGCAAAGAGTGGAAATTACACGTTTTTAATGACTGAAGGGAAGAATAATGAAAAAAAGAGACACTCCCTAAAATTACAACCCGAAATCATTGCTAAAGAGAAGACTGTTAAAGTGTGGTCTTTAGAAATACATTATTCATAAATGTCATCCTTAGAAAATCGTTAAATAATGAAAACTAGTTCTGAATACGCCACGCGTGTAAATAATAAAAAGTTGACTCATTTTTAGCATGGAAGGAAACTCGTCGAAGAAAGGGGGGAAACTAAACCAGTAACAGCTGCGTATAAGCATAAAACGAGGTACTTACGATCAAGCATTTTCTCTTGGAAAAAGAATCTCCGAGACTTCTTATCTCATTAGCATGCCAGCTAAAATGAAAATGAAATGTTTGTGAATAAAAAATTGCATTTATGCTGGGGATTAATAACAGAGATAATTAAAAGCTACTAATATAGCAAACAAGGTATAACATTTACACTATTCTTACGCAATTTTGACAGTAATTTTAAAGCTAAAAGAGAAATCCTTCAATCAAATAAAAGAGAAACCCTGAATAAATGTGAAAATGTGAAAAACATATCAAATGTGATTCAGCGTTTAGAAGAACTAAAATTCATAAAATTGTAATGCATTGAAAAGCTATAAAGTGCATACCGAAATCTGGAGAATGCCGACTTTCACCGGTGAATGTTAACATTCACCTAGTCACTTGGTGTATGTCCGAAATATTTTCCAAATACTCTTATTTCTGACTTACACCGGTGAATGTCGACATTCACCATGTACTAATGGTGAATGTTGAACATGTAAGAATATTATATTTTCTTCTTCGTCATTCAGTCGCGAAAAAACGCACTTGAGACTTAATAAGAACTTATGAATATAAGAAAACTTAAAACACACAGTACATTCAAAATGAGAAAAGAAAATAATAGAAGTTAAAAACTTACTTAATTATACAGTACGTTCTAAATGATAAAATAAAGTAATAGTAATAAAAAACTTACTAAATTATGTGATTCAAATCTTATTTATTGCAACAACTTAAACTACTCGTATTATGACACTTTATGACCTCTCTTTTCGAGCTACACCAGAGCATATCTGTGGTTGTCGACTTACACCGGTGAGGATCCGAATGTACAAGAATGTAATGCAATAGTCGATCTTTCACCGACGTATTTGGTGAATGTTGACATTCTCCGGTGAAAGTCGACATTCTCCAATTTCGGTCTTTCACGGTAACACATACATAGAAAAGCTGAAACCAATCATCTATTTAATGTGATATTGGTCTTTTATGTGATTACTACGATAATGAACTGATGTTGTAAAATGTTTCACATTGTTTTCATAGTATATTGTTTTAATAACTTAACAACAGACCCTTTAGTCTGCTGAAAGACTTACTGTTATTTTTCATAACGTACTTATATCACTAAATTGGATTAACAGTAAATTTGAGGGCCTAGAATTCCTTCGCAACCTAGAAGTAGACCTAGAATTCCTTCGCTTATTTCGCACGCAATTCTTAGATAATACGGTAAATGTGGTTAGCATTATTTTCTTCAAAGAAAGTTTGCTGTTCCCCAAATGTTCCCTAGGGGATCGACTGGGGGGCAACTCCTGGTTTTCTTTGCTGGGTTCTGTACCAGGACAGATTCGACTAGATTCGATCCGACTTTTTTTTACAAAAATGCTGTATTCGAGCAAAGTACAACTGAAATTCCATTTTTTCAATAATCGAATTATTTATACTATTAAAAAATTTGTGCGCTTCTGGTTATCTGTTTGATGTGACGCCACCTCCTCCGGAAGGGCGGGGAGTTCAGTTTCGAGAAAGGTACCCACCCAGATTCCAAAAATTCGAGGGAAGCCATTTCGACCATTCTCTGCATCGTACGATTTTAATCAGCCGAAATACTAATTAAAAAACTCTGAAAGCGGTAATTTTCGTGCTCATTTTTCCGAGTGGCAACAGTCTCGGGAGTCGCTGGAGATGAAATATTTTATTTCAAAAAGTGTTGCCGCTGCTCGCTTTCAAATCATACAATTTGTTAATCAAAAATTTGTAAGCTTTACAAAATATGAAATAAAAATGCTGAAGTAAGCACGCGATTGCATGTGACGTCATCGTATGCGAAAAGACAGCATTTTAAATAAATAGCTGCTGTTGGCAACTCCTTTCTCCAGGTTTGGATGATTGACACGCTGAGTTATTGCCGTGTTACTTCTTTTACCGATACTGGAAAAAAGTTGTTATATTACATTACATTTAAATCACGACGTCATGCGTATACTTAATAACCTTAGGTGTCAAAAGTTTCTGTGTCCTGGATTGGCAACAAAACACTATTTACGAATTGGTTGTTGCTTGGAAAGAATGAATTGATATTATTCATATTTGCATTTTCTTTTCAGGTGTACATAGAACTTATAAATTTTGTTTGGGCCAGCTAGTTTACATTTATTATTTATTCAAAGAACTGTTTAGAAATTAAAGCAATAGAAAGAGTTCTGAAAAATCACTTTCCTCTGCGTGTCAGCTGACATATCAGCCCCATACTCATAACTCGCCCACGAAATACACGCATCCAGGGGAGATTTAATTGCGCTCATGAATGTTTAACTCAATCGTCCCACAACGGAGAAATGCAAAAGCTCTTCAAATAAATGGTTTGGAAAGTCGGACCGAATCTCAATTGCACCATTTCCTCCGGTACAGCGGTTATCGCCCATTTACCGGCACTTACAGGAGAATTAATTGCAAGAATTTCCCCCCTAACGAGGACACGTAAAATATTGATGCCATCATTTATGTCGCACTAGTGCATCATAAAAGGGGTCCACATTTCATAGCCATGCTCGAGAAAAAAGACTAACAGCGACAATTGTCATCTATTGGTCTCATTTATTTGCTGGGAAACCACATTAAAACAATTTCGCTAGTTTTTCTGAAAACAGTTTTCAAATTAGCATTCGTCTGTCTTTATTATCATCTCCCTCGTGTGCAGTGAAAAGTCATAGGCAGCAAAGTTACAAATACATGATCACAACGTTACAAGCGCAATTATTTTTATGGTTTCTTACGGAGTACATTGCGATATCTTTTAAAAATGTGATAGTACGGAAAGACAGAAAGAAAACTTAAGTTTGTTGACACAATTAACAGTACACTCTTGAGAATGTGTCCTCAAGGAAAATGAAGAAATTACGAAATATAAGTATCGCCAGAAGAAAAAGAACTAAAACGCACGCATTAGATAATCAGTTCAGAATCTGAATGGGATTCACAAGCAACTTATATAGCAGCTTTCTAACCTTTTAGCCCAAAGGGCGTTAGCCCAGAAGCGAGAACATACCTACATACCTACATGCCTACATTTATGCCAGAAACATACCTACATTGCATGCGAGAAACATGTACATTTGCATAAATGTAGGTATGTTTCTTGCAATGTAATAAAACAACGGCACATAGAGCCATCGAATTTTGAATGACGTAATCCTCCTACGAATATGGGCATGTGGATCACCAAATTTGAAATTTAGAATTTGTTTTATTATCGATTTCATATTTTGTAAACCTTTAACGAATTTTTGATTAACAAACGCAAGGATTTCAAAGCCAGCTGTAACAGATTTAAATAATATTAAAATTTTGTAGATTAAATAATTTAAATAGATGAACATTAAGGTATTTGTGGATGGCAATATTTGAAACCAGACTCGAGTGCCTCGTGCGACTCTCGCACGAAGAATGTAATTTATTTTTAAATGATAGAATATGTTTTCTCTTCTTGTTTTGTATGTCGCCATTTCTTTTGAGTGTTAAATAAAAGTTATTGCTGTGTTCCATCATTGGAGTTGCTTCATATTGCCAAAGAAGCATCACAGTCATAATTATTTTGAAGGCACCGACGAGATTTTACAGAATTCGAAATTTACAGAACTTTTCCCTTCGGTAAAAGTCTCTCCGTTGGGGAAGAGGTTGTAACAGATTTAAATAATATTAAAATTTTGTAGATTAAATAATTTAAATAGATGAACATTAAGGTATTTGTGGATGGCAATATTTGAAACCAGACTCGAGTGCCTCGTCCGACTCTCGCACGAAGAATTTAATTTATTTTTAAATGATAGAATATGTTTTCTTGTTTTGTATGTCGCCATTTTTTTTTAGTGTTAAATAAAAGTTATTGCTGTGTTCCATCATTGGAGTTGCTTCATATTGCCAAAGAAGCATTACACAGCAATGGCAACGTTGTACAGAAAAAATATTTTTATCTCCAGTGCGCGAGACTGTGTATCGGAAATTCTAAAGATATGCTCAATTTAAAATTATTTTGCGATATTGTTCTTGAAGTGAATTTTATGGTTTAAGTGTGAAGAACATGATATTTAATAAATAAAAGTAACACACAAAACGTTAAAAAAAAAAAGTCTCTTTAGACGTAATTTAAAATCTGAAACCTTTCAGATATTTAAAAAAATTTTTTTTTTACTTTACTCCTTTTAAATTACACCAGACAACGCAGCCAGTTTGCAGAATGTTTTTAAATCTCTATTGTGAAAGGCCAAATCTAAAACAAGATTTCTTCAAACCGGTACAAACCAGCAGAACGGCAACACAGCAGTCAGATAACGAATGTAAGAATGGGAATAGTTTGCCGAGGGATCACTGATGTCAAGGCCGAGGAGGAGAAACGATGAATCCGGTTCCTTGTAATCCTATCTGTCACGGAGTCCGACTTCGCAGGTAGTAATTCTCCTACCTGCGTGCTCGAAACCCTCACTCTAGGGAGGTACCGTTGTTCGATCTGAGCACAGATGGCATAAATGGAATCTTTTGAATTTCAATCGCTTACAACGTAATTACGCAAAGCTTATCTTTTGGCACAATTTTGTTTATTTTATCAATCTGTTAATTATTTTATGCTTTAAAATCAGCAATATATAAGTTAATAAACAATCTGGCAGCATGAGAAATTAAATTGTAGAAGGTTCATTGGCAGAGCAGCGAACAAGCGTTATTCTGTAGTAATAGCTCATACGTAGAAACTGATTTTATTAATTACAGTAAAGCTGTAAACATATATAATAGTTATTAGATAATTTATAAGTTGCATACATTACATACACAATAAATTACATAAGTTAGATATATTATTAAAAATTTCAATTCGTATAGTTTGTTATACTGATTAACTATCCACTACTATAATTTTTTAAATAAATTAAATATTTTACGCCTAAAAGTTGGCAAGATTCTCATTAGGAATCAGACTGAGTCTGTAGAAAAATTAAGTTAACGATTTAAACTTACGTGTCCCGCCCTTAGGCACTGCATGGAAAGGGAGGGATGCCCCGTGGAGGTAATTTTAGAGAAAACTGGCTCGTATCCACGTTACACATGGGAAAAGCCACGAAAACGCCAATGCAGCCAGCCCGTTCGTCGGAACTCGAACCCCGGACCAAACTACCAGTGTTCAGAGGCTTTTACCGCTCGGTCGCTGGTGGGCCTCAAACTTAACTTGGACGCAGGGCGCACGCACGATTTGAAAACAGATGACAAAATGGAAAATTTTGTAATACTATGAAAAGTTTTTTCAACAAAATAAAATGCTTTTAACTAAATTTTAAATTTCATTATATAAAAATGTACATAAAGAGTAATGACGCAAGGGAAAAATTCAAACGTATACTTATTTTCTTTCTGAAATCTAAAGGATGGTAAGAAATTTCTGTTTATTGCAATTTGTTATTCAAATGCGTTTTGTGATACCTTTCAAAGTAACACTTTTTTTTTTTTTTTTTTTTTTTTTGGCCTGGTTGAAATTTCACTCTTTGGAAGTAATTTAAAGAAATGGAATTTCTTCTGTAAATATTGGATGTGAAACGATCTCTTGATAATATGGTGAGTTGATTTTAACATTTTTTCCCTCACTCTTCACAGAATTAATTTCTCGGTGTCTGACAATCATAAACATCTTATTTTTTTACATTTATGGAACCAAGTTTGTACACTTTTTACTTCCTTGTACGGAGTAAAAATGAAGTATTGTAATTGCGAAAAGTTTCAGGTATCATATTTCAACGCAAATATCCATTCTCACCACTATCAAATGCAATTTAACGATGTTTTTGTTTGACATCTGTACGTAAGGACAGAATAAAGGACTCTTTCCAGCAAAAAATTGTAAAACTACTTTAAAATGAATTCTGAAGAGAGTTTTCCGTGGCGTCTGTGCGTACGTACGTATGTATCTCGCATAACTCAAAAACGAGTAGCCTCACAACATTGAAATTTGTATATAGGACTGCATAATATGTAGATGTGCACCTCGTATTTTGGTTGCAATTGGCCGCACCAAAAGTAGGTAAATATATGTATATATATATATCCACTCTGTTACTCGGCTCAGTAATCTTGTAGAGACATTAGGTATTTTTTGGAAGCCAGCGAGATGAAAAATTAGCAACCGCCTTCGCCGGGAATCGAACAACGGACCTCTGGAATACCGGACGCTTGGAAAGTGGAAGAAATACCTTATATACTCCCCTTTTTAAAAGGCGACTAGGGTTTTATGGGACCTAGTCGCCAAATCCTGGGTGTGGAGAATAATCATCCACAACCCTTTTAGTTCGGGCGCCACTGTAGAGATACTAGGTACTTTTTCTAAAGCAGACAAGATGAAAAATAGCAAACGCCTTCGCCGGGAATCGAACCACGGACCTCTGGAATACCGGCCCAGCGTGCAAAACCACTACACCACGAAGGACGCTAGGAAAGTGGGAGAAATACCTTATACACTCCCCTTTTTAAAGGGCGACTAGGGTTTTAGGGGACCTAGTCGCCAAATCCTGGGTGCGAAGAATCATCATCCACAACCCTTTTAGTTCGGGCTCCACTGTAGAGACAGGTATTTCCGGAAGCCAGACAGATGAAAAATATGCAAGCGCCTTCTCCGGGAATCGAACCACGGACCTCTGGAATATCGACCCAGTGTGCAGAACCACTACACCACGAAGGACGCTAGGAAAGTGGGAGAAGTACCTTATAATCTCAGTTACTTTGTTCTTATTATTTTTGTAATTGTGCAATTTTTTGCTTTAAAAATGATTGAATTGTACTGTACTTATCTTCCGGTTAAGGTTTTTGTGCCTTTAGTAAATCTGTATGCAATAGTTTTAGAATTATTAACAATTTAAAAGTTCTTTAAGTGCCGCTAAGCCTAATAATTTTTGCCATGTCGGCCATTGCTTATTTACATTTGAAACACCAGAATAGTGGATTTGTTGACAATCTACAGAAACTTAGCTTCGCAACAACAAAGATAACGCTTTCATTTATTATTGCGAATTAAATCATGCTTAATCCATTCTGGAATTTATTTGAGGAAATAAGTGTTTAAGATTTACTTCATAATTTTCAATATAGACATTTTGAGTTTTTGCCTTGTCGCGAAGTGATAACTGAATTAATTGGATGAGAAAGACTGAAACGTCTGTGAAAAACTGTTTCTTTTTTGTTTTGTTTGCTTAATTTCTTTTTATACATCGTTCTAGATTTATTATAGCATTTGAGTAGAACATGTGGCAACGATTAGATAATTCTTCAAATGATGTAAATTTATATGCATTCTGAGTTATAATATGAACGAAATATAACGCTGTTAAATGATCCTAGCACCAGAGTGTCGCTATGGTAAACAAATATAGTGAATTTTAAAGAGTGGATTTATTCTATTGTGGTTTATGCGCTATGGACGAAGTAGATTTAAATCAGTCCAATAAGTTTAAATGAAATGCAAGAAAAAATGCGTATAATTTAATATTCCGTACAAAGAAGTCATGTGGTGTACACATCAGATTCTTTTTTTCCGCCATTTAGTTTAAACCCATGCTTCATCAAAAGTCACAACGTATTTCCATTTATCTCTTGCTAAATAAATTCCATATAAATTATTCTGCGTTGAGCCATATGCATCGGCAAAAGCCGATTTACATTATATATTTTTTAACTTTCTTAAGCGGTAAATTTTGGTTTATTATTTCATTTACAATTACTAAAAATTTTATTTAAAGACTTTAGAACTGATTTCTGCATTGGCTGACTTTCTCCTGTTACCAAGGATTGAAATTTAGAAAGATAAAAAAATTTATGCACCTGTCCTGGATATTCGTTTAGAGTCTTCTTTCTGTGTAGAAGTAATGACTGACGGTTTTGCTGAATGAATGCTGTTTTGCATTATAGAGGTTACTTTAAGTTTCTAACAGTTATTTTAAGTTTAAACATGCTTCACTGTCTATTCTCATTTCCCATCTACTATTCTCCACCAGAATGAGATTTAGTATTGCATTTTATGCAAATGAGTTAAAAGGAGTATTTAAGGAAGGTTGAGCTTACTTCGAGAAAGAGAGCTTAGGATACCTTAGTGGTGCCTGTTTGCCGTCTCGTTACTTCGTTCTTAAATCTACTCTATTGTTAAATATTCTAATTCAGCGATAAGTCGCTACCCAGTTCCCCAGGTTCCTCTGCATTCAACATAGACCAAGAAGTGAAGAACATCATAGCACTTAAAAATTTTAATAGCATACGTATCACAGCGTTTTGAATTTTAGAATAGGAATATTTCTCTACGGAAAGCGCAAAAACCTATCCTTCAAACAACAGCTTATTTACATGCGACATCTCGAAATAGGAGTAAATTAAAAGTAGCAGATGATATATCTCATTTCAAATAATAAGCTGTTCCTATTAATTTTTATTCCAAGACGTTTCCTTTTTACTTCCTTGTACTAAGTAAAAAGGAAGTACTGTAATCGCGAAAAGTTTCAGGCAGCATATTTCAACGAAAATATCCATTTTGACCGCTATCGAACGCAATTTAACGATCTTTCTGCGTGATATCTGTACGTAAGGACAGAATAAAAGACTCTTTTCCTTCAAGAAAATTATAAAACTGCTTTAAAATGAATTCTGAAGAGAAGTTTTTTGTGGCGTCTGTACGAACGTATGTACGTACGTGCGTACGTATCTCGTATAACTCGAAAACGAGTAGCCTCAGAACGTTGAAATTTTGTATATACGACTGCTATAACATGTAGATGTGCACCTCATATTTTGGTTGCAATCGGCCGCACCAAACGTATATAAATATATTTATATATATATCCACTCTGTTACCCGGCTCAGAGATCTCAGTTTCTTTACTTTTATATGTTTGTAAATTCTACATTTTTTGCTTTAAAAATGATTGAATTATGTTGTTTTTATCTTCAAGTTAAGGATTTTATGCCTTTAGTAAATCTGTGTGCAATATATTTAGAATTATCAGCAATTTTAAAGTTGTTTAATTGCCGCTAAGCCTTTTTTTTTTTTAATGGCGGCCATTGACGTTTACATTTTAAACAGGAGACTAGTGGATTTGTTGCCAATCTAGAGAAACTTAGCATCGCAACAACAAAGATAACGCATTCATTTATTATTGCCAATTAAATCATGCTTAATTCTTTCTGGAGTTTTTTCGAGGAAATAAGCGTTTGAAATTTACTTCGTAATTTTTAATATAGATATTTTGAGTTTTTATGTATTTTTGCCTTCTCGCGAAGTAAGAACTGAATTAATTGAATGAAAAATACTCAATCGTCTGTGAAAAACTGTTTCTTTTTTTGTTTTGTTTGCATAATTTCTTTTATACATCGTTCTAGCTTTATTATAGTATATGAATAAAACATGTGGCAACGATTAGATAATTCTATTCTTGAATTGATATAAATTTTGAGCATTATGAGTTATAATATGAACGAAATATATAAGTTAACTGTTATGTAATTATTGGATTATATAACAGTTAACTTAATTTCCGTTATATAATTATTATAAAAGTTAACGGTTATATAATTATTAATACTGTTAAGTGAATCTAGCGCCAGAGTGTCGCTATGGTAAACAAATACTAGAGTGAATTTTAAAGAATGCATTTATTCTATTGTGGTTGATGCGCTGTCGTCGAAGTAGATTTAATTCAATCCAATAATTTTAAACGAAATGCAAGAAAAAATGCGTATAACTTAATATTCCAATACAAGGAAGTCATGTGGTGTACACATCAGATTTTTTTCATTTCTTTATTGAAATCGTTCTAAAATTGTGTAAACATCTTACTTCGTTAGCTAATATTCGACAGAAAGCGTTGTTATCAAACGAGCTTTTCAAAGTTTAAGAAATTTTTAAGGCATTTTCTTCTATCTGTTGCATGCCTTCTAAACGTAATTTGTGCGTCCTGCTAAGAAATAATCCTAATGAATCTACAACGCGTTATAGGACGAGAGATTAGGCATTAAAGCAGAAAATTCAAGCGTGTATTAAACCTCCGTATTCTCAAAGGGAAAGTTTGATCACACGCAGTGCATTGAATTTAATATATTACAAATAGTTAAGTAATTTATGAATAACAGTTTAAAATTATTTAATGCATATACGTTAGATATTTGCATTATAACTTCGTATACAGAACAAATTTTTGAAAATTTTAGCATAAAATATTGGCAGCGAAATATCAGGATTTACCCTGCTACGTACATCTTGTCGTTCTTTTCTTTGCGATAAAACTACCATCCTAATTTACAATCAATTGTTTTAATATTTAGGCAACCGAAATTTTCAAAAAATAATAATAAAAACGAAAAAAAATTCTGAAAGGTTTCAGATTTTTAAATACGTCTAAAGGGGTGTTTTTTTAAACATTTTTGTGTTACATTTACTTATTAAATATCATGTTCTTCGCACTTAAACCATAAAATTCAGTTCAACAGCAATATCGCAAAATAGTTTTAAAATGAGCATATCTTTAGAATTTCCGATACAGAGACTCACGCGCTGGAGGTAAAAAAAATTTTCTGTACCACGTTGCCATCGCTCGTTTTGAAATTCTTGAGTTTTGAATCAAAAATTCGTTAAAGCTTTACAAAATATGAAATCCATAATGAAAAAAATTCCACATTTCAAATTTGGACTTTCACATGCCCATATTCGCAGTAAGCTTACGTCATTCAAAGTTCGATGGCTCTGTGTACCGTTGTTTTATCACAATCTGAGAAATATGGATGCATATATATAGAGAGAGATTTTTCATTATTTAATTTCTTCAAATACAATCCGAGTGTCTAACATTTGGTGGCAACAGTTTGAAAATTGAAACGGACATTTATAATGAACCAACGCAAAATCGCAAAATGAAACCAACAGTCCTTCAGGAACAAAGCCCCATTGGACTAAAATCACCATGAACAATTTTTAAATATTTTTAAGCCAAATTTATTAAGTGATTAATGTTTTTGAAGAAAATGAAAGCCTTTAGAAAGCTGTAAAATACAAGTAAAGTGAAATGCTTAGGTCTTCGAAAAGAAGACAAGTCTCCTTCCAGTGATGAAGTAATTAGGACAACTTGAATTTGCATCGTTGAAATGCAGCCAAGTTGGTCAATTCGCTAACACGAGAATTAGCGAATAAAACATGTCAGTCGTTAACTTAGTATTACAACTGGTTTACCTTTATCTAAGAGGAGGTTTTTTTTTTAATTATATGTTTAATTTTACACTGTTTTTTCAAAACTCCGACCTCTGTGGCAGCTGCAATGAAACTGGAGATGCTAAACACTTCGTGGAGACCTTCCCGCTCTTAAGAGATATAAGGAAAGATTTTACCTTAAATGTAATTTTTAACGTGAAATGGGTTTTATCCAATTTCGACCAGGTTAGAAGTCTATCAGGAATGATTATGAAATATATCAATAGTAATCGATCAACTCTGCTTTAGTGTGCATAGTATGTTTTTGTCTATAGCTGGGACAACCTAATAAACCATAAAACTACTTGTGGTCAAGTGGGTTGGATGCTCCCCACAAACAAAGAAACAAACATTTTCCTAGTATAAAAAAAATTCGCAAATAAAATCGCTCACCAGTTTTAAAATGGATAAAACAGCTGAACGTTAGGAGTTCGATCCGAGTTCGAATCCCGGAAAACTGGCTGGCTGCATGCCTTCCTTATATGTTATAGAAAGCAGTTTGCCTTAAAATATCCTCTATGAAGGTATCTTTCCTCTTAAACAAATAGCTGTCGCATGTATTTCGACAACTGATTATACAAGTATCCATAAAATCATGCTACTAATTTTCCTTTTCACAACTCAGCTTTGTATATGAGTATACCATTATTAATTACTTATTCTAAATTACTTACTTTGCACTTTCAGCTAACAAAACTTATGTAGTAATGGTATTGGAATATGATCTAATTGAAATTTCATTGATAAGAAAGAAAAAGAAAACCTTATATGAAAGAGATAGAGAAAAAGGATGTTGCATTATTTGCTCAAAAACTAAATTTTTAGACTAAAAGTATCATTTTTGGTTACTTCTTCCTTTCTCATAGAAGAATAATCTTCAGATTTTAATGTTCTTAAAACATGATCATTATCAGGCTCTGATAAAGATAAGCAATATTATTGTAGTAATAACTGGCAATACAAAATGTAATAGAACAATGCAGAGTTTTATATTAGCACTTTCAAAGCAGTGCCGATAAAGGAGCGGTATTCTTTACATCAATTAAATTATAGAGTATTATTATCCCCAGGTTTTTAGTTACAACAGGAAAATCAGAAGAAGGGTGTAAATAACCTTTTATTCAATCAATATAGTTGCACAAAGCCAACAATTTTGGCTAACTCAAAGCAGTATTCTAATGAACTTAAAATAGAACGTAATAAATTTAGCGTAACGGCTCGTAGGATAATTTAACGCTCAGGAAGGCTCTGACTCATAGAAGTCGGCGGAAACAAACTTAATGGCTAGAAGCACTCAACGCCACAGAATCAAACCGCTAGTAATTTAAAATAGCAACGTGGCCTACAAGCAGGCATAACAAGCTCTGAAGATCACCTTACAAAACTTTTCCTTAAATAGCACTTCTAAAATAATATAACTAATTATTCTTTTAATAACTTTCCCTTAAATAGCACTAATAACTTTCTAATAACTTTCCCTTAAAATTCTAATAACTTTCCCTTAAATAGCACTTCTAATGAGGTAGAAAACTCATTTGAATATACACGCGCTACCTTGGAAAGCGTGGGAGGAAAACGAGACTGAAAGGAAAACGAGCTTTTATTAACAGTTAATGTTTAATTAAGTTGCCTTAACTAAAAAACTGATAGTAAAATTAAATAAATCTTCATAAAATCATATAACTTTCTATTCAGATTTTTTTCCCTTTCTCCTTTTTATTACATTTTTTTAAGAGATTAAGAATTGCATATTATCATGAGCACTGATAAATAACAATATTCAGTTTCTTGTTTATATACAATCGATCTTAAAAGAAAAGCCCTAGCGCATTTCAGAGACATTTCACCCTTTCTCAGAAGTCTCAGAAGTAAACACTTTTCGTGTCCTCAGTAAATACAATCAATACACTTTTCGAGTCTTAGAAGCCGAATCCATTGTGTATGGATAGATTATTTCTCCGGAAGAGGAGAGATTACACATTTGCCTCTAGAAATATACTGAATTTTTCAATTCAAAATGAATTATATGAGCAAAGGTAGGATTTTGCCAATTAGAGTTGTATCTCACTTGTGCTTCTTTAATACGGTGGGGAACAGATCGAGCCAAAAAATGAAAGTCGTCCAAATGAAATCCGTACTTCTTTCTAGATCCCACCGCAATTAGATCGCCAGAAAAGCGCAAATAACGCACCTTATATAGCTTGCGCATACAGCAAACTTTAAATAGTAAACTAATGTAACGAAAAGTATAACGAAGTGAGCAAAAGTTTACTTCTAAATTTGGAAAATGGGACGAAAGAAGTCAAAAAAGCAAATTACGTTTCTATATATAACGAATTCTATTTTTAATTGGAAAGAGATCAAAAAGCGGATAGTAAAAAGATGAAGAAAGATTACATTAATTTCCTCTCTTTTTGAAACAGTAGCCGAAAGGTCATAAAACATGTCAGAGCTTGATAAAAACAACACTCGGTTAATGTATTTTATTTTAGGCCTAAGAATTATATTTTATGCCTATTATTCATACCATACTTATCAAGTTATATTCAAAGAAAAATGTGACTTTAGGGCACTAACATTTAAAATATGAAAATGAACCCACTTTAATTATAAATTCACATTTATTATTTGTTATCATTTTAGGAAACAGCTAAAGGTCGAAATATGAAGATATAGTGCTTAATCTAAATATTTTATTTTACGAATGACTTCATATTTCAAAAAGATTCAGCTTAAACGGTGACTGATTTTAATTTTCCGAATTTCTTTTACGACTTACTAGCAACGTGTATGATGTTATTTATAATTAATAAAAATTCAACAGCTATAAAATTTACATAATTCTTCTGGTTGCATGTTAATACGATTTGCATTATTCTAATCCCAATACAATTCTGCAATGCAATTTTCTTCTGTCTGTATAGTTGCTTGCAAGCAGTGAATACTATAATAATAACAAAATTTTCATGAGGTTCTGAAGTTCACAGGTTTAATTAAATTTTCAGCTTCTTCCCTTCCTTTTTATTACGCTTGCTTTCCTCCCCTTAAATTCAAATCTAAAACACTTATTTTATTTTTACGTTTAAAACAGAGACTTTTTTTCAGTGTGTTTCATTAGTTCTCATTCTTAAATAATTATATGGGATACCATTCGATAGGATCGTATTTCTCCCATAACAGGTGTAGACACTATACAAAGTAACGTCGAATCCCACCAAGAAACAAATCTGATCTGCAAGGAAATGCATGAAGTATATTTCTCTTAAAATGATCTAACAGCGCTGGCAGTTTTGAACCGAATTTGAATCGTGGCAAACGGGCTGGCAGAATAGAAGTTGTCATGGTTTCCTCGATATGTTATATGAATACGAACCAGTTTCCATTACAAAAGGTCCTTTATAAAGGCATACCTTCTTTTAAACAGATAATCTGGCGTGATTTGCTACAATACAAATAATTCAGTAATTCAAATAATTCCAACACGATCTTCTGATTATCAA
This sequence comes from Stegodyphus dumicola, assembly GCF_044657685.1. Classification (NCBI taxonomy): domain Eukaryota; kingdom Metazoa; phylum Arthropoda; class Arachnida; order Araneae; family Eresidae; genus Stegodyphus; species Stegodyphus dumicola. The sequence goes on from NC_140779.1 coordinate 15,082,297, forward strand.
AAAATTATTCTTCAAACTCTCTGAACATGCAAAAATTTAATGATTCGCCGTAACATAAATATATAGGGTAATTCTATCTTCTGGACACATACTTGAATAAAGCGGGCGCAACCCGCGCAAAGCCGCTGAACACTGGTAGTGAAGTGTATCTTTCAAATACTCGTGAAAGGGTTGTCTGCATGGGTGTTTTCGTGATTTTACGGATGTGTATCGTGTAGCCAGTATCTTCTGCATGCATACGTGAATGAAGCGGGCGCAGCCCGCGCAAATCCTCAGAACACTGGTAGTTCGGTCCAACTTTCAAATCCCGGCGAGTGTGGTGTGATGGTGTATTTAATTATGGCAAAGCACACTAGGACTATCTGCCTAAGGGGAGGGATGCCTTTCGTGGAGGACTTTCTAAGGGAAACTGGCTCGTATACACGTTACACATGGGGAAAACCACGAAAACGCCCATGCAGCCAGCCCGTTCGTGGGATTCGAACCTCGGACCGAACTACCAGTGTTCAGTACTGCTCGGCCGCTGGTGGGCCCTTCCCGGCGAGCGGGTGTGCTGCATGTGTGTTATCGTGATTTTACGCATGTGTAATATCCATGCAGTATCTTCTGGATACATCCGTTAATAACACGGGTGCGGGCAAGTAAAATCGCTGTACACTGGTAGGTCGGTCCAACTTTCGAATATAGCCGAAATTTAACATGGGAACTCATTAAAATTAAACAATGAAAAGCGGGCTTCAGCCCGCTAGTTCACAATAAAATGTGTCTTTGGTTTCTCTTTTAATGAATCAGAATAGACTCGATGCTTAGTGTTGCACAGCAGGTTTACCACCCGGATGTGAATTTTTTAAAGAACACTTTCGATCCTGTATTAGTTCACTGTCAGTCAAAAATCTTCATAATCTTATACCATAGTAGTAGCATTGAAATTACCATAGTAGTAACATTGATATTAGCAACAATAACAAAGGATATATTGGAGATAATAACAACAGTCTGATTATCACCTTGAACTTCTTCGTGACAGTGAAGGAAGTGTCGCAGAAAAATTGTAAGTAAAATTTCGGAGATTTTTCCTTTGCTCTCATGTATTATTTGTTATTTTGAGAATTACAAAACCAAAATCATTTGAACTCGCAACGATCATTTTGGCCAACCTTGCAAAGAAGTTCTGATTGATGTTCATGTAAAATTATTGCAATTAAACAAACTTTATAATTTATTGATTTTTAGTCTGAAAGGCAACAAATGCGAAATAAAGTGAAAAATCTTAAATTCCAACAAGGATTTTATATTATTTTAGATATAAAGGATATATAAAGGATTTTATATTATTTTAGAAGTTTATTTATTTTAGAATTTTATTATTTATACGCGAAGTATAGTATAACATTTCGCCATTTAATAAACCGATGCTCACTAAGCTAAAGAACTCCAAGTAGGTAAATTAGATAAATTTCCTGCCTCACATCACTCTAATCTGATAATACCTGAGCTATTATCAGATTAGAATTTAGATCCACTCAAATAATTATATTCTTTACACAGCCATCTCTAAGCATTCAAAATGCTATTCCCCATAAGTAACGTGAATAGGAACCTGCTTCCTTTAGTTCTTCAAATAAAAGGTCTCTTTTCTGTTACCTAGATAGTTAACATATACTCCTTGTACAAAAAAAAGGGGGTGGCAATTCTATATCTCCCTTTCTATTGGTCCGAATGACGAATTTTATTTGCGTTTTACATGTCTCGAAAACGCGACTTAAGATATATATCAGATTTACATAGAGCATTGTTCTAAAATAGGTATTCCGATTATTTCTCATATGACATACGATTTTTTTTCCATATTTCGGCTCTACGACACCAATTATGCCAAAGTGCCATGTTTTGTAAAAATTGCACTAGAAGGTTTTAAAAATTTTGCTCTAAAAATTTTAAACTTATTAGATTCATTAACCTTATTAGTCATTTTTTCTTGCATTTCACTGTTCTATTGAACTTAGTCCGTCACAAATAAAATTAAGCGGATATAGGGTATACTATTGCCACTAAACTATTTTTTATCTTTTGTTTTCTCGAACTGTATACGAGCAATTAATATTTTTGCATCCCTGCATTAAAAAAACATAATATATTACTAATATATCTTTTTAAAAAAGTTTGTATGTAAGTAAATATATAACGCTTAAAAATTAAGATTAATAAACGTACACTGAATTGAAGGATATGTACTCTTTAATTTTATTTATCTATGTGTAATCAATCAGAATGTTCCAAGACATCTAAAACCGACCGTAAATGTAACTTAAAATAGATAAAATTTTCTTTATTTTCATTTTATGAAAAATAAATATTTCATTTTGATTAAGTTCCGAATTAAAAGTTACAAGCATATATTAGCTTTTTTTTAAAATTAAAAACCTCTTAATTTAACTTATCTCAACGTTCTTACCTTGGTAAAATTTCAAAATGATTTCCCGAGAAATCTCCGAGAAAAATTTCAATTTATTCTTTCCGACTTCCCGCCAGACTTTAAGTGATTCAAACCTAAAGTCAAAACTTAAGGTCATTCAAAATAAAAGAAAAAGTTTTTAAAACTAAAAATGTCTTTATCTCGAATCTCAATTGGAAATCTAAAAGTTTTCAAATCTCTCATATCCTTCCCTTATAAATAATGACAGCAATGACAAGAAAGAAATATAGAAATATATCATATTTATTTCTTATCATTGCAATAAGTTCACTTTATCAAAATAACTTGGCAAGAGATATTTGAATAAAAGTTCAAATGTTTTACGTTATCAGATTTTTTTTTTTTTTTTTTTTTTTTGTATCGGAGCAAATGTAAAACGGGGAATTATTCCGACAGTTAATATAGATAAGCATTATACACGTAACGCTATAACCCTATAATAAGTAAAATTATTAATAGTTAAAAAGAAATTTATACTGTTTAAGAGGTATGAGGTGATATTCATGATCCAGTTACCACTAAAATCGAAATAACCAAAGTAATTTTTAGCCCAAGAGGGGTATTTATTTCAAAACGGCATTTCGCGTCGATTCACTTTTCAAACTGTAGCCACCAAATATTAATCACCATGTATTATATTTAAAGAAACTAAATAATGAAGAATCTGCATGAATGTTTCTCGCACTGTGAAAAAACAACGGTACCTAGAGACATCAAATTTTGAATAGCGTAGACCTCTAACCGAAAATAGGCAATTGGAAGTTCGAATTTGTTTTATTATCTATTTAAAATTTTGTAAAACGTTAACGAATTTTTGAGAGTATATCGAAAACTGTATATGGGAAATTGTAAAGATATGCTCTCTTTTTAAATTATTTTGTGATATTCCTGTTGAATTGAATTTTATGTGGTTTAAGTGCGAAGAACTTGATATTTAATAAGTAAAGGTAACACACAAGTTAAAAAAGCGTAATAAAATTTTAAAGCAGAATTTTTTTTCGTTAAAGGGTATAACGCTTTTTTGGATTAAGATTCGAAAGAAGGAAAATGCGCATCGATTCAGATTTTCGAATTTCGAATACATTTAAAGATTCGTGGGATTCGAATATTCTAAGTAACCTAACTTTTAATTAACTGGCTTGAAAAAAAATAAATGAAGTGCATGCTTAAAATCAATATCATTCTTTGCTTTAAATAAATTGAAAAAATTATTAGACAAACTATTGTTTTGAGTTTAATTTTTGAGTCGATTCGGTAACATTAATAAATGTCGTGGTTTATAACTGACTATTCATAAATAAAGAAGGTGCGATCCGAATGCTCGATGATCTTCGAAAATTCTTGCTAACTGAAAAATAGTGTAGATTAAAAACAAATCGAAATAAAATAATTTCGTAAGCGATTATAATTTTGAATATTTCATCCATACTTACATAACATAAAGTATAATATTGAACCGTACCTTTTATTTTCGAATATTTTACGCAAATTCTCGCTTATACGTAAGATCTCCATAATTATTTAATTTTAGAATTCAGTACGATCTTAGTCTGAGTTTGTGAATAGCATATCTGAAGAAAACTCGCAAAAATTGAGAAAAATAAATCAATAGAGATGATTAGATTGAAGATGCTGAAAGAATATTTTTTACCTTAGGGTAAGTCGACAGCCAATCCACCCATGAGGAAGCGGAGCACTTTCCGGCGGTTTTCTAATTTAAAGCATGGAATTAAAATTCATGTGTCCGAAATCCGAATGCAGATATGAATGAAAATTTATCTCGTTACCGCTGTTTACAAAAAGTAATGACACACTGCGGGAAAAGGCGTTACACATCGGGATCAAAAGGGAACGCGATATCCTTTCTGTGTGGGTCGCTCGTCTAAAAGTGTCCAAACGCCCCGTCTCCTGACGGAGCAACAGTTGAACTCGGACGAGCTGCAGAAGATGTTTGGATACAGTAAATGACAGCAGAGGGCGTTGCTGTAACGAGGTTGCCAGACTGAGCTTTCTGCTGAATTGTTTGGAAGGGCCGCCAAGGTATGAACACATTTCGGAGAAAGAGCCGCCAAAAGTGCTTATATCAATCTTTCTCACTTTGATTTTGTAAAAATGTCTCGAAATCATGCTAACCCTCTTACTTTAACTTTGTTGTTACGAATATAAAGGATGGTTTATGACAGTGTATGCTTCTGGGGGGAACGCGACAAGTTCCCGCCCCCGTCTTAATATTGTTCTGGAGCAAAGTATTTCTTCAGATATTTTTCTTGATGGGAAATACTATTTCCAAATATTCATTCTGAATTTAAATATTATTGAGCACTTTTAGTGAACGGTTTGGAAGAAATTAAATGATCCATTGTCGAGATTATATGGCAATATTTTTAAATTGCAATAAAACTTGAAATAGTCCTCACGTGTTTTGATGATGTGAACGCTGAAAACTATGAACATTTTCCTAAGCATAAGTTTATAAGGTATTTCTCCAGCCTTCTTAGCATGCCTTCGTAGTGTAGTGGTCTGCACGCTGGGCGCGTATTCCAGAGGTCCGTGGTTCGATTTCCGGTGAGGGCGTTGCTTATTTTTCAAGTCTCCTGCTTCCAAAAACTCCTAATGTCTCTACAAAATAAGATAGTTGTTTCTGTAATTAAATACTTGAAAAATCTTACGTCCACATTTCCTACAAATCACCAAATTTATAGTCACTTTTATTTCAGAAAAGAAGGAGGTTGGATTTTATAGCCTTAACGCACTAGGACATTTAACTTTCCAATTCCGTAAAACACAACTAATTTTCTACAGTTAAAATTTTGTGAATGAAAATTCAAATTAAATTACTATATTTTTATATTAAATAATCTTACAATTCGAATTACGTTATTTATATGTATTCAGCGAATATGCTAATTACTACTCACAGATGTTTATACATTTATTAGTCCAAAGGGATTTGAGTCCCGAAGGACTATTATTTTCGTTTTAGCATTTTGCGTCGGACTCCCATAAATGTAGGTTCACTTTTCAAACTGTTGCCACAAAATGTGAGAGTCCTGCATTATATTTGAAGAAATTAAATGATGAAAAATCTGCATAAATGTATGTATATTTCTCGCATTGTGATCAAACAACGGTATCTAGAGCCATCTAATTTTGAATGACGTAATCCTACTGCGAATATGGGCATCTGAAATCCCAAATTTGGAATTTATTTTCTTATCGATTTAATATTTTGTAAAATTGTAACGAATTTTTGACTAACAAACTCAACGATTCGCTTTAAAAGCGAGCAATGGGAACACTCTACGGGGAGAGGGAAAACCTTTTTATCTCCAGTGGTCGAAATGTGTATCGGAAATTCTAAAGATAGGCTCGTTTTAAAATTATTTTGCGACATTGCTATTGAACTAAATTTTATGGTTTAAATGCAAAGAACATGATATTTAATAAATAAAGGTAACACACAAAACGTTAAAAAAAAACGCCCCCTTTGGACGTAATTTAAAATCTGAAACATTTCAGATTTTTTTTTTTAAACGTATTCTAGCTAAATTTTAAATTCCACTTAATTTTAGTTTAAATTGGTTGCAATGAGAATGGTAAAAGGAAACTGCAATGGAACTTCAATAAACCGAGCCTGAGAAGCAGGCAAGAAAGGAATAATCGAAAATTCAAGTTAATAAATAAGACATTTAATTAACTGCGCTTCCCCCAAAAAAACTATGTTTTTTAGTAAGTATATATATATATAAATATTTTAATGAAACAAGAGAAAAATTAGAACGCGTATATCGAGATATTTTTTGAACCGCAAAAAGAGTTGAAATATTATTAATATGAAGAAATTCAAATGTTTAATCGTATATTTGCTTAAGAAAAATTCATTTGGTTCTGATGAAGTAAAGGATACAGAACCAATTGAAAATAATAATGAGAACTAATCAAGCTATAAGGTATGTCTCCCGCCGTCTTAACGAACCTTCGTGGTGTAGTGCTGCACGCTCAGTGCTTAATTGAGAGGTCCGCGGTTCGATTCCCGGCAAAGGCGTTGCTTATTTTTCATGTTGCCTGCTTTGAAAAATACCTAATGTTTCTACAAAGCTTTTTCTTTGCATTTGATAACATTATATGTACTTTTTAACAGCACATGTGAAAACATTGATTGTAACAAAAACAATGTTTTAAGTGCCTCATTTTTAAAAATATAGTATAAAATTGCAGAAAAAAAAAACTTAACATTGCTTTACTTCGAATAAAAATGTACACTGTACTTGCAAAATAATTCTTTCAGTAATACTCGCAGAGCAAGAGTGAATTTGCTTTGGGAAACAACTGACTCAAAAATCCATGGGCGTGCAAATACACTCATGTGCATAAATTAAGGATAATGCGAAATAAGGCAAAAAAAAAAAAAAAAAAAAAAGTTAGAAGCAAAATAAATTTGGCTTATTTTTAAAGCTTATTTATTAAACAAAAGATAAATAGCAAAAAGAGATGCTATATGTTTGATATTATTAAAAAAATAGCAATTTTTTCTCCCTGGAGCAAATTACAAAAAAAAAAAAAAAAAAAAAAAAAAAAAAAAAAAAAAAAAAAAAACTGTTTACAAAAAAAAAAAAAAAAAAAAAAAACAATATTACATGGTTGGTATCATTGTTAATACATCGTATGTCTCCCAGACGATGCAATACAGTCCGTATAACGCCTAGGCATGTTGAGTATCAAATTATCGATCTGATCTTGGGGGATATTACACCACTCAAAAAGCAAAGCTCTCCGAAGTTCCGGTAGACATGTAGGAGGAGGTTGACGGGCTGCAACTCGACGGTCAAACATGTCCCACACGTGCTTTACTGGATTCAAGTCCGGTGAGAATGCTGGCCAGTCTATACGGGTGATATCCTCCGATTGAAGGCATTCGCTTACGATGTTTGCACGGTGAGGACGGGCGTTGTCATCCATAAACACAAATTGTGCGCCTATGGCGCTCCGAAACAAACGTACATGTTGTTCCAGAATGCCATCCCGATAGATTTGGCTTGCCATGGTTCCAATTTGAACATGCAGGTCAGTTCTGGAACCCAGAATAATTCCACCCCAAACGAGCACTCCTGCACCACCGTAACGGTGTCGTTCAATGATGTATTCTTGGTGGTAACGGGTACCTGGAGGCCTCCATATGAAAGTCCGGCGAGAATCAGACTGCAAGCTAAACTTGGACTCGTCGGAAAACATCACACAAGCCCACTGTTGAGGTGTCCAAAATGCATGCTCTCTACTGCAGGCTAACCGCAGGCGACAGTGAGTTGCAGTAAGTGGAAGGCATCTGACAGGTCTACGAGCATATAGACCAATCTGCCCTAAGCGTCTGTACACGGTCTGCCTTGAAATTGTAGTACCAGTGGCTGAAGAGAGCTGACAAGACAGGTCTGAGGCTGTGCTGCGGCTGTTTCTTTTGGGAGTAACTGCCAAATACCGGTCCTCATTCGGCGTTGTAACTCTGGGGCGACCTGTGCTGTAACGTCTACTCATATTACCATCATCTTAGAACCGTTGCCAAAGCCTGGAGATGACACTCTGGGCAATTCCAAGTTCGTCTGATACTTCCAGTTGATACCCAACCCACATTCCAGTTGATACCCAGCCCACATTCCAGACGGCCGATAATTCTACCACGTAAAAAATCATCCAAATGCGTCTTTTGTGTCATAACTATTCGGTTATTGCACTGAAATGCTTATAAAACGCCTATGAACAATTTTACTTCTTTGCCTGTATTCCTTATATATCACTCTCTTTCACTCTCGTCATTGTGATGTACCATCGGTGTCATCCGGTTACTTCCTGAAATTTGCATATGATTCTTGAAGATGTGTGTAGTGATTTTACAGGTGATATATTTATTTTAGAGTTCGATTTCCGCGTGACTCCGAATTATCCTTAATTTATGGACATGAGCATAGCTTAGGTTTAATGCTTTTACAGAGTAGGTTTATGCCAAAAGATTTCGGAATGATATCAGGCTTCGACCCACTGAGAAAAGAAATACAAAGAAATTGGTTTCAAGTTTCATTTGATAGGAATTGGACTTATCGAATATTTAGTGTAACCGGGTTGCACAGGAAGAAATTCTATTTACTGAGAAAATCATTATTAATTTCAGTACATTTAGTGACATAAAACATTCAATTCGATTTGCCAAAAATTTCGAATTATCGAAGTTTGAGTAATCGAAATTCGATTATATTTAGACTAAAACCTTTCAGCAAATTATAAGCTTCGTAACCATTGTGTTTAAAAAACCTAGTAGTTCGTAGCAGGCTAAAATCGAGAGCGGCTGAGTCTTTGCACTGGAAAAGAACTGTCCTTCTCCTATACAAATATTTCGCTTTTTATCTAAAAAGGAAGAAACATAAATTTAAGGTCTCAAAGTAGTCATTCGATAAAGGTAAAGAGCCAGATGAGTAAGTCGCAGAACTGGAGGGGGGGACATTTAAAAGCCACTTTAAATTAAGTAATTTTTATGTATGTCTCAGAAGACTAATGTAGATGATATGTAAATAATATGCTTTCATAAGAGCAAAGATAATAAAAATATTTAATAGTAAAAATATTTAAGCATATATTTATTTACGCAAAATAAAGCGTTTCGTGTGTTATTTAGGTAAGCCTGTTCTTAAAATTTCGTTTTTGTTCTATCTTAGCCTTGAATTTAAATACATTTAATGTCATTTTTTAGGTTTTGGTTTATTAGATTACGGCAAAGCACCCGAGGGCTATCTGCCTTAAGGGAGGAATGCCTTCGTGGAGGACTTTTTAACGGAACTTATATACATGGAGTATGGAACTCTAGTATAATAGTACATGGAACTCCATGTATAATGTGTAACCACGAAAACACCTATGCAGCCAGCCCATTCGCGGGATTCGAACCTCGGACCGAACTACCAGAGTTCAGCGACTTTACCGCTCGGACGCTGGTTTGCCCATTTTTTAGGAATGGCTAAATTACATATATTTTGCCCATCTGGAGTAGTACCGCTGCCCCTGAAAGAGTTAAATGACATGAAATCTATATTTCCTCTTAAAAGTAAAACTCCTTTCACAGTGTAGATATAGCTGGGTGATACGATAAGCAATGCAGAGTAAAAACAACATACGTTTTTAAAAGATTATCGCATGAAAAGCATTATCTTTAATTAAAACCGAAGTAAATTGACTATAGTTGTGTATATACCTTATAAGATATTATAAGGTATTTCTCCCACCTTCCTAGCATGCCTTCGTGGTGTAGTGGTTCTGCACGCTGGGCCGGTATTCCAGAGACCGTGGTTCGATTCCCGGCGAAGGCGTTGCTAATTTTTCATCTCTTCTGCTTCCGAAATAAACCTAATGTCTTTACAGTGGCGCTCGAACTAAGAGGATGTTGGATGAAGATTCTCCACACACAGGATTTGACGATTGGGTCCCCTAAAATTCCAAGTCGCCCTTTAAAAGGGGGAGTATATAAGGTATTTTTTCCGCCTTCCTAGCGTGCCTTCGTGGTGTAGTGGTCAGCACATCGGGCCGGTATTCCAGAAGCCCGTGGTTCCATTCCCGGCGAAAGCGTTTGCGAATTTTTTATCTTTTCTGCTTCCGAAATAAACTTCTCCTTTCACAGTGTAGGTATAGCTGGGTGATACGATCAGCAATGCAGAGTAAAAACAACATACGTTTTTGAAAAGATTATCGGATGCAAAGCATTATCTTTAATTAAAACCGAAGTAAATTGACTATAGTTCTGTATATACCTTATAAGATATTATAAGATATTTCTCCCACCTTCCTAGCATGCCTTCGTGGTGTAGTAGTTCTGCACGCTGGGCCGGTATTGCAGAGAACCGTGGTTCAATTCCCGGCGAAGGCGTTGCTAATTTTTCATCTCTTCTGCTTCCGAAATAAACCTAATGTCTCTACAGTGGCGCTCGAACTAAAAGGATGTTGGATGAAGATTCTCCACACACATGATTTGACGATTGGGTCCCCTAAAAATCCAAGTCGCCCTTTAAAACGGGGAGTATATAAGGTATTTCTTTCGCCTTCCTAGCGTGCCTTCGTGGTGTAGTGGTCAGCACACCGAGCCAGTATTCCAGAAGCCCGTGGTTCGATTCCCGGCGAAGGCGTTTGCTAATTTTTCATCTTTTCTGCTTCCAAATTCCCTAATGTCTCTACAGTATTTCTCCCACCTTCTTAGCATGGTTTCGTGGTGTGGTGGTCTGCCCGCTGGGCACGTATTCCAGAGGTTCGATTCCAGCAAAGGCGTTACACATTTTTCATCCCTCCGGCTTCCAAAAAATAATGTCTCTACAACCTACTGAATAAAATATGAAACACGAACAACAGAACACGAGTGATAACCCTGTAATAAAATTTAAAACTCGAATATAGGTGTAAAGTGAGCTTAAAGCAGTAAAAAAATTCCAAATGAAGAAGCATGCTTTGAAAAGATGCTAAAAGCTGAGAACCAAAGTGAACGAAATGATATTGATGGAAGTTAAAACTACATCACGGAATGAAGTAAACACGTTTATTTAATTATGCAAATTCTAACTTCTCATTTATTTAATATTCGGCATTAATATTTGCTTAACGTTAAGCTTAATTTTAATACAGTACATTCACCGTTATATCTTTTATAAAAGTTTAAAGACAGATACGGCGTTCTTTCAATTTTTTCTGCTTAGTTGGAAATTATTGCTCCAAATTAATCTCCTTAAAATAATAACTACGGCATAAAAAATTATATTAAACAAAGCTGGAGTAACTACACTACAAATTCTTACAGAAGACTAATAATATTGAGCTTAAAAGATGTCTCCGTGCTTGAATTGAATAAAAGAACGTAGAAGAACCAAGAGCTCTCTCCAAATGCCTGATGACATTTTGAGACGCACTTAGTTGCAGCTGGGCTATCTGTTGCTAATAAATTTCGACGACTCGCTAAAAACACTTCTAATTTATCTGTTTTCAGAAAACTTCTGTTTTACTTTTCCCTTCTTTTTTACTTTCTTTTTCCCCTCTTTTTTTGACTGTTTTTACTTTAGAAGAGAAAGCTGAAGATATTCATTATTGACATAAGCGATATTTTTGTGGAAATTTAAATTGCATTAGTGTTTTAGTAGAAGACTGTGATACTTCTTTGGCGATATGAAGCAACTCCAACGATGGAACACAGCAATAACTTTTATTTAACACTCAAAAAAGCGACATACAAAACAAGAAGAAAAAAGAATATTATATCATTTAAAAATAAATTACATTCTTCGTGCGAGAGTCGCACGAGGCACTCGAGTCTGGTTTCAAATATTGCCATTCACAAATACCTTAATGTTCATCTATTTAAATTATTTAAACTACAAGATTTTAATATTATTTAACGCTGTTACAACCTCTCCCCCAACGGAGAGACTTTTACCGAAGGGAAAAGTTCTGTAAATTTCGAAAGTTTATAAGCTCGGCTTGCTCAATTGCTTAAAGAGAAAAGATAACTTCTCTCATAAGTTTCCAAATTTTCAGGCCGAAAATTTTAAATTTTAAACAAATATTTTTACACCACATTTAAATAGAAAATGGACAGTGTTCAAATTAGTCTTCCTTTTTTTCCTTGACGGCGCCTAGATCTCTTCCATGTTGGACCAGTTCCTCGGCTATAATTCACAGCAAAGCCTTTCCTCAGTTCATCTGTGCCTTTCGGATAAGATTCAATTGTCATTTGTTTTCGACAATTGTTTTCTTCGTCTATTAGTAGCGGCTTTGATATTAAATCAAAAGCCGAAAGATGATGATAACGCTGCATTGCAAAATGATTCTCAATATTAATTTCTTTATCGTTTTTCAAATTTTCGTAAACATCTTCCACGTTTAATTCTGGTGATTTAACTTCTTCTTCAAATACATCTCTGGATGCTTTATTTTCTGCCTTCATCGGTTCCAAGATCTGCTCTTCAGCTATTTTTCTTTTCCTTTGAGCTCTAGTAGAAACGGCATTAAAATGGTATCACTAAGTTTACGTTCATGTGATAAACTAATAAAATAAGGCAGTTCAGTGTTAACAGGAAGTAATAACCTGATATCACTAATATTACGTTCAGTGATGAACTAATAAAATAAGGGAATTCAATATTAACAGGAAGTAATAAGCTGTATCACTAATATTATGTTCAGTGATGAGCTAATAAAATAAGACAATTCAATATCAACAGGAAGTTACGTTCAGTGATGAACTAATAAAATAAAGCAATTCAATATTAACAGAAAGTAATAATCTGGTATCGCTAATATTGCGTTCAGTGATGAACTAATAAAATAAAGCAATTCATTATTAACAGAAAGTAATAATCTGGTATCACTAATATTATGTTCAGTGATGAACTAATGAAATAAAAATACGCACGATTATTCGATCTCGGTCGGTGCCTCCAAAATAATTATGACTGTGATACTTCTTTGGCGATATGAAGCAACTCCAATGATGGAACACAGCAATAACTTTTATTTAACACTCAAAAAAGCGACATACAAAACAAGAAGAAAAAAGAATATTCTATCATTTAAAAATAAATTACATTCTTCGTGCGAGAGTCGCACGAGGCACCCGAGTCTGGTTTCAAATATTGCCATTCACAAATACCTTAATGTTCATCTATTTAAATTATTTAAACTACAAGATTTTAATATTATTTAAAGCTGTTACAAGACGAATTTTCTTCTCTGGAAATACCAGTTAATTTACGTTTACTTCACTGGAATTTCGGAATAAAACCCGCGGCAAATCTATTATTTTTGCTTTCAAACTTTTCTTGGCTTACCCGCAGTCATTAAATTACTGGAAAAGATGCCAAAGTAATAATCAATATTTTCCCACAAAATGGAAATGATACCTGGCATGCTTTCTGTGAAATGATAACTTCTATGTCATTCTGAAATGCAACAGCTACTTGAAATGTAGATGCTTCCAGACGCCGCTTTGTGGGGTAATGAATTTTTCCTTACAGATTAAATTTAATAGTCTTTTCTAATATAGAGAAACGTATTTCCTTTTGTTATCCTTATCTTATTTAACATCGAAAAACTGCATTGTCTATAACAAACAGATAAAACTAATAAGGAAAGTCAAACAATGAATTAACTCAGTCTAATGCCCAACAGTTTGAATCGACAAATTAACTGCCTATGAAGACAGGTTTTTATGGAAAATTAAAATGAATAAGGAAACAAATTTAGAAAATGGATAAAAAGACATTCAGCAGAATATTTTTTTTAAGGAAGATATTTCCTTTCTAACCTGCTACCGTTCATTTCCTTATTTATACACATGAAAAATTTTTTCAAACGTTTTGCACATAAGATGTAAAATGCGTATACAAAAAAAAAAAAAAAAAAATAAAAATAAATAAAATAAAAATACATATATGTAATAATAAAATTCTATAGTCAAGAATACACTTGAAATTCTAACTGTACGTTCTTTTAATTTTTAATGGCGACGTTCTCTTATTTGAAAGTACGTGGAATTAAATCCACAGCCCCGTAATCAAGTTGTTTTTCCCGCCTTTTCTACACGTACAGTTTTAGAATGTCCTGGAGATATTTAAAGCAAACTGGATTGGCTGACGAGGCTGACGTCATTTCTTGGAAGCTCCGCTTTTCCAGAGACTATAAAAAGACTCGCAAAAGGAATATCGGGGCTTTTTCTTAAATGTCACGATGCAGTAAACTTCATACAAAAAGTTATTAGCAATTCTTTTTATTTACTCCCGATATCTGATTTTTGTACCTGCTATTTCTCCTGAATAATAATAAATGGATCCTGTTTTTTAAACTTATCGTCTGATTATTTAAGCTACGACTAAAGCTGATACATCACACACATATATATATGTGTGTGTAAGAAAAATAGAGAATATGTAAAAGATTAAATTAGCAGAGAAAATTAATTCCCTTCTCTATTCTAAAAATAGTAACCTCTATTTGTACTGCGTCATTTTCAGAAAAATCTATGTCATACGACTCTTACATAATTCTGAACATGTAAATGAAACTAAAACTCAAGCAGCCAATAGTAATTTTGCAGCAATATTAACCATCCAATCAAAATGCATCGAAAACCAAACTAACTCAGTCTGAAATAAAATTTCACTTTGAACATAACACACTTGCTTTCAATGCTTTGGCTTATCTCGACTGCTGTCTGCCTGCTCCTTCTTTTTTACTGCAAATCTATCAAAAATGTAAGTTTTTTGGAATAGGCACAATAAATATGTCAACTTGTTTGTGGCCACAACATGTTTACTAAAATAAAGGTAAAATTAAATATACTTTGACTGCCAAATTTCTTATTCCTTGTGGATCGGCGTTTCAGCATTCTATTGCATCAAAATTCTAGCTGTTCATTGTGGATACAACTACCTGCGTTCTACTACAGAATCTATTACATATATATATATATATATATATAGTATATATATATGCAAAACAATTTTTTTTTCGGGAAAAATAAGGTTAAAGATTTTCTGAAATTAGTTTTTAGAAAATAATATATTTTGCAAATCTTGGAACTGACAACAGTTATTTCGAGATTAGTGAAACAGTTTTGATGTTTAATATACATTGTTACGATATTAACGCTTCGATTCCTAACATTATAAGGTATTTTTCCCACTTCCCTAACGTGCCTTCGGGGTGTAACGGTAGCACGCTGGGTCGGTATTTCAGAGGTCCGTGGTTCGATTCCCGGCGAAGGCGGTTGCATATTTTTCATCTTTTTTGCTTCCAAAAAATCCTAATGACTCTACAACATTAGTTTTGGAACATGATAAGAAGACATCCTAATTAGTCTCGAACTGTTATATTTGTTTTGTGGAGCTGACAATGTGCAGAATTATTTATGCTTATTGTATTTGAATTATTTATATATGAAAATAAATTTATATCTCGTAAGAACTAATAACATTTCTAGCATTCCTAATTCCTTTTGTCTAAGATAAACGTCGAGGAACTTAGTGAACTATGTAGCGACTTACCGCTGAGTTCAAAACAACTAAGACGTAGGCTCGAGAAGGGTTACAATACCCTTTTATTCACTTATATCAGACTAACACTCGGCCCTTTCTCGGGCTTACAGGAAGCCTCTACTCAGGTTTTAAATCAATAAGAAATTAAACTATAATTAACTAAACCGAGACTTAGCCGAAGCTAAACACAGTTATTTTGACCTTTAAATTAACCGAGACTTAACAGAAGCTAAACACAGTTATTTTGGCCCTTAAATTAACCGAGACTTAGCAGAAGCTAAACACAGTTATTTTGGCCCTTAAATTAACCGAGACTTAGCAGAAGCTAAACACAGTTATTTTGGCCCTTAAATTAATCGAGTTTTAGCAGAAGCTAAACACAGTTATTTTGGCCCTTAAATTAACCGAGACTTAGCCGAAGCTAAACACAGTTATTTTGGCCCTTAAATTAACCGAGACTTAGCAGAAGCTAAACACAGTTATTTTGGCCCTTAAATTAATCGAGTTTTAGCAGAAGCTAAACACAGTTATTTTGGCCCTTAAATTAACCGAGACTTAGCCGAAGCTAAACACAGTTATTTTGGCCCTTAAATTAACCGAGACTTAGCAGAAGCTAAACACAGTTATTTTGACCCTTAAATTAACCGAGACTTAGCAGAAGCTAAACACAGTTATTTTGGCCCTTAAATTAACCGAGACTTAGCAGAAGCTAAACACAGTTATTTTGGCCCTTAAATTAACCGAGACTTAGAAGAAGCTAAACACAGTTATTTTGGCCCTTAAATTAACCGAGACTTAGCAGAAGCTAAACACAGTTATTTTGGCCCTTAAATTAACCGAGACTTAGCAGAAGCTAAACACAATTATTTTGGCCCTTAAATTAACCGAGACTTAGCAGAAGCTAAACACAGTTATTTTGACCCTTAAATTAAACTAACCTGCGAATAGGCACGTACTATACGGCAGAGCGTAACAGTTTCGAGAGTCACTTAGCCTGAAGGCAAACACGCTCTACACAGGATTCCTAGCACTCTCTACTGAAGTTAGTTGAACCTTCTTTAAATACTTCTTCTAACTCTTTTGCATTCAAAGCGATACTAAAAACTGATTCTGGTAAGGAGTTGTAAGTGGAAACCAGAACTGATATAGGAAAGATCTTCGAAATTAAAACGATTGTTATAAAGTTAAAATATACCTTACACATTCTTTTGTTTGTGTCCTTATAGTGTAAGTTATCATCATTTTGCATTTCAGTCCGAAACTGGAAGTTCTGTATTTGTAATGCCGGAGAGCATACACTTTATTTCTCATGCTTCACACTCCAACAGCTGCACAAGCTCACTGCTTTTCTTGGAAATTCTCTCTAATTCCTGATTTTCGGGTATTCTAGCAACTACGTATTATTTGAAATAATTATTCCAGGGATTAATGTAGCACTGAGGTTATGCTGCTTACAGTGGCCCGCATTTGTTTCGAACGTTTGTGTTTTTCAGTTTTATATGCAAGTATCAGTTTATAGAGTATCATATAATTTATTTTCTAACCAGTTATTTTAAGATAAAGTACCTTTTCTATCAAACTTCATTTCTTTTCCCAGCCAGAATGCAAATTTCCAGCACGCGCTATATTAAATTTTTTTAGGAAGAAGGAAATATTGAAAGGAAAATTTTGAAGGATGAAATGACAGCGTGTTCTACCTGCTTGAAGGCCACGTTTCTAACTTTGATTCTCTAGCGATTAGGATTCTGCACGGATGAGTTACTCTTGCCTTTAGGCCAGTTTGCGTGATACTTAAACTGTGAGACCGTTAGGCTATACTTAAACTTCATTTTACAAGTTTTAAAATATCAAATAACTTCTGACTTAAACCCAAAGTGTTGGCTTCTGTAAGCACAAGTTGGTGCCGACTGTTAAACTTTCTTTAAGTTAATAAGGGATTCTCTACCCCTTCTCCTGATTTTGTAGTACTTAAAGTGAATTATCAAAAGACTTAATGATAATTCACTTTACTTTAAAAGACTTAATGATAATTCACTTTACTTTAAAAGACTTAATGATAATTCCCTATACTTTAAAAGACTTCATGATGATTCACTATACTTTAAAAGACTTAATGATATTTCACTAGTCTTCCAACTTCGCGTGCATTTTATGATACACGACGATATAATATATTTTATGATACGAAGAATACATGATGTTACAAGTTATTGAATATTAGCAAAAGAATTCTTTTCATCTATTTTTGAAATTTGCATGCTTTGAAAAAAGTTATGAAAAAAAAGTTATTCAGAACGTTCTGAAAATGGATTCGCATAGATATCCGGACACTTCGGATACTGAATGAATTAAACTTCGGGCATTGACTGAATGACTTAATATTCGAATAATGAAAGAATTTTGCGTTCGCAGTTTTCTTAAAAACGCTTTCGGGTTTTCATTAAGAAGATTTGTATACCTTCACTAATCCATATATTTTCTAAATTTCTAATTTTAAAGGCAGCGGTTGAAAGTTTACTTTTGGTCCCACTCGGCAAAGAGATACAGAAGTTGGTGCACAAACTTGCTTAATATACTGTTCTACTAAGAGTTTCGAATGTAAACGAATGGTGGTCTCGTTAGGCTTAGCTTCGCTTAAATTTTTAAATTGTTGATAATTCTGGAACGATTGCAAGTAGATTAACTAAAGGCATAAAAGCCTTAACCGGAACATAAGAACAGCATAATTCAATGACTTTTAAAGCAAAAAATGCACGATGTACCAACATATAAGAATAATAAAACTGAGCTCACCGAGCCGGATAACAAAGTGGGTATATATAGTACTTAAATATATACACATTCTATTACCCGGTTATTCTGTTACCAACAGCACATATATATACATGAAGGATATAATAAAATACGATGGCTACGCTAAGAAATAATCGGCAACCTCAAAACTGACTATTCTAAATTTGATGTCCCCCCTCCCTAAGTTCATCTTTTATCCCAAATTCGTGATCTTTCCAAATTACATAACACTGTTTGCAAAGAGAACTAAAAATTAACCAATCACAGCTTAGCTGTGCATATGCACCTGCCTAGTACAAATACTGCTTTGCGAGCAATTACGTCATTCTTCTTAACTTCTCCTGCCATGCGTTGTTTTTAACCCGTGTGTACATAAAAATTATTGTTCCTAATTATGATCTAGAACTATACAATCTACAAAGAAAGGATGTCATGTGTGTAAAATAAATGTAATGAACCCTCGAATTCAGATGTGTCAGCGTCATTTTTATGCACTTATGCTCAGTCATGTCGACTGCCAGAAATTAAAGTACCGGGTTCCTTCCACGCATTTAAATATCACATTAATTACAAACCTGTCGACTTGTAATTTCTAGTGGGAAAAACAGGAGAAATAAAATTAAGGGAAGAAATAAATTCATGAAATAGGATGCATATATGATATTTTAAAAGAAGAGCGAATTAAAATTCATTTGAATATTAGGGGTTTCAAGCAACCTAAATTAACAGCTGAAAGATAGTCAACTAAGTTTTCGTAGAAATAAAATATAAACAATGATCTTAAGACTAATAGCGATTAACAATGGATGTTTATTAAGCTCTCTCTGCTTGATATAAAGATTCATTTGTTTACAACAAAACTGCAAAACTTTAATTTAGTAATTTTATGTGAAATTACATTGAGATACTAATGCATCCCATAAGGATAAAAATCTGATGTAAATGCAATCCTTAAAAACCGAACTCCGAATTTTCGTAAGGGAAGAGTAAAAGTTACAAGTTTGTTAAACATATTGTTACGAAATGCCCAGCCGCGGTAAGATAGCTTCTCCGCAAAGCAGGTTTAGGTTTGCCAGAAAATGACAAGGGAAGGGAATGTAGCCAGATTTGGAGCGAAATCGCCCTTTTGGCGACGAATTTAGCGATATGCCATAGACGAATCGAGAACATTCCAGAACGAATTCTTACTGGTTTGCCACAGAATGTTCCCGAAGGCAGGCCAGAAGCTATATAAACCCTGCCTGTAATAGCAGTGCATCGTCGAGTTTATCGTTAGTGCATCATCGAGTGTTTCTTGAGTTGTATTGTGGAGAGTATCAACTTTTTTTAACTCCGAGAGCGATCGAACCGAGTCGGGAGCTGTACTTTAGTGCTTTGCCATGAAGCTTTCTTCACGGTTATAACCTGATAGCCAGAAGGCTGTGTTGCTGATTGTTTCAGCGTGCTTAGTTTTTTGACGACATTAAATGTGTTTTAGGAACTATCCTGAATAATACTGGCTAGTAAATTGGGCTTTCATTCTTCATCGGTGTTTTCGTCAATCACTCCAAATCCACGAACCCGAAGAACGCAACAATACTATAGCAATAATAATCAGCGCAAGTTGCATATATTTGAAAGACCTTAATGTCGAAGGTCAAACAGAACTTTCAGAACTATAGTCCTGCAAATTTGCGCAACTTGCGTTGATTTTTATTGCTGCAGTATCTTTAACATTGTCCTTCGGCGTGTTCTTTTTGTTACAAGTTACAAGTTTATCTTTCCGTTAGTTATAAAACGGCAGGATTTTCTATATAATTTTTGTCAGACCTTCTTCTTTTTTCTTTAGCCTGCTAGTCTTTCCTTTTGTACAGCCTGAGAAAATCCTAAACATAAATATAAGCGAAATAGAGTGTTGAATGGCAAACTGAGACAGAGATCTGGCAAAAAAGCATCGTGACTCGTGGCCTTGAGCCGCGCTTTTGGCCATTGGAAAGAAGACTCCACGGCAAAAGTGAATGGATTCTTTTTCTTCTGCAAATCCCTTTTTCATCACATGCAGATCGGACGATCAAGTGGTCTCTTTGTATCACGATTCAAATGAGATAAACGATGATAGTTCGCTGGCTTTTCTCAGCGATTTTATGGTGTGATAATGAACGATTATTGGATGCTACTGTTGTGTAAAATGTTTTTTCTCGCCTTGATAAAGTCTTTCGTTCATACCAGACCTTTGATGAAACAGTTAAGAAAATTCACAGTATTTTACAAAAACTTTATATATAACCTTTCCAGATACATGCACACACATATATAACTCTCTCTCTCTCTATATATATATATTATTTTTTATTTTTTGCACTTTATAGCACTAGTGATCTCATTCTTGGACTAGTATGTTTATTTACAGTGATTTATTACTTAAGCAAACAATTTTATTTTTTGTTTACACCAGTTTGAATAAGTATTTGGTTTAAATATTTTTCATATTGTGTGTGCATATATAAGTAACAAAACATGAAACGAAATTATTAACTTTAATTTGGCAATAGTCCTTTTTATTACATTTATTTATTTTTATACTTTAACATTTTAACTTAGATACCTTCCCTTATTTTAAGTTTAATAACTTTCCTAAACCTCTCATTTTCTCGCTGGGATGTAAATTTAAAGTTAAGTGAATCTCTGAGTTGAGTAACAGCATGTTTTCGCTAGCCAGTGCACGTTTCGTTCCTGACATTACTATTACGTTTGGCCGTTTCGGATAATTGTCCCGTCTTTTAGTTTAATTGAGTCAACCTAAGTTAGCCATATTTTAACGTGCTAATCCAGCACTATTCAATCAGAAAGACACGTACTTCCTGCTTTACAATAAAACCGATTACTTGCCTTGTATTTGCAGCTCTCGTGAGCCTCACGAGAGCTA
This sequence comes from Stegodyphus dumicola, assembly GCF_044657685.1. NCBI lineage: Eukaryota > Metazoa > Arthropoda > Arachnida > Araneae > Eresidae > Stegodyphus > Stegodyphus dumicola. The sequence goes on from NC_140779.1 coordinate 15,103,520, forward strand.
TGTATAGCTCTCGTGAGGCTCCTCTCTAGCCAACTTTAGATAAGTGTGGACGTGGTGCTGTACTGATTAATCTTTACGGCAAAGGGACAGTGCCCACGTCCACCGTCACTTATCACTTATTTAGACTTGAATTTGATTGTGTAATAACGTTTAAGTTCCAACGCAAGTAATCGGTTTTATTGTAAAGCAGGAAGTACGTGTCTTTTTGCTAATAGTTGGAATTAATAAAGGGTTATTTTAACCCTTCTCATGTGCTGGTATTTACTTCACGTCCATGTGAGAATTTGCCAGATTCATTGCAGGATCTAGTCTCGTTTATGTGGAAAAGAAGAGACAGATCGTACACCCTTTCTGTTCTAAAATTACAAATTCTTTATAATAGCTTTCTGGGCTGCATCTTTCCAAATTAATCCGTTTCATATTTCTTATGTAATCGTGCTGCAATGCGGATGGCTCTCATCCAATTGGATTAAAGAAAAATGTTTTACTTTAAATATCACTACTACTAATAAGCAGCCACTTACTTCCTGCTTCGCCTGCTGCTAGCCAAGCATAGTTTTCTCCTCTGTTTCGACTTTTGTCTAAAGAGATGTGAGCTGTACAGACTGTGAGTTGCATATCGCACCCATAAATGATGACATTTGAATCTATTTAGGCGTATCAGAGTTTGACCTATTACGAAAACAAAATTAAGTGTTTAAATCAATGGCCACATTTGAAAGCATTTCTTCTTCGTTCTCTCATCGTAAGTATCTACTTAGATATCCTCTAATCTCTACAGAAATTTCATTATATATATATAATGAAATATATATATATATATATATATATATATATATATATATATATATATATATATCTTACCTCTGTTTCTGAGAGAGGTCTAAAACATTGTGCATAAGAAATGCTAGAAATGTTTTAATAATAAGATTACCATCGTAATATTTTTAGCATGTGTATTTCAACAACAAGAATCAGTACTTTCGTCGATTGTTTGAGTAATAATCCATAAACATAACTAACAGCTCTCTAGTGGGCCCTTGAAACCGTAATGATTAAAATGAAGTAAGATAAACTTTTAATGTTGTACATCGTAAAAAAAAAAAAAAAAAAAAAAAAATTCACCATTTGAACATTTCATCAATAAATTTCCTCGTTTGATGATTTTGCCATTTTTAAACAGAAGAAATACGCATATTTAAGAACTAGCCGCTACGCGGCCAGCCTTCGTCTGGCTTTTAAATGTACCGCAAAAATGGCTGAAGGGAACACCAAACATTAGATTTAAAAACTGCACAGAATATTACTCTGCAGAACAACTTTATAAAAAAAATCAATAAAAATGTATTATATATATAAAAAAATGACAATGAAATATGCCAATCTCTTGAAAACAGTAACATAAGAAATGCAATGAAAAATTGTTGCCAAACCCATATTTCTAAAAGAATGAAACTATTCAAAATGATGCGATTTCATCAAAAATCTATCAACAAGAATAAGAAAGGAAAATAGTTGCCAAAATCACATTTTTAAAGATGTGAGAAGTGTACTCGGAAGCTTTTAGAGTCATTAGGTTAATCGGAAGCAGAAAAGTTGAAAAATATGCAACCGCCTTCGCCGGGAATCGAACCACGGACCTCTGGAATACCGGCCGAGCGTGCTACCGTTACACCACGAAGGCACGCTAGAGAAGTGGGAGAAATACCTTATATACTCCCCTTTTCAAAGAGCGACTAGGGTTTTAGGGGACCTAGTCGCCAAATCCTGGGTGCGGAGAATCATCATCCACAACCCTTTTAGTTCGGGCGCCACTTGTAGAGTCATTACAAATTAGCAAACCGCTTTCGCCGGGAATCGAACCACGGACCTCTGGAATACCGGCCGAGCGTGCTACCGTTACACCACGAAGGCACGCTAGAGAAGTGGGAGAAATACCTTATATACTCCCCTTTTCAAAGAGCGACTAGGGTTTTAGGGGACCTAGTCGCCAAATCCTGGGTGCGGAGAATCATCATCCACAACCCTTTTAGTTCGGGCGCCACTTGTAGAGTCATTACAAATTAGCAAACCGCTTTCGCCGGGAATCGAACCACGGACCTCTGGAATACCGGCCGAGCGTGCTACCGTTACACCACGAAGGCACGCTAGGGAAGTGGGAGAAATCCTTATAAGCTTCATTTAAAAAAAATTTAAAAATACAAAATATTATCATTTTTCCAAAATTCGTTTTGTAAAAGCTGTCGCAAGGATGAAAGTTTAACGTGTCCAAAATTCAAAGAAAAATAAACTGTACATTTTTAAAAATAAACTTTTTTAGAAAAAATCCTGTTGAAAAGGTGTTAAGCTCCCTTTGTTAAATAAATTCGTATTGAATCGATTTATTGAAACACGAAATTTATTTTAAGTTTGTAAAATAGTTAAGTGCCTACGTTTCATGACGATGTGAAAATGGAGTGTGTAGAGTAAAATCTCGCTTTCCTATAGCATATTATGTCTCAAAACGACGCGATTTCGTCACAAAACATAAAATTTAAAAAATTTCTAATTAGAATTTCGAAAAAATCTCTTCGAAGTGCACTGGCTCTTATCTAGGTGCACCTATATACCAAATTTCGTAGCCGTGGGTCTATTAGCTTACGCGCAGCGCGACACAGACAGACTCTTTCTTTTATTAACACTTTGCCAACTCCCCCACTAGAAAGAATGTAAGTTACTTAATACCTTGTCTAGCCTTTATATCTTCATGTACATTCACTGATCTTATTTATATTATTTTCTATATTATTTTTATATTATTTTTATATTGTCTTCGATTTGTTTTTACAAAGTTTGCATTATTTATCCTATTTTGTAATCTTCTATGTTTATTTCAACTTTACTTTGAATTCGATTTCATAATGACAATTTCCAATGTTTAATTTCTACAAATAATATAGTACTCAAATGCATAAACATGAAAATGTCGAGGACGGTTACTCGAGTTAATTAGGATTTCTCTACAGTAATTGATTTTTACTCCAAATTGAATTGACTAAAATGCTTCATGAGAATAAGTTCTTTGAGTATCAGCATTAGTTCATAATTCCTACTATTCGCGGAAATATTTGGCCTGACTAGAATTGCCGGTTTGGCTTTAACTTATAACTCGAGTAAAGACGAAACACTTTCGTATTTACGTATTTTTATCAAGTATTGTTCATTGAACGGGAGTTGGTTTGTTCCCCTTGAAAAGTCAACTAATTTCCGATCAATGACAATGATTACATGTTTTTAATTTTTCCTTTTACAATTGAAATTTTATTCTTCATGATGATTTAACTCCAGTCCCCGCTAAAACATTATTAACATTTTGCTTTCAAATTACTTCAAAACATCTTTCAAAATATAACTTACAAGTATGGATTCACACTTTTAAAATAATTCTACTTTAATTAAACTTAGGAGATAATATAATCAATTAATCAATACTGTTTAGGAAATAAATTATAGAAGATAGAAGGTATAGAAGAAGATTAGATCACTGGTTCTCAACCGTCTTTGCCCTATACACCACTCTTTTCTAATTAACTAGACGATCATTCCCCCATCCTTCCTTTTAAAAACTGAAAAATACAAATACACTTATTGAAATTATAATGTATTTTCTCCCTCCCTTCCGCATATCTTTGTGCTATAATTGGAAGCATACGCAACGCGTTTTCGAAAGCTTCGAGGTTTGAGCCCGGCGAAGGAAATGCACATTTTTCACGTCTCCTGCTTCAAAAAAATCTAATGACTGTACAGTGGCGCCCAAATTATAAGGCGGCGAAAGATAATTCGTCACTACCAGGATTTGACGATTGGTTTTACTAATCCCAGTCACATTTTAAAAGGGGAAGTATATACGGTATTTTCTTCCTCCTTTCAGCATGCCTTCGTTGTGTAATTGTAAGCATCCTCGAAGCGTATTCGAGAAGTCCAGGGTTCAAGTCCCGGAAAAGGCACTGCGTATTTTTCCAGTTTCCTACTTCAAAATAACCTAATGACTTTGCAAAATTTAGATTATTTTTTAATGTGTTTTTTAAATTAAATAAGAAAAAGTAAAGAAAATATTGATAAATTTCAAAACTTGTATAAAAGTAGTTTTTCCATTCGTAAACTAAAGTTAAACACTTAACAGGTTAATACAAAAGCTTGACTCCTTTCTCTCCGTAAAACTATGAAATTCCCTCCCAGCTTGAGAACCACTGATTTAAATTATGTAAAATGTATGCACATCTAACGGAGTATTGAAATTGTTGTACAAAGTTTCATTTTGTTTTGTTTGATGAATTGTTTTCTTTTCAGTACGTTTCTGGGAGAGGTTGAGTATCGGGCGCATCAAAGTAAAGAGGTTCTTGGATCTTTATAAAGAAACGGCAGGACATTTTCATAAATGTGTGTAAGCCTTGGTCATTGTGTAGCGTACCTCACTTTGGAATTCTAAGTTAATGTTGGAAGTGAGGAATCTAAGAACTGATAAGTGAATAATCGCTAGAGTTCGGTGACAAGAAACAACAAGATAGAAGGGTAACTAACCCTTTATTATTCTAATAAGATTTAACAAACTCCCTGGGAGTGTACAAACAAAGCCCGCACTTGGACTTGAACTAAAAAGACTAAGAATTAAACTAAAACTATGATTAACTAAAAAAAAAAGAAGTATAGCCGAAGCTATCAAGGTTCGATTTGAGTTGGCCCCTTAACTTATTTTACTACGAAGCTTAGCAAGGGCCTGAATGGTTACAGCCGAAAACATCGCGGCAAAAACATCGCGGACAAAAACGTCGCGGAGAAAACAACGCAGGGCGAAAACGTCGTGCTACAAAACATCATGAGAGAAAACATCGCAAAGAGAAAATATCGCAGTCCTAAAACATCGTGGTACAAAACATCGTCGTCGAAAATAAAGCGGTTCAAAAACTTCGCAATTTAAAAACATCGTCGTCAAAAATATCGTGGTAAAAAATAAAGTAACTACAAATCATCGCATGACGATAACATCGCAGACATGCTTTTTCATACATGCTTTTCGCAAACATGCTTTAATAACTGTAAATGGATGTTCCCATAATGATTTGTGAGCGCAAGATTTAAAGAAGAATAATTTTTACTTTCACATTTTTTTTATTAACTAATAAATTTTTGCTGAAAAAGTAAGAAGGAAACAAGCATAGCAAATTAATGCAACTTATAGCAATTAATAGAATTTTAAACCGACATAGTTAACTAACAAAGGTCATTAATAAATAATTTTTTATAAAGTTTTTACTGGTAATTTTTCATTAAAACTATAAGCTATAAGTTGCATTTGATTTTCTATGCTTAATTTTCCTTCTTACTTTTTCAGCAAAAGTTTGTTAGTTAATAAAAAAATGTAAAAGTAAAAATTATCCTTCTTTCCATCTTGCGCTCACAAATCATTATGGGAATATCCATTTACAGTTATTAAAGCATGTTTGCGAAAAGCATGTCTGCGATGTTATCGTCATGCGATGATTTGTAGATACTTTATTTTTTATCACGATATTTTCGACGACTATGTTTTTAAACTGCGAAGTTTTTGAACCGCTTTATTTTCGACGACGATGTTTTGTACCACGATGTTTTAGAACTGCGATGTTTTCTCTTTGCGATGTTTTCTTCCACGATGTTTTGTAGCACGACGTTTTCACCTTGCGTTGTTTTCTCCGCGACGTTTTTGTCCGCGATGTTTTTGCCGCGATGTTTTCGGCTGTAACCATTCAGGCCCTTGCTAAGCTTCGTAGTAAAATAAGTTAAGGGGCCAACTCAAATCGAACCTTGATAGCTTCGGCTATACTTCTTTTTTTTTTTTAGTTAATCATAGTTTTAGTTTAATTCTTAGTCTTTTTAGTTCAAGTCCGCGATGTTTTTGCCGCGATGTTCTCGGCGGACACCGGCCTGAGTACGGCTGAGCGAAATAACAGCTTTGAGAGAGAGAGTGGCCAAAAAGGAGACGCGCGTAAATCAGAAACTCTGATTCTCTCTAACTCAGTAAGTAACTTCGTGGTTTAAATACCGCTCCTTCTCATTAAATATTCAGCAAGATTCCAAAAGTACGGTCTGACGGGAAGTAGTAAGTTGAAGTTAAGAATTTGGCAGGAAACGAACTTTAACTTAAAATTTAACTGTTAATAAAATTAACATAATCCTTACAATTGAGTCTCCGAAAGAACACCACATCTAGGCCCTAGAATGTTTAAATCGGGCCTGCTTACCCGCTGTTTCTTTATATCTCTAGATAGCAGATTTAATTTCGATATTTTTCTCTTAATAATAAGTTAAAAGAATCAGAACTACTGTTCCGCATGATATTGAGAAATTCAGTTTAATATTTTAAGAAGCATTAGAAATTTTCCGATTCCATCGTCTTATCACGTAATATGCATTCACGGATGAGCACATTGATGACACGTGTTTTAGTATTAAATCTTGCTTCTTTCATCATCTACCAGGGCGGAATGGCTCAGAAAGCAGAGAAAACACTTTTTTTTCCATCTTTCATCGAGCGATACGAGTTGTTCATTAGCTTAAACGCCTCCTCAGCCTGCTGTTCAAGGTCGAGCACTGCGAGAGACAGATTGATGAAGCTCGAGAAAGGCGTCAACGCCATAGCCGTGAACAAAGTAGAAACCGCGCGCTCGTATTTCTATCGAAAAGGCGACACTTCTGCTCCCGAAGTAGGCTTTCTAAAAATTCCGAGATAATTTGCGTCTCCCAATTGAGCGCTTTTTTTAACACGAAGAACTCTCTATTTAGAATTCTTTTAATCATAATATACGCAATTCGTCTTGTATAAAAATTTCGGGATAATTTCAGTGTTTTCTTAGGAATACATAGAACTAAAAGGATGATTAAATGTTATATCTCCTCAGTTCTGCAAGAATATTGTTGAAGAGGCAGAGATGTGTGAGAGTGAATTTTTAGCGAAAACACGGTGTAAAGACATTAGTTTATTTGCGATGTCAGGAAGCTGAAGAAATCCACAATAACTTCGCCGACACTCGAAACTGGACCTTTCGAATACGCAACGGGTGTGCTATACCCTTACACCACGAAGGCGTGCAGAAAGGAGACAGAAAATACCTTATATAATTCCCTTTTTAAAGGCGACTAGAAATTAGGGGACCCCATCACCAAATTCTGGTGGTGAAGAATCATCCACCGCCTTTTTAGTTCTGGCGCCACCGTAGAGTCATTACGTTATTTTGAAGCAGGAGACGTGAAAAGTGTGCAGTACCCTCGCCAGAACTCGAACCTGGACCTCTGGAACACGCGCCGAGTGTGCTACCGTTACACCACGAAGACATGCAGAAAGGAGAAGAAAATACCTTATAAAGGTATTTACAAAAGCTCTAATAAAACAGAGAGCTGGCATCTCCTGAGGCTCTTACAGCTTTCAACGTGATTTAAGTTTAGTGTTTTTTCAATTCTTTTTAATCCTTTCCAAAAACCTTGAAGTAAAATTTCGGTTTCAGGAAATCCATACGCATAGATTATTATCGTAAGCATTCTTGTTTCGCTTTATATTAATATCTATTATTATAATTTAGCCTTTCGTTGGCAACATTAAATTAAAGAAAGAGAAATCGAGATAAAATGTCAAGTAAAGCCATATTTAGATGACAAAATTTACTTTTCTGATGAGAAACCTTCTTTAATATTTTGACACATAAATACTTAATTCGAGATCGAATTTTAGACAAAAACACTGGAGAGTGAAAGACTAGAAAATACAGTTAGGTGTTTTTCAAGGATATCCGATGTGTACAGTAAAATTACAAATAGCAATTCAAAACCTAATGATCATTAGGTTCGACTTTGTAGGGTTTACTTTAATTTTCTAATAGTTATTTTTATTTTGGAGCAAGCACATATTCTAATTTCACAATTCTACAATTTCCTACAAGAATGAGGTTTCAGGACTGCGATGTATGCAAATGATGTAGAAAGGAGTATTTAAACTAAGTCCGGGTCACTTCAGTAGGACAGCGTGTTCTGCTTTTCGAGCACATTGTTGCTATTAGTTTAAGCATATTATTCTACACCCGTACTTCTACGTACCTGCTAGTATACGCCGGTGATATTTAAATAAGGGCTAACTCCATTAGTGGATTCTGTGCAGCTTCGACTGATTAATTTTATTTAGCATTGGATTAGTTTATCTACGTTTTGCGGCAGCCCCTGTATGACTATGTATGTATAAGGTTACTATCAATAAACTCCCAATGAGGCCCTTGTTGAACGCCAGGGGGTGTATTTAACCGTTACAGCCGAAAACATCGCGGCAAAAACATTGCGGACGAAAACGTTGCGGAGAAAACAACGCAAGGCGAAAACATCGTGCTACAAAACATCGTGGGAGAAAAGATCACAAAGAGATAACATCGCAGTCCTCGTGGTACGAAACATCGTCGTCGAAAATAAAGCGGTTCAAAAACTCCGCAATTTAAAAACATCGTCGTCGAAAATATCGTGGTAAAAAATAAAATATCTACAAATCATCGCATGACGATAACATCGCAGACATGCTTTTTTCATACATGCTTTTAGCAAGCATGCTTTAATAACTGTAAATGGATATTCGAATAATGATTTGTGAGCGCAAGATGGAAAGAAGGATAATTTTTACTTTCACATTTTTTTATTCACTAATTTATTTTTGCTGAAAATTTAAGAAGGAAACTTAAGCATAGTAAATTAATGCAACTTATAGCAATTAATAGAATTTTAACCCGACATAGTTAACTAACAAAGGCCATTAATAAATCATTTTTTATAAAGTTTTTACTGGTAATTTTTCATGAAAAGTATAAGTTGCATTTAATTTTCTATGCTTAAATTTCTTTCTTACTTTCTCAGCAAAAATTTATTAGTGAATAAAAAAAATGTGAAATTAAAAATTATCCTTCTTTCCATCTTGCGCTCACAAATCATTATTCGAATATCCATTTACAGTTATTAAAGCATGTTTGCGAAAAGCATGTCTGCGATGTTATCGTCATGCGATGATTTGTAGATACTTTATTTTTTACCACGATATTTTCGACGACGATGATTTTAAATTGCGAAGTTTTTGAACCGCTTTATTTTCGACGATGTTTTCTACCACGATATTTTAGAATTGCGATGTTTTCTCCCACGATGTTTTGTAGCACGACGTTTTCGCCTTGCGTTGTTTTCTCCGCGACGTTTTCGTTCGCGATGTTTTTGCCGCGATGTTATCGGAGGACACCGTATTTAACTAGACAGTTGTGGGTACCGGTTGCAGTAATTCAACATATTCTATCGATAAACATTTACTACTGAAATAGTGCATCATCGGCAACAAGCTGCTAGCTTGCAAATGGTAAAATGTACAAGTAAGCATGTTGGATTATTTTAGAGGGGCGAAAAACACTTTTTTTTTTCTTTTCATTTTTTGACTTAGATCATTTCAAGGATTCGAAAAAATATATTCTGTCGATTTTTAATGCAATAATCATTTCACCAATAAGCTCTTCAAGTGCTTAGGAAATTGATGTTCTTTGACTAATTAGAAATTAAAATAGTCTTTACTAAATCAGTAAAATTACATTCTATTTAACCATTTGTGGAGGAAAGGAAGGCTCTCCCCTTCCAAAAAGGTGTCCGCCGGAAACATCATGGCAGAAATATTGTGGACGAAATCGTCGCGGAGAAAACAACGCAAGGCCAAAAAGGTCGTATTAGAAAACACCGCGGTAGAAAAGAAAGAAAAGAAAAAATATCGCAGTTCTAAAACATCGTGGTACAAAATATCGTGGTCGAAAATAAAGCAGTTCCAAAGCTTCGCAATTTAAAAACATCGTCGTCGAAAATATCGTGGTAAAAATAATCAACCTACAAATTATCGCATGACTATAACATCGCACATATGCGTTCTTCAGGTTTTAAAAAAGTTGTAAGTGCAATTTTTGAATAATCATCTGGGAACGCAAGAAGAAAAAAGGAATTTTTACTGCTATATTTCATAATTTTGAATGAACTAATAAATTTTTGCTGAAAAATTAAGAGGGAAACTTAAGCATTTAAAAATTGAAAATGAGTAGAAAATTAATGCAACTCTGTAGCGCTTTATAATTTTAAATTTACGTAGTTAATTAACAAAGATTATTAATAAAATATTCCTTCTTTATAAAGTTTTACTGATAATTTTTTATGAAAAATTCACTCTAAAATTGTTTACAAAAAGAAAGATAAATAACTGCATGAGGTTCCCTCTATAAAAATTGCTTAGCTAATTATCAGATTATTTTCTTTCACGTTTGTTTATCACGTTTATTATATTATCACCTTTATCACGTTTATTATATTAGTGCAAATTATACCTTCTTTTGTTTCCGTTTATTCTTAAAGTGTCATTTGACATTTTTACCCTCTGTCCCACTTTCCGTTTTGCTCTTTAAAATCATTATGCGAAAATGCATTTACAACTTCTAAAACCTAAAAAACATATGTGTGCGACGTTATCGTCATGCGATGATTTGCAGGTACTTTATTTTTTTACCACGATATTTTCGACGACGCTGTTTTTAAACTGCGAAGTTTTTTAAACCACGATATTTTGTACTAAGATATTTTAGAACTGCGGTGTTTTCCATTTGCTTTTTTTTCTCCCACGATGTTTTTAAACTGCGAAGTTTTTTAAACTACGATATTTTGTACCAAGATGTTTTAGAACTGCGGTGTTTTCCATTTGCTTTTTTTTCTCCCACGATGTTTTTAAACTGCGAAGTTTTTTAAACCACGATATTTTGTACCGAGATGTTTTAGAACTGCGGTGTTTTCCATTTGCTTTCTTTTCTCCCACGATGTTTTTAAACTGCGAAGTTTTTTAAACCACGATATTTTGTACCAAGATGTTTTAGAACTGCGGTGTTTTCCATTTGCTTTCTTTTCTCCCACGATGTTTTTAAACTGCGAAGTTTTTTAAACCACGATATTTTGTACCAAGATGTTTTAGAACTGCGGCGTTTTCCATTTGCTTTCTTTTCTCCAACGATGTTTTCAAACTGTTAAGTTTTTTAAACCACGATATTTGGTACCAAGATGTTTTAGAACTGCGGTGTTTTCCATTTGCTTTTTTTTCTCCCACGATGTTTTTAAACTGCGAAGTTTTTTAAACCACGATATTTTGTACCAAGATGTTTTAGAACTGCGGTGTTTTCCATTTGCTTTCTTTTCTCCCACGATGTTTTTAAACTGCGAAGTTTTTTAAACCACGATATTTGGACCAAGATGTTTTAGAACTGCGGCGTTTTCTAGTTGCTTTCTTTTCTTCCACGATGTTTTGTACTACGATGTTTTCGCCTTGCGTTGTTTTCCCCTCGACGTTTCCGTCCGCGGTATTTTTGCCGCGATGTTTTGGGCTGTAACCTTCCAAAAGGTAAGTTAGATAAAATAAGGGATTAGCAGAAAATATCCTGTTATCAAAAGAATAATGCTCTCAAAATTTGAAAGAAGAAATGAAACTAAAATACGCAAAGTTGCTGTTTAAATTTTCATGTAGGGTCTCCTTGGTTAAAAGACAAAGAGAAAACGAAACTCATTTCTAGAAAAATTCAGTACTTTAAGGATGGCTATTCTGGAAAGTCATTTGCTCGGTTTTTAGACCATCGCCTGTAGCGAAAATTTCAGACCACTGTCTTTAAAAGATTCTAAGAATCCTACGTTATTATATGAGCGTACAGAAGTACAAACACATGGGGATAAAAAAACTCTCTGAAAGAAAAACGCTGTTTTTCTGAAGACAGAAGAATGTTCTAAAAAATAATATTTAATTTATCTCTCTAACTAATGTTAAAAGCGCAATATCTGTAGCACCGAACAGGGTTCAGATAGTTTGCCAATATGATATCATTTTGCAAATCAGACTTGTTTCTAGTTTGTGCAGCTTAATGGGGAAAACAAAGTTGCATAAGGAAGAAAAGAATGGATGAATTTAAGCTTCAAAATATACAAATTCGTCCCTCATCCCCATTATTTCGAGAAACCATAAACGGGTGAATTGGACACGCAAAACGCTTGAATTAAACATTTCTGTGTGGAGAAAGGAAGAAGGGAAAGGAGAGTGAAACAATGGGAGGACGTTTCGCTCGCATCCCTCATTTAAAATATCCATTTCCTCCGTAATCCGAGCAGCGCGTGGCAATCCGACGCAACGGGACGAAAGATATTTACTTGAGCGTAGAGGTTTATCTCTCCGATTTCGTTGCGGGTTGCGTCCCGTCACCAGCTGCTCATCTGACACGTGAAGGGACTGTAAAAAGGGTTCAAGTGGCTAAGGGATTGTCATCGCGGAAAACCGCAGCTCTGTTTTAAATCCCCTATGAGGCTACAGATATTCGTAAGCTGACAAGTTGGTACAGTAGGTGGCATAGCTACGTGTTCTTCGGGAAAATGCTGCAAAAGGAAATCGGTTGATATGTTGTTCTACATTAGCCGTGGAATTCTAATATTCCGATTTACTGCGTGATATTTTTAAAAAGGACTGTATTTTATTACTCCGATTAATTTATTTCTAATTCTAATGCGTGCAGTTAGTTTTCCAGATCACAAAATCCAGACTAAAGCGATTCTTTCATGTATTTAACCATCAGTAACTGTACGAGGTTTTCGTCAATCTGGTAAAAGTTAATTAGTTCAATAACCCGAACAAATGTGAAGCGAATTATCGCTATGTCTGGAATAACTACAAAGTGGAAGGAAAGGTTTAAATAATTATATTATTTAAGTAGAAATTTTGAACATAAATGCATTCTCTGGGACTCACAATATCATCCATAACTTGCGGTAATTTGTGGTAAGTCAAATTCGAAATAAAAGTAAAACAGCAGACAAAGATTATACTATTAAATTTTAATCGACCAAAGCCATTTGTTGGCAGCAAATAACGCAAAGCCAAAGCCAACAGCTGACAAAGCTGGCAGGAACTAAAAGCAGCGTGCACTCGCAGGCCAGAAACACGCTCTGTCTTGCTATCCAAAAACGTCAGTTTAAAACTATTTATCTCATTTACATTCTGGTGAGGAAACGAAAAGGAAAAGTATAATGAGGGCTGAAATTAGAAATAACTGGTTAATTTAAATAATAACCTTGTAGAGTCAATAGTTTAGGTGTTTTTTTTTCCTTAAGCAGAAGACGTGAAAAAAGTGCAGTGCCTTCCCGGGACTCGAACCCCTAATCTATAGAATACGCGTCGAGTATGCTTCCAATTACACCACGATGTCATGCTGAAAGGAGGGTAAAACACCTTATATACACCGCCTTTTAAAGGGGGACTGGGGGTTACAGGAGCGAATTATCATATCCTGGCAATGACGAATTATCGTCCACCACCTTTTCGTTCGGGCGCCACATAGAGTCATTAGGTTATTTTGAACCAGGAGTCGTGAAAAATGTGTAGTGCCCTCGCCGGGATTCGAACCCTTCGACCTCTTGAATATGCTTCGAGTATACGTCCAATTACACCCCGAAGGCATGCGCAAAGGAGGGAGAAAATACCTTATAACCTTGTAGGGTTTATATTTATTTTAACTAACATTTATTTTAAGATATCTTTCCTGTCAAGCCTTACTTTTCCCTGGAATTGCCAATGCCAGAATATGTAAATTTTAGTAGAACGCGCAAAGTATTCAAATTGTCAGCGGAAGTAATTTGAGTTAAATAGAAGGGAAACGAGTTCGAAAGTGTGCTTTCTTGCTTCACGAGCGTGAAGGTTGCTAGGTAGAAATTGAAGAACCGCGCGTTTCGGCCTGTGTGCTTGCCTCGGCAGATAGTTGAATTTTTCAACTTAATATTCAGAAAGTTTGCTGAAATATCAGCTGTATCTTAGAACGCGGTTAGGTTAGGTTACGTTTAGAGAGCCTCGTAGGTAGTAACTTGTTATTATTCATTTTTTAGTTTCTTATTTTTATTTTACCGCCGGGTCGGCGTAGTTTGTGAGCGTCAAGTGCACGCATCTGTAACTTCTAAAGTAGAATAGAAAGGGAGTTAAACCCTTCTTAAGAGTTTTGTGTAGTTTCCAGTTCATAGCAGTCACTATTATTAGTTCATAGCAGTCACTACTATTGATTCATATAGCAAAAACAAATATTGTTTTTATTAATAACAAGTATACTAATTCTTTGTTAATTTTACCAAAAAACATTTAGAAACTGCTGCTCTAACTATTTTATTACATATAAAGATTTATCATGCTGTTATGGGCACTACAAAGCATTAGCTTATTGCCTAAACTTGCACTGGAATAAATCATTGAAAAGTTTTACATCTTTTAAACGAAGTCTCTAAAACAGGGTATTAAATCTTTATATAGGTTATTATTTGTTTCAGAATTCTAGTTGTAGTTGTTATACAGGCGTTAGGAATTGTCATCCTCTGGATCACTTACCTAATAACAGACTGACTGATATTTAAAAATGTCCTTTATTTAAAATTGCAGAAAATGATCATAATAAAATGACATGGTACTTTAGAGTCATTAGGTTATTTTGAAGCAGAAAAAATGAGCAATGCCCTCGTTGGAACTCAAACCTGGACCTCTCGAATACGCGCCCAGTATGCTACCGTTAGTTAGACTACGAAGGCATGCAGAAAGGAGGAAGAAAATACCTCAGATACTCCCTTTTAAAGGTTGACTGGGGATTAGGGGATCCAGTCGCCAAATCCTGGTGGTGAAGAATAATCATCCACCACCTTTTAGTTCGGGCGCCATTGTAGAGTCATTAAGTCTTTTTTTGAAACTGGAGACATATGCGCCGACCCTTACACCCCGAAGACAATACGGTATGTCTTCGGGGTGTAAGGGTATTCTTACAACCCGAAGACATACAGAAAGGAGGAAGAAAATACCTTATAGTATAAGCAGCTATTTAAGAACTTGCAAGCCCCGTATTCTCTAACGAATCGAATAATGTTTTAAATTAAAAGACCGACGAACGTACCTGTATCCTATCCAACGTTCAACCCTTATATTCAGTCCCCAATCATCTGTCTCAAACTAGTTTTTCGATGTGTTAATATCGATATTTACTCGAGCGCGTCAAGATAATTAAGCTTTTTTGACTTCTGTATGTTGACGTTCTCTTTGAGAACACGGAAAGAGCAAAACATTTTTGACATGTCAGTGATCACAGTCATATTGTTTTCGATCATTCTTATTTTAGAAAACATTCCTTGTAAATGTAAACATTGATCAGCCGAGTGAGTCCACGCAACACACATATTTTCCGCTTTACCATTTCCCCCCTCTTCGTCTTTCTGAATTATACTAACCAAGATGAGGCCCACCAGCGGCCGAGCGGTAAAGACGCTGAACACTGGTAATTCGGTCTGAGGTTCGAATCCCGCGAACGGGCTGGCTGCATGGGCGTTTTCGTGGTTTTCCCCATGTGTAACGTGTATACGAGCCAGTTTCCCTTAGAAAGTCCTCCACGAAAGGCTTCCCTCCATTTAGGCAGATAGCCCTCGTGTGCTTTGCCATAATTAAATACACCAACACCAACTAACCAAGATGCTGATGTTACTTCAAAGACTGGAAATATTGAAGTAACAACAAATAATAGCTAAAGAAAACAATAATTAAAACAGGCAGTTCATAGCTTAAAGTTCATTCCTCTCATAATATATTAAAATTAGCATCAAAACACTTCTAAGAATGTACATCATAAAATTGAATTTATTACTGAAACCTACAATTTCACAACTTTAATTACATAAAAATAATATCCTACCTTTTTTCCAAAATTAAAATCTTAAAATTCAGGATTGTATTTTCAATTTCGTAACAAATCGTTGCCATCCTCAGCTTCGAAACAAAGAATAACCAACGTTTTGATGCTTTCCAGGGCTTTCAAATACTGAGTAAGTACTTTTATGTGTCAGCAGTTTTTATAAACTTCGTAATGTCTTCCAGTGTTTTCAAATACTGAGTAAATGCTTTTATGTGTAAGCAATTTGTATAAACTTCGTGAATAAGCATGCCAGAAGAGTAAAAGTAGTAAACAATAATTACGAACCTCTTTTTGACGGCCCTATTCGGTAACTTTTACAGGTGAAAATATCTGGAGCAGATTCGTATAACTTCATTAATTTACATTAATCACAAATTTGAATAGTATAGCGAATATAAAAAAATATGTAAACACTCTGTAAACGTACAGCTGAGTGCGTCCAAGCCACGTACATTTTTTTCTCTTCGCCTTCTCTAATGTAATTAAACTATGTAATCACTCACATTTACAGTGAATATAAAGTTCTTTGCAAGGCAATGTAAACATTTTGTAAGATTTACTTAGCTAAGAGACTTCATTTCGACTGATAATTGAAAATGTCAGTCGAATATCCTTAATTTTCGAATGTTACCCTTACTGAAAATGAACTTCAGAATTTTAAATCCAAAATATCACTTAGAAAGAAAAATTAGTTTATTATTGACAATTATAAGCATTTATGAAAACTCGATCCGCAGAGAAAAAACGCGTAAATTTTGCTTGGACTAAAGTAAAGAATTTTCTCATGAGCTGATAGTAAGATAGCATTTTACACTCATGTCCATAAATTAAGGATAATACAAAATCAGGCAAAGGAAGAGTTAGAAGCAAAACAAATTTGACATATTTGTAAATCTTATTTATTAAACAAAATAAATAGCAAAAAATACTATATGTTTAATATTATTAAAAAAATTGCGATTTCTTCTCCCTGGAGCATATTACAAAAAAACCTATTTACAAAAAACCAATGTTACATGGTTGGTATGATTGTTAATACATTGTATGTCTCCCTGACGATGCAATACAGTCCGTACAACGCCTAGGCATGCTCAGTATCAAATTATCGATCTGATCCTGGGGGATATTACACCACTCAAAATGCAATGCTCTCCGAAGTTCCGGTAGACATGTAGGAGGAGATTGACGGGCTGCAACTCGTCGGCCAAGCATGTCCCACACGTGCTCTACTGGATTCAAGTCCGGTGAGATTGCTGGCCAGTCCATACGGGTGATATCCTCCGATTGAAGGCATTCGCTTACGATGTTTGCACGGTGAGGACAGGCGTTGTCATTAATAAACAAAAATTGTGCGCCCATGGCGCCCCGAAACAAACGTACATGTTGTTCCAGAATGACGTCCCGATAGATTTGGCTTGTCATGGTTCCAATTTGAACAGTCAGGTCAGTTCTGGAACCCAGAATAATTCCACCCCAAACGAGCACTCCTGCACCTCCGTAACGGTGTCGTTCAATGATGTATTCTTGGTGGTAACGGGTACCTGGTGCTCTCCATATGAAAGTCCGGCGAGAATCAGACTGCAAACTAAACCTGGACTCGTCGGAAAACATCACACAAGCCCACTGTTGCGATGCCCACAATGCATGCTCTCTACTCCAGGCTAAACACAGGCGACAGTGAGTTGCAGTAATTGGAACGCATCTGACAGGTCTACGAGCATATAGACCAATCTGCCCTAAGCGTCTGTACACGGTCTGCCTTGAAATTGTCGTACCAGTGGCTGAAGAGAGCTGACGAGACAGGTCTGAGGCTGTCCAGCTGTTTCTTTTGGCAGTAACTGCCAAATACCGGTCCTCATTCGGCGTTGTAACTCTGGGGCGACCTGTGCTGTAACGTCTACTCACATTACCATCATCTTGGAATCGTTGCCAAAGCCTGGAGATGACACTCTGGGCAATTCCAAGTTCGTCTGATACTTCCAGTTGGGCACGCCCACATTCCAGACGGCGGATAATTCTACCACGTAAAAATCATCCAAATGCGTCCTTTGTGTCATAACTATTCGGTTATTGCACTGAAAGGCTTATAAAGCGTCTGCGAACAATTTTACTTCTTTGCCTGTATTCCTTATATATCACTCTCTTACACTCTCGTCATTGTAACGTACCATCGGTGTCATCTGGTTACTTCCTGAAATTTGCATATGATTCTTGAAGATGTGTGTAGTGATTTTACAAGTGATATATTTATTTTAGAGTTCGATTTCCGCGTGACTTCGAATTATCCTTAATTTATGGACATGAGTGTAGAATATTTCAGTTCAAAATAATAAAATTTCAAAAACTTATAAAGCGCAATAACGAATAAAATCTGGTCACAATGTATTAATACATTTCATATACTAATTGGATTTATTTATTATGCAACATATTACAACGATTTCGTATAGTAAGAATATTTACTTCTACCATTTACCTTCTCGCTGATCTGTTATGCTGTTGTCTTTTCGCTTCATTTTTACTTCCTTGTACGAAGTAAAAAGGAAGTATTGTAATCGCGAAAAGTTTCAGGTAGCATATTTCAACGAAAATATCCATTTTGACTGCTATGGAATGCAATTTAACGAAGTTTTTGCGTGATATATGTACGTAAGGACAGAATAAAATTCTCTTTCCCTCCAAAAAAAATTATAATAGAACGTTGCGCGCCTCTAACTAGCACGCAACCAAGAGGTGACTGTGAAAGCTTGTATAAACCACAGAGTCTTATAAAGGGTTTAAGTCCCTTTTTATTCAACGTACTAATTTACAATTGCGTTCTCTTGACGCTTACAAACGGTGCCAACTCGGCAGTCAAAATAAAAATAAAAACCTGAAAAGAAATTAAAGACAATATTCTAACTACGAGGCTCTCTCAAATAACTAACTCACCGCGTTTTACAATACGGCTGCTAATTCAGCAGACTTGAAGCTCACTGGAACAATTGCAACTACTTCCCGCCAAGCACATAGGCCGCAACGCGGGGTTTTTCAAATCTCTATAACTACCTCCGCGCTCGCTAAGTAAGAATAACTCTCTCTCACCGAACTTGTTTCCTTCTATTTAAATCATACTACTTCCGCTGATAATTTGAATGCTTGCGCGTTCTACTCAAATTTACATATTCTGGCATTGGCAGTTCCAGGGGAAAGTAAGGATTGACAGGAAAGATAGTTTAAACTTAAAATAAATGTTAGTTAAAATAAATATAAACCCTACAATAAAACTGCCTTAAAATGAATTCTGAAGAGAATTTTTCGTGGCGTATGTACGTACGTATCTCGCATAACTCAAAAACGAGTAGCCTCAGAACGTTGAAATTTTGTATATAGGACTACTATAACATGTAGATGTGCACCTCGTATTTTGGTTGCAACTGGCCGCGCCAAACGTATATAAATATATTTATATATATATCCACTCTGTTACCCGGCTCAGTGATCTCAGTTTCTTTATTCTTATATGTTTGTAAATTGTACATTTTTTGCTTTAAAAATGATTGTATTATGTTGTTCTTATCTTTCGGTTAAGGATTTTATGCCTTTAGTAAATTTGCAATATTTTTAGAATTATCAAAAATTTAAAAGTTATTTAAGTGCCGCTAAGCCTAATAATTTTGCTATGTCGACCATTGCTTGTTTACATTCGAAACAGCAGGATAGTAGATTTGTTGCCAATCCAGAGAAAGTAAACTTTTCAATAACAAAATAGGGCCTTTATTTATTATTGCGAAATAAATCATGCTTAATCCTTTCTGGAATTTTTTTGAGGAAATACGTGTTTAGGATTTAGTACTTCGTAATTTTTAATACAGATATTTTGAGTTTTTATGTATTTTTGCCTTGTCACGAAGTGAGAACTCAATTAATTGAATGAGAAATACCCAATCGTCTGTGAAAATCTATTCCTTTTTGTTTTGTTTGCTTAATTTCTTTTATACATCGTTCTAGCTTTATTATAGTATTTGATTAGAACATGTGGCAACGAGTAGATAATTTTTTAAATGATATAAATTTTGTGCATTCTGAGTTATAATATGAGCGAAATATAATACTGTTAAGTGAATCTAGCGCCAGAGTGTCGCTATGGTAAACAAATAAAGTGAATTTTAAAGATTATTCTATTGTGGTTTATGCGCTGTCGGCGAAGTTGGTATAATTAAATTCCAATAAGTTTAACAAAATGCAAAAAAAAATGCGTATAATTTAATATTCCGTACAAGGAAGTCATGTGGTGTACACATAAGATTTTTTTTATCTGCTTTTATAACCAGAATGGCATATATCTAAAGCTTCTTAAATATTTTATTCTTCTCCTTTAAAACCAACATTACACTGAAGGTGTGTCGGTGTTATAATAGAAAACTTTACTGTTAAAATACATTCACATTTTATTATTCACATCATAAAAGAATTACCATTCATGTAAAAGCCAAAAATCCGAAGATAAAATATCCACAGAACTCTTGTTCCATCGTTGATACTTATCCTTCATTGTCTGTCCACTTCAACAACATTAAAACATTTCTATTCCTTATATATTTTGTCAGTTACTGTTATTCTAAAAATTTTTTATTTTTAAACTTTTCCTTACGGTTGCCATTTAGCATTTTCTAAACTCTGTTTTTCCGTGACAACGGGCTAGAAAGCCGTTGGGTCACATTTCTTTATTTGCACATTATTTACTTTCGACTGTTTGTCTATTATTCAGCAGTCTACTCTCATTTTATTTTAGTTATAAATTCCAAATTTACTTAAATGGTCGTAGAAATAAAATGTATATGCATTTTAAGCAACTGGTGGCTTTGTACAGGTAATCAGACCAAAATATGTTTTGCATTAATAACTATAATAATTTTATTGCTTTGTTACAGACGCTTTCTTTTGGACTACTGCAGGCTCTTGTTATTACATTTTTCACATTATTCTACTTTTATAGAGATCAAATTATACTACTTTTTTATTATTCTACTTTTTATTACATTTTTCACATTATCTACTTTTTTATTTATATAATTTGAGAGGTTTGTACATATGTGTGTAAAGTTTCATATTCGTATGTCATACAATTTAATAAATATATGCATTCGAAATGCGCATATTCCTTTTGAAACACGCTGTATATTAAAAAAAGATTCTGAAAGTTTTCAGATTTTATATTAAGCCCAAAGGGGCGTTTTTTTTCATTTAAGTACACATACACGTTTCGAGAGCATTTGCGTTAATATTCGTTTGGGCTAAAAATGTTTAAAAATAGCTCGTCTTTAGAATTTCCGATAGAGTCTCACGCACTGGAGATAAAAATGTTTTTTTCCCGTTCAGTGTTGTTCTTGCTCACTTTGAAATCATTGAGTTTGTTAACCAAAAATTCGTTTAAGTTTTACAGAATATTAAATACATAATAAAACAAATTCTAAATTCAAAATTCGGGCTTCCATGTGTCCATATTCGGTTAGAAGACTACGATATTCAAAATTTAATGGTACCGTTGTTTTATCACAATGCGAGAAACATGCATACTTTCATGCAGATTCTTCATTATTTAATTTCTTTAAATATAATACAGGGCGATAATATTTGGTGGCAACAATTTGAAAAATGAAACGGACATTTATAGTGATTCAACGCATAATAACGCTTCTGGGTAAGCCCTCCTTTGGATTAAAAAAAAAAAAAAAAAAAGACTGAAAACATCAGATTAAAGTAATATGGTTATAGGAACACTGCAAGAAATAGCAGTTGTTGAGAATATTTTGAAATGCTTCTCTCCGAAATGCGGACATTCTCAGCTCGATGTTTTAATTTGTGGAAAGTCCACCTTGTATGAAAGCGAAACTGATCGGAACGGAACTACCGGCAATGAATGCGTAATGACTCTGCAGTTTCCCCTTTCGTTTTGGCCGCGCTTCAATTTTTTTTATTTGGCTTTAGTTCTACATTATTTTAAATTTCAAGAAGAATGCGACACCACAGTAATAATTCTACTTATGCTAAGTTCTATAACACAACTGATTTGTAGATCAAGTGGCTCACTAATTTAAATTTACATCAGCTTTTTATCACACCCTGTATTTATTTATTTATTTATTTTTTTTTTTAGGCCAGTATAGTAATTATCATCTAACTCAAAGACTACAACAGAAAACTTAGTGAGTTCGAACAGCAGGGAATTTTTTCTATTTTAAATCCCGGAATTCGTCTATTCTAAAAGTGTGTCTAAATGTCATAACAACGATCAATGACCGATGCCACCAATAATTTCATTAATATTTGCCTGAAATGTATTCTACTTTATTTTGCGTGTGGTTAACTATCAAATATAATTTTTTATTGGAAATGGGAGAATACGTTTGTTTGTTTTTTCTCCCTGATTCTAACAAATGTTAAAATAATTTAACAAAGAATATTATGTTCGAGCTGGGGGAAAAAGCTGCTGCTTTAATGTTATTTGTTTGACACTTTTCATGGAATACTCTTCGAGTTATAATTTTGTGTTAGGGCCGTTTCAACCACAATTTAAAAATCTGCTATATTAAAAGTATAGAACATGCCGCTCAGAACTACTCTTGTGCTCAAGAACTTTTCTTTTCAGGATATATGTATAAATTCATGAAAAATTTATTCATCAAGAGAGAAGAAAACTATTTGAGATTAGAAGATGCTATACAAGCACAACACCTCTAGGCGTAAATGATAAAATATTGTTGCGTGCGTACGGGTTCGTTATGAAATGAATGCACAAGTCCGATGAAAAATGAACAAAAATTTATTATTATCACAACAAAAATGCTTAAATTTTCTCAAATTATCATGCAGTATTACAATATCTCACAGTAGTTATCTTTTAACTACTCAAATGTCCAATAGAACGTAATTCAAAAATGCTAAAGAAAGCTAATCCGCGAATTCGCTACAATCAACAAGAGCAGTTTTCTAAACAACAACAAACTAAGCAACTACAACAAACTGAGATGTTTTCCTTCTTTTATAAGATTTTAAAATCACGCGCTAGAATTTTCCAGTACTTTCTCCAAATCAAAAAGAGATATTTATTTATTTAATGCACGCGCTCTTGTATTTTCAATTTTCCGGCTTAGCTTTCTTTTAATATTCGTCACGCGCTGCACTGCGCGAGAAATAAAACCATTTAATTTATAATTGAACTAACATTAGCTTTTTAAATACCAAATTCGTAACAATATGTTTCAAAAACGTCTTGTGTGAAATAAAGTAAAAATTGGAAGAAAGTAGACAAAGTGGAAATTATTAGGAAACTACGTGCTGAAATTAAAACTGAAACATTAATTTCAAAATACTACTTTTTGTGGGCGTATAAAATAAGTCTTAAAATTATTTAAAATGAAAATTTTTACCTTAAAAGAATGTAACATTGAAGGGACCTCACAAATTACACAGTAAAAGCAAATTTACTGTACTGCAATAAATTACTCAAAGACTGTTTCATCGTTTAAGATAATAATATTGTTTGTTTAACTTAACCCTCCGTTTGTATTACTATTATCGTCAAATTATTTTCATTTTTTATAACTAGTGCATTTTATTTTTTTATATCTCTGAACAAATCTCTGATTTCTAAAATGCAACATTTTTTTATCTTTTATCCAAGCACTTATTTATTAAAGACAGTAGTTTTGTCATCAAATTGTTAGTATTCTAAAGTTCTGTCTCGTCGTTGATACTTATCCTTCATCGTCTGTCCATTTAAACAACGTCAAAACATTAGTATTGCTTATATATTTTGTCAGTTATCATTATTTTAAAAACCTTTTATTTTTAAACGCTGCCATTAAGCATTTTCTGAACTCCATTTTGCCCTGACCGTGGGCTTGAGAGCGGTTGGGTTACATTTCTCTATTTGCACATTATTTATTTTCGACTGTTTCTGCATTATTCCGCAGTCTACCCTAATTTTACTCTAGTTAGAAATCCCAAATTTACTTAAGTAGTCATAGAAAAAAATTAATATTATATCGGTATTAGACCAAAATAATACTTTCATTAAATATTACTTGACCAAAATATTACTGCTTTCAAAGTTTTCAAAATTTTACTGCTTTTTTTTTTTAAATATAATAATTTTACTGCCTAAATGCTTCAACCAAAAGGCGTTGGTCTTTTCAGTTTAATTCTGCCGTCAATATCTAAGACGCAGAAAACTTGTACATACACCGAAAGGAAAATGCAATTGTGAATGAATTATTATGATATATTTTCAGCAGTTCAGGGAATTTTAATTTTATACTTTCAGTAGTTCCACATTCAATTATTTTTTCTTATGAATGAAAACAGGGCATAATTATTTTCAAAAGCAAATAAAATCAAATACGATCAATGATCATCTTTCAAATAAATTGTTTGTAGAATCTCACCTTCTTGGGAAGTATAAACTAAATAGAGACTCGAACTGGATTCTACGCGACTTATTGCAATGCCCGGTATTAAGTGATAGAACGGGAGACGGATGTAGAAGTCTCTTTCATTAAGAACACAATTAATTTAACAGAAGGCACTTCTTGTGCTCACAAAACCAGCCAGCATTTATGCGTAACTCCAAATGATAGAAATTCAAATCATAACTAAGTCTTAAATTAGTCACAGGCTACTCAGAACTGATTAACGCGCAAGTTGGCTCAAACCTATACCGGCTGCTATATCGCCGTCGGGACGTTTCGCCGTCGGAACGTTTCGCCGTCAATACATATTTTTCTTTACATGACTGTATTATATCTCAACGTATTATAAAGTTGATTTAGTTTAATAATTCTGTTTTCCTGTTGCCTATTTAAGAGACATTTTTCTTTATATGCCTATAATATATCTTGCCAAGTTATATTATAAGGTTTATTTAATTTAATAACTTTGTTTACCTATTGCATACCTCTGGCTGTTTTAAAATTTAAAAGAAAAATCTGATGTGTACACCACATGACTTCCTTATACGGAATACTAAATTATACGCATTTTTTCTTGCATTTCATTTAAACTTATTGGATAGAATCTACTTCACCGACAGCGCATAAACCACAATAGAATAAATGCATTCTTTAAAATTCACTCTAGTTTTTGTTTACCATAGCGACACTCTGGCGCTAGATTCACTTAACAGTATTATATTTCGCTCATATTATAACTCATAATGCACAAAATTCATATCATTTAAAGAATAGAATTATCTAATCGTTGCCACATGTTCTATTCAAATACTGTAATAAAGCCAGAATGATGTATAAAAGAAATTAAACAAACAAAAACAAAACAAAAAAAAGTTTTTCACAGACGATTGAGTATTTCTCATTCAATTAATTCAGTTCTCACTTCGCGAGAAGGCAAAAATACATAAAAACTCAAAATATCTATATTAAAAATTACGAAGTAAATCTGAAACACTTATTTCCTCGAAAAAATTCCAGAAAGAATTAAGCATGATTTAATTGGCAATAATAAATGAAGGCGTTATCTCTGTTGTTGCGAAGCTAAGTTTCTCTAGATTGGCAACAAATCCACTAGTCTGCTGTTCCAAATATAAGCAATCAATGGCCGCCATAAAAATAAAAATAATAATAATAAAAAAAAAAAATTATAAATGAAGCAAACTCATTCCCCTCTCTATAGATGTAATTTTTGCAGAGACAACTGTTTCTACTCTTTGCAAGAAACAGAAAAGATGCACCCAGAAAATTAATCTGTGATTATTCATTATTTGGCTAAATAGTCATCAAATTCTGGCGAACACGTAAGACTACAAAAGTAATATCTCATAGCCGAAATAGAAGGTAAAAGAAAAAAAAAGTCTGAAAGTTTTCAGACTTTACATTACGCCCAAAGAGGAGTTTTTTCTTAACCTTTTATGTTATTTATTTATTAAGTATCATGTTCTTGGCACTTAAAAGATAAAATCCAATTCAACAGCAATATCGCAAAATAATTTTAAAATGAGCATATCTTTAGAATTTCCGATACACAGTCTCGTTCGCTGGAGATAAAAATGATTCCCCCCCCCGTAGTGTTGTTATTGCTCGCTTTGAAGTCGTTGAGTTTGTTAATCAAAAACAAAATATGAAATCGATAATAAAACAAATTTCAAATTCCAAATTAGGGTTTTTAAATGCCCTTATTCGGTGGAAGATTACGTTATTCAAAATTGGATGGCTCTAGGTACCGTTGATTTATCACAGTGCGAGAAACATACATACATACATTCTTGCAAATTCTTCATTATTTAATTTCTTTAAATATAACAGAGAGCGATAATATTTTGTGGCAACAATTTGAAAAGTGAATCAACGTTTATAGCGAATCGTCGCAAAATGTCAAAACTAAATTAATAGTCCTTCTGGACTAATTGCCCCTTTGGACTAATTATCTAATTTTAATTTTTGCTTTTTTTCGTTTCGTCGACAGTTTTTTGTGTAACAGCTATGTCCAAACAGCTTTTTAATAAGAAATTTAGAAAAAATACAGAGACGTTCAGTTTCAATAGATTTCCTCAACTTCGCTTTCAGAGTGGAATCACTTTGTGTATCTATTAGCCATTAATTATGAGGTTATTAAACGGCTTTAAAAGTATGTTTGAAACATTTTATTATAAAATTATAACATAGTTTGGATTTAACAAAGACGTGAAATGACATCATAAAATTTATAGAACGAATCCCATATAAGAATCAGTAACTCTATTTATAAAGCAGATAGCTAATTCTGTCCAGTATTACAAGTACGTAATTCATTTTCGGGCAAAATGTGGGTGGCCGGGCGAGGGAGGTTCCATTTCCCATAACGGAGAACCTTATTTTATTTTTATAGGCCATTTCACCCTTGGGGGAGGAGAGCGTATGAAGCATTTTGCAATCTCTGTTGATCCCTCTTCTGAGGTGTGTTTCTTTTTCCCTCCCCGTTCTCTCTCTCTCTCCCTTTCTTTGCGGGTAAGTCGCCTTTCGGATGCGGTCACCACCACGCTCATCAGAGCAGACGATTCCTCCGCTTCTAGGGTTGCCGAAGGAATAGCGCCAAAATTTCTAGCCAGCTTCTCCTAACTATGTTTAGTTTGTTCAGACTGGTAAAACCGATGATCTTCTGTTAGGTAAAAAGAAAGGCAATAGAAAACTTTTGTTACACTAACATATAATAACAAAGATTTTAAAATTCTCTTAAGATTTATCCCAAACGCATTTAAAATGTTTAAACATAAGGTCACTATTCAGATGGGGTTAGAATTTTAAAAGGAACATAGCTTATGCAATGTTTTTATTATTAGAGAGTGAAAATACATAAAAAGTCATTTGTAAAAATAATGTAAAACTTTCTTAAATTTTTGGGAATTTTAACACAGTGTTGTTGGGCGCTTCGCGTCGGTGCGTTATGGCGGGAGAGGGCGATTTTTTGAAAAATCCTCGCGAATTTCGTCTTTACGTAAAATCTTCTAGGTCATGAAATAATGTCTTCATCGTCACTCTCCTCCTCACTCTGCCTATCGGGTGTCCGCCGATAACATCGCGGAGAAAACATTGCAAGGCGAAAACGTCGTGCTGCAAAACATCGTGGGAGAAAACATCCCAAAGAGAAAACATCGCAATTCTAAAACATCGTGGTACAAAATATCGTTGTCGAAAATAAAGCGGTTCTTAAACTTCGCATTTTAAAAACATCGTTGTCCAAAATATCGCGGTAAAAAATAAAGCATCGACAAATAATTCGGAGGGCGATAACATCGCCGCAGACATTCTTTTTCCAGGCTTTAATAATTGTAAATGGATATTTCCATAACGATTTGTGAGCGCAAGCTGGAAAGAAAGATTTTTATTTTCATATTTTTATTAATTAATAAACTTTTGCTGGAAAAGGAAGAATGAAACTTAAGAATAAACTGAAGCAGAACAAGAAATAATTTTCATTATAAGAGTATTAGATTAACAAAAGTGAAAAAAATAATCTCATTATTAACTTAACAATTTTTTATAGGTAAAGTCATGCAGTTACTTATCTTCCTTCTTCTAATCTTTTTTAGATTATACTTTTAATGAAAAATTACCAGTAAAGACTTTATAAAAAATGATTTATTAATGACCTTTATTAGTTAACTATAACAGTTTAAAATTCTATTTAGGTGCTATAAGTTGCCTTAATTTTCTATGCTTAAGTTTCCTTCTTACTTTTTCAGCAAAAAATTATTAGTTTATAAAAAATATAAAAGTAAAAAATGATCCTTCTTTCCATCTTGAGCTCATAAATCATTATGGAAATATCCATTTACAATTACTAAAGCCTGAAAAAGCAGGTCTGCGCTGTTATCGATGATTTGTCGATACTTTAATTTTTACCGCGATATTTTCGACAACGATGTTTTTAAACTGCGAAGTTCTTGAACCGCTTTATTTTCGACGACAATATTTTGTATCACGATGTTTTTATAACTGCAATGTTTTCTCCCACGAGGTTTTGTATCACGACGTTTTCGCCTTGCGTTGTTTTCTCCGCGATGTTTTCGTCCGCGATGTTTTTGCTGCGGTGTTTTCGGCTGTAACCGCCTATCAATATCACACGAATAATCCGGCAAATTGTCTGCACAAATCTCCTGGTCGCTTTCGTCATCACTGTACCTCATTTTATCAGTACTTAGAGTATTCATACGTAAAAAGTAACTATACCACTGACACAGGAAAAACAATTATTGAATGAGTTCGATAACAAATTCGACTCAAGAAAATTATAAAAAATATCACTAAAAAGCTCGAGATTTTTGAAAATAGTATAGGTTTGCATTGTGGAAAATAACATTCTTCCTAAGGAGACGTCTAAACACCGATAACTACCCAAATTCACAAAAAATAAAACGACTCAAAATTCGTGAATTTGCAGGTATAATGTGTTGTGGTGAGCTCATTTATCGCTATTATTTATGACCTTACCGTCCCATACCTAATCTATTGTGGGAATGTTTATACCTGCGTAGTACTATGTATAAATATGCGGCATAACAAACATACACACATGTAGTAACTTGTATTAGCTACGTTTCCAGCGTTCTACCACCAGTCCATAAAAAAGTATTACAACGTGATCCGCCCTCCATGCACAGTTTGCGAAAAATGTAATTTTACGTGTCCTGACTACAATGTGTTAATTATATGATTTTTAAAATTTCCTTTACTATTACTATTCTATTCAGCACTCGTCGTAATTTACTATTACTATTCAGCACTCGTCGCCCTCTCTCGGCCGGACCATAAAAATGATATCATGAATAAAATTAAAAATGATTATATGAATTTTAAATATAAAATGTCAATCAATATTCATTGCGTAAAGGCCCATATTGGTATCATTGGGAATGAGAGGGTGGATTCCCTGGCAAAGGAGGCTGCCCTGGGGGATGGGATCTCTGAAGGTGATCTACAACATTCTAAAAAAGTTACAATTAGCAAAATGAAAGATCACATGTATAAAACCTGGTCTGATCAATGGAATGTGTCTCCTAGAAGATCAGAGGCCTTGTCAAATATAATAATTAAGAAGAATATGCCTATATTTTGCGATAAAGACTATAATCAATTAGTAACAGGGCATGGACGCTTTCCTATGTACTTACAGAGATTCCACCTCCAGGGGGTAAATTTATGCGTTAAATGCGATACTGCTGGTGACTGCATTCATTTTATTGAAAGTTGTACACTCACCGGGGAGGGGGGTAAGAGCCTTACATGGAATCGGAAGTGTAAGAGAAATGATTCAAAATTATAAAAAAGGAGTAAAATTTGCACAAGACATTATGAAAGTCATCAATTCTCATAAACATGTCATCGGTACCTCTGATTGATCGAGCTAACATACTGAAAGCGTTCAATTTATAGAAACTACCCTTAAAGGGAGAGAAAGACTTTATATGCAAAGGTCTAGAGACAGCTTAAATGTTTTTGTGTTTTTATGTGCCGTGTTATTCTTTTTAGTATACTAACCTAATTTTCTTTTCTTTCTGTTAAGCTGCTAAATTGAATTTTTTTTTTTTTTTTTTTTTTTGACACGGCCGGCTCGCCGGCTCGTGTCGTTTGTTGTTGGAAGGGTTGCGCCCGCTTTTCTTCATAAGGTTCAACAAACCAGGCGGAAGGGCTGCGCCTGTATAAAACAAAACAAAACTATTACTATTCTGTTCAACATCTGAGATTCCAAAATAATAATTCATAAGCTATATGTGTGTGTACAAGATAAAAAATGTGTTTTTCATATATATCTCCTAATATAAATTTAGTAGCAGTATCAAAAAAGAGGGAACCCATATGTAGGAAGTTTAATTCCGAAAATTGTGTTTTAAAGTAACTTGGATGTAAATTATGAAAAAGACGTTTGACGGGGACTTGAATTTAAATCATGAACAACAAAATTTCAATCTTTGAAAAAGAAATTAATAATTAAAAACAAGTAATTATCGCTATTGATCGGAAATTAGTGGACTTTTCAAGGGGACAAACCAACTCCCGTTCAATCAACAATAATTAATAAATGCGAAGGTGTTTCGTCTTTTACTCAAGTAAGAATGATGATGCCAAACTGGCAAATTAAGTTAGGCCAAAATTGTAGTTCCGTGAAGTGATGGGATTTATAACCAAAGTAGAATACCAAAGAACTCATTCTGAAAGAAGCATTTTCGCTAATACAAGATTCTTTACAAATTTTGAATATATAAAAGTAGCAAGACAACTTGAATTACAGAGACCTTAGTGGTCAAGAATTTTGCGCATTGAGCTGCAAAAATTTTTAATTTAATAAGTAAGAATAAAAATTACAAATCGAGATGACTTCAAAGCGAATACGCTTACAAAGTCTTCTACGAAACTATGTCCCCCTAGGCAAACAACTATCGTGGGCTTTCCCATTCTTTATTAAACCGATTTAAATATGCTTATTGTTCTAATTATGAGCGTCTTGCGAAAAAAAAATCATAAACTGTATTTTTTTAAGTTATGATTTTTCTGTTTTCATTAATGTTCTGTAAGTTTCTAGGATATAATTGTTTCATGCATATTGTTATTGGTAATTTCTGTGTCTTTTAAGAGAAGTATTTAACATATTCTCAAGAAGGAAAGTAAAATATACATTATATATTAGCCCGTCGACCGGACCAGTCGTGCGATTTAGCACTAAGTGTGAATGACGTGCCCTTTAGAATTTCTCACTAACGATTAGGGATCAGTAAACGTTGCCGAAATTTACACCAACAGCGGATGGGAAATTAAGTAAGAGCCCATAATTCTATAAAATATTTAATTGTGACTATTCAGGGGAAAGAAATTCACAAACAATTGAATCTTAATGCCCACTAGCACAATAATCGAACGAAAAGAACAAAGAACGGGAAATACAACTTTTAAGAGTTTATCACTACATAATTGCAATTCTCAATTGTATTTTTAATTTATAAATAAAGCGTAATTTTTTTATTATAAAAAAGTTGCAATGATATACTTGGCACGATTTCTCGAAAGATCCATACATAGTTCGATGGAAAAAACATGTGATTACAACATCTACTTTATTCGTTTTAGAAGGAAAAACAAACAAAAAAGAGGGTTCCCCCCCCTCTGCAAAATTTGTTATTATTAACTGCTCAGCTACATAGCTTCGAAAGCCTGCGATTTACGATCAGGTACAGAAGAACTCCGATTATAGAATAAAGCCACTTTGCATAACTAATGTTGATGACTTATCTCACTTGTCTGACGATAGCATCAGAACAAGTCCACGAAATTCGCAGTGGCGAGGAGTTCAAGATTACCTCTGTCATTGGCAAGAGCCTTGAGCATCATGCATGTGACAGTTCGGCTTTGCTCATTTCCCCTTTGGGTCTCCCACCTCCCTTACCACACCACCAACCTCTCAAGAGGACTTTCCGCTCGTCTCATATTTAGAGTGCCCCCATGCCGCACAGACACTATACATTTACAAACATCTATGTTTTCTCCGGGGTTTGAACCCGGGGTCTTCGGTACGGCAGTCAACATCGCTATCCACTATCCAGGTTGGGCAGCTCGCATAACTAATTATAATTAGTTACGGTAAAGATAAAAAATCAATATCTGTAATAATTAACAACGATTTGTATTACATTATATTTACCTCTCTCCAATGTAATATATTTACATATATATTTCACTTAAAGCAAATGACAATTTTTGATTTTTTTTTTTTTTTTTTTTTTTTTGGCTGCAGCCCTTGACTGCAGCCAAACTTTCTCTATCACAAACGTCTTGAGATTCTAGATCAGAATTTTTCTAACAGATTAATATAAATATCAGCGGCTGGACTAGTGTTATAATGCTAGTCGAAACCATCTATGGATAATACGATGTTTCTTTACGGAATTCAAAAATTGTTCTGCAAAATTTTGGAATCTTTCATTTTTCTTTTTTTAGTAATCTAGCAACTTTCAGATGCATTGCGGTTTTTAATTGATCAAACATTTGCAAATCATTTATTGGAAATTAAAAAAAAAATCAGCAATTTCGGGTGCGGTATACTGAAATAATATTCATTAGAAAAAACGAAGTTATTCCTGAAGAAAGAGAAGAAAATTAAATTAAAAAATCTGATATGTACACCACATGACTTCCTTGTACGGAATATTAAATTATACGCATTTTTTCTTGCATTTTGTTTAAACTTATTGGATTGAATTAAATCTACTTCGCCGACAGCGCATAAACCACAATAGAATAAGTGCATTCTTTAAAATACACTCTATTTGTTTACCATAGCGAAACTCTGGCGCTAGGTTCACTTAACAGCATTATATTTCGTTCATATTATAACTCAGAATGCACAAAATTTGTATCATTTAAAGACTAATCGTTGCCACATGTTCTATTCCAGTACTACATGTATAAAAGAAATTAAGCAAACAAAACAAAAAAGAAACAATTTTTCACAGACGATTGAGTATTTCTCATTCAATTAATTCAGTTCTCACACAAGGCAAAAATACGTAAAAACTCAAAATATCTCTAATAAAAATCACTAATTATTAAAAATTAAATTACTAATTTTTAAAAATTAAATGATTAAAAATTAAGTAAATCTTAAACACTTATTTCCTCGAAAAAGTTCCAGAAAGGATGAAGCATGTTTTAAATCGCTATAATAAATGAAGGGGTTTATCTTTGTTGTTGCGAAGCTACGTTTCTCTAGATTGACAAGAAATTCACTACTCAGCTGTTTCAAATGTAAACATCAATGGCCGCCATAAAAAAAAAAAGGCTTAGCGGCACTTAACAACTTTAAAATTGTTGATAATTCTAAAAATATTGCATACAGATTTACTAAAGGCATAAAAACCTTAACCGGAAGATAAAAACAACATAATTCAATCATTTTTAAAGCAAAAAATGTACAAATTTACAAACATATAAGAGTAAAGAAACTGAGATCACTAAGCCGGGTAACAGAGTGGATATATATATAAATATATTTATATACGTTTGGTACGGCCGATTGAAACCAAAATACGAGGTGCACATCTACATGTTATAGTAGTCCTATATACAAAATTTAAACGTTCTGAGGCTACTCGTTTTTGAGTTATGCGAGATACGTACGCACGTACGTAAGTTCGTTCGCACGTACGTACATACGTTCGTACAGACGCCACGAAAAATTCTCTTCAGAATTCATTTTAAAGAAGTTTTTTAGTTTCTTTGGAGGAAAAGAGTCTTTTAGTGTGTCCTTACGTACAGATATCACGCAAAAACATTGTTAAATTGCATTCGAAAGCGGTCAAAGTGGATATTTTCGTTGAAATATGCTGCCTGAAGCTTTTCCCGATTACAATACTTCCTTTTTACTTCGTGCAAGGAAGTAAAAATGACGCATTTTTATCTTTTTATTATATATTATATTTCTTTATTATTTAAAGCCAGACTTCGTTTGAGCAATGTTAAGTTAAATGGAATTTTACTAATTTTCTAAAACATTTAACAAAATACCTTTTATAAAAAATTATTACAAACTATGAAGTAAAGAACTAATTCAAAGACTGATGGAGAGAAACTCTCTAACTAGTTTTCTATTTCTAAAACTTTCTAAAAACTAATTTCTAACTTCTTTCTTCAACTTTCCTATTTGGAAGTATTGACAGATACTTAAAAAATAATCTCTAAAGAGATTTCTATTTCCAAGCTGTGTTTTGGAAGCTCTTTCGAAGTTTCCAAATAAGGAAGGGAAAATAACTAAGCGGAAATGTTTATTTAAAGTGTTCGTAAATATTAAAAGAGCGCATTCATAAAGTTCATGTTTACATTTTCTTCCATTCAACCATATTCATATCAGAAGTACGTGCATTCAACAAGAAAGTTCTTGCATACGAGCTTCCACGAAGTTCATAAAGAAGCCAGCCGGTGAAGACAACATAAAATGTTATTCCTTTGAATAAAGACTACTTCTAAGTGGTTCTATTTTTAAATGAACCATTTGTTTACGTCTAGCTATTTAAATCATGAAATGGTATACATCCTGGAAGATCGTTATAAATAATAATGGAAGAAGGTGTTGGTGTATTTAATTATGGCAAAGCACACTAGGGCTATCTGCCTAAGGGGAGGGATGCCTTCGTGGGGGACTTTCTAAGGGAAACTGGCTCGTATACACGTTACACATGGGGAAAACCACGAAAACACCCATGCAGCCAGCCCGTTCGCGGGATTCGAACCTCGGACCGAACTACCAGTGTTCAGCGACTTTACCGCTCGGCCGCTGGTGGACTAATAATGGAAGAAGATAAAGATTTGTAGCGTTTTAAACACAATTTTAATCAGTTTTTCTCATTAGTCTTATAACTTCTGTTCCTAAACTTATATTTGCTCTAAACGTTAGAAAAAGAAATATCTCTCAATGTCTTATAAAACAGGCAGGAAAAAAAAAAAAAAAAAAAAAAAAGACTAAGAAATTTCCACCTTTTCTACAAAATTTCGATTCATAAAATATTAAAAAGAGATTAAATACTAAAATCTAAAATAAAAAATTAATACATAAAATTCTAAAAATTAAATTAATTAAAATTAATAAAATTAATTGCTAAAATAAATTACTGAAATTAATACATAAAATACTAAAAAATTAATACATAAAATTCTAAAATTAAATTAATTAAAATTAATAAAATTAATTGCTAAAATAAATTACTGAAATTAATACATAAAATACTAAAAAAATAATACATAAAATACTAAAAATTAATACATAAAATACTAAAAAAATCATACATGAAATACTAAAAAAGAATACATGAAATACTAAATTAATACATAAAATACAAAAATAAATAAATAAACTAAATACATAAAATACAAAAATCATTATTATTATAATTTGGAACAGCTTAATTTTTTTTTCTGCCTGTGTATGTGCATACAGATTTGTACTGTATTATACTGTAAATGATCGAGAACCAGAGTAAAATTACGAGTAACCTTAGCGAAATCCCTTTCAGCTAAGAAATAAATACAAGTAAGGAAATTCCGTAAGGTTTGTGGTCACATTTAGAAAACTCTAAATATTAATTCATAGCTTTCATTTTACTTCATTTACTCATCGCTGCAAAGATCGGAACTTAACGAACCTTTGTTTCTCTTCGATCGATCAGCTATCGAATGAAAGCAAAACATAAGTTTGCAAGTAATCACTTTTTATACTTTGATCAACCTGCATACACTTAATTCTTTTTTTTATTCTCGTATGTGTTTGTTCTCACGTATCCGTTTAACTGTATCTAGTCCTACTGCAATTAGAATTTAATTTCTGAAATAAGCTTGCAAGAACATTGATTAAAAATAATAATACTGTTAACTGCACAAATTAACATCCAAACTAAATGAATACAGAACGTATTTTATACGTATATTGTTTACCAAAGAAGTATTTTATTTACGGGAGGATATTTATTTTTATATCTTTATTTATCTAATATCTGGGGTCGCGAAAAAAAAGTCTCAATAAATAAAAGATATCGCGATAAGTTTAAAAAGCCCTTTTCTAGATGATGTTGTCTTCTGTGGAGGTGGATGGTTATCTTTGAGAAATTATGTTCAGTATGGATGTTTAGAGATCTTTGGTTGTCATCTCTGAAACTTGAAGATTTGAAAACATCAATAAATATTAGCAATGAACATAATTTCCTATAAAACTTCCTCCACAGAAGACCAAAATAATTTTGCACCGGGATTATTCTTTTTAAAAAGAACCTATTGTAACTGATCCCAAATACGTTGGTCACTTTCAGAGGTTATCTCAGGGAAGTGGTCTCCAGGAGAGAAATCTAGACATTTTTCAAAGTTATTTAACTTCTCTTAATAAAATTGAAGTTTATTTGCATATTTTAAGATAAATATTTCTTTTAAAAACTTAAAACACTGAATTTATCATAAGTTTTAACGTGGAGCTCGAAATTATAATAAAAGTATTAAATGCTATATTATGCCAAATTATACTGAAGTATAACGAAACATAGTTTTATTTAGATTGTAAGGAGCAGATTTGAACTGAAAATGTTTTAAATCTGGGTTTTTTTATGATAGCTTACTAAGTTCCTTTTTTATGTTGAGTTATTCGTTGCATCTTAAAAGGACTAAAGGACTTTTGACGTGGACTTTTCAATATTCTGAAAATTCATCACATTATTGACTGTGATGGCACGTTACTTGTAATCACTGTTTACAAGACATACTAAAAGTGAACGTTGGGTCACTAAGACGATTATCTAAACAGAAGATTAAAAAATCTGAAACCGTTGGTGGTGGCCTTAGAGAGGGTTCGCGATAATTTGTCTTACTTATTAAAATTATCTTCAAATCTTATTAGTCAAAGGGGCTTTGTCCCTGAAGGATTACTGTTTTCGTTTAGCGATTTTGCGTTGGTTCACTATAAATGTCCGTTTCACTTTTCAAAATGTTGCCACCAAATGTCAGAGTCCTGCATTATATTTGAAAAAATTAAATAATGAAAAATCTGCATGAATGTATGTCTATTTCTCGTATTGTGATAAAACAATGGTACCTAGAGCCACCTAATTTTGAATGACATAATCCTCCTACGAATATGGGCATGTGGAAGCCCAAATTTAAAATTTGGAATTTGTTTTATTATCGATTTCATATTTGGTAAAACTTTAACGAATTTTTTATTAAGAAATTCGAGGATTTCAAAGCGAACCAAGGCAACGTTGTACAGAAAAAACATTTTTATCTCCAGCTCGTGAGTCTCTGTAACGGAAATTCTAAAGATATGCTCATTTTAAAACTATTTTGTGATATTGCTGTTGAACTGAATTTTAATGTTTAAGTGTTCGAAGAACGTGATATTTAATAAATAAATGTAACACACAAAATGTTTAAAAAAATACCGCTTTGGACGTAATTTAAAGTCAAACATTTCAGATTAATGTATTTTTATTTTTATTTTTTGAAAAAAGAATTATTCTGCCTATATTGAGTATATTTTAAAAAATTTAAATTCCTGATTTTTTAAATATAAAAAAGAGGGAGAGAAGGTTATTGCAAAGGAATACCAAACTATTCAGCGAAAGCTCATACAACTATTATCTTGTATGATGGCATATAAAATTGTAAAATAACATAACAACAATACTTA
Source organism: Stegodyphus dumicola (assembly GCF_044657685.1). NCBI lineage: Eukaryota > Metazoa > Arthropoda > Arachnida > Araneae > Eresidae > Stegodyphus > Stegodyphus dumicola. The sequence continues at coordinate 15,141,004 of NC_140779.1, forward strand.
AGAGAAGCCTTTCGAGTGATAAAAGTCGCCACCTAGAGGCCTTCCCATGAAGGGGATTTTGTAGCAGATCCCCTTTCTCATGCGGTTTGTCACACTTACTAGAGCCGCCGACGGAGCCTTAGATAGGAAATCACGGAGAGCTGCGATTTTCTTCCTTCCTTCCTTTCTTTCATTTTTTTTTTTTTTTTTTTTTTTTTTTTTTTTTTAATCCGCAGACAAATTTAAGGTGGCTCAGTTCTTCAGTTCGATGCTTGCACAGTCTTTTGGAGAAAGAGGTTTGCGTATATAAGCCTAGACTTTAATGAAGATTGAATGACTTGTCACCGCCCTAGAACGGTTCATGACACATTTAAATCCGTCATTAGCATACCGTTTTTTCCTGTTTATTTTTCTCTATAGCCTTTGATCGGTGAATAACTGTCTTTTTTCTTTGTGTAATAACATTTTGAATAAACATTTTGAGACTTCGTGCTTTGGAACTAAATCGGATGTAGCGATTTTTCTGGGTTTATATACCTACGACAAAACTTGATAATTGAAATTTTTTTTTTTTTTCGTTTTCTAGTATGAATTTCCAGAAAAAAGAAAAACTAGCAATTTCCCCATTATGGGCATCATTAAAAGAAGGCTTAATAGAAAGAATGAAATTATATATACCGCACAAGGAGAAAAATTTTGCAATTTGTTTAATATTTCTCAGTTAAATTCGTCTTCAGGTACCCAAAAAAAAGGTCTCCTATTTTTTGGGGACGTAGAGAAAGTTTTAATACGGTTGTTGGCAACACTGTTGTGAGTGGTGCCTTCTCCGCTACCACATAAACACGCAGGCGCTTCGCTCGGATGCTCAGATGCTCAGGCGCTTCGCTCGGATGCTCGGATGTTCATCATTTCACATCATTATCACTCATTCATTCAGCCGCTGAGCCCCTAGGGACAAGGTTGGATTTTTCGAGCGCTCTTCTTTTTTTGCCATATTTTTGCTTTTTGCTTATACGACCGGCCATCTAGAACTTCTAGATCTTCCTTACTATTGGTAAGTATCTTTTAATGCATTATGGTGACTCTCGGCGGCATTACATAGCTTTTCTAAGGTAATTTAGGCGCAGAATCACGAAACTAAAATTATGCTAACGCGTAGTGGTGCACAATGCACCAAAGATATGCAACATACTCCAGGCTCCCCGTTTTGGAGAATAAACAGACTAAAAGACCTCGAAACTGAGCGAGAAAAGTTTGTACAAAAAGGTCACGATGAGGGACTCACATCTGTAAAAAATCTCTTAGAAATAGAAGATGAAATAGTATTACACAATTCCATATTAGAAACACCAATATCTGACGAAATATCACCAACCAATTCACCTAAAAAATTACCCATAATTGATCATCGAGAAAAAGATAATATCCAAAATAAGGTAAAAGTAATACCAATACAAATGAAAATCAAAATCAATCCTATGAAAATACTCCTACTAGCAGCAAACTTAATAGAAAGTAATCGATGGCGCACCATGCCAAAGCAACGTAATCCACAGAAAAATCCAGAAGATAAATCGCCAAATCTGGCTACCATAAATCCTTATGAAATACTGCAATCTGAAGTTACTTTAAATGATGATACAATAGGTAACCACTCAGACACCCAAAATAGCTCAAATATCCAAAATAACTCTGATGTCGAACATGCTAACTTCCAAAATTTTGAAAAACCAAAGAAATATGCCAATAAAATACCTCCATTCGTAATAACAGACACCAACGTAAGCTGGAAAACACTAAATAAAACGCTAACTGAAAAACTTAATATTAAAAAAGTGGACGGAAAACTAAAAGGAGGCAACCTAATAATTAAAGTTTTCGAATTAGAAGAATATAGAAAAATACAAGAATATTTCAAAGAAAAGAAAATAACCTATCACTCATTTATTCTACATTCGGACAAAACAGTAAGGGCAATAATTAAAGATCTACCAAACGATGTAACTGAACAAGAAATTGAAGAAGATTTAAAAGAACAAGGCATACCAATCATAAAAGTCAAACACTTAACTAAAACTACTAACGGCATTTCAAATTTTATTCCAGTTTTTTATATTGAAGCACCCCGAACTGATGAAGGGAAAAAATTAATGCACGTAGAAAAAATAATAGGATTATGGGTACGAGTTGTTAAATATCAATCCAAACCAGGGCCTACTCAATGTTATAATTGTCAACGGTACAATCATACACAGCGAGCCTGTCACAATACACCTCGCTGTGTAAGATGTGCAGAAAACCATAGATCACACCTATGCCCTTTTAAGGGCACTCAAAATTATGATGCGAAGTGTGTCCTATGTTCAGGATCACATCCAGCATCCTCCATATCTTGCCCTCGCAGACCAGGCAATCAAAATAATGAAATAAGTAACGAAATTCCAATGAAAATTCAACAATCTGCCATGAAAATAAGTCAAAGCTCAGATAATACTGCAAAATATCAAAAAAGCCAAATAGGATCACATGACCCTATCGACCAATCGGAAAACAGTATATCCTACTCTGCTGCACTTCAAGGAAAAATTAAAACTCAAATAATATTACTAATAATAAGAAAGACCAAAGAACAAATAGAAATCAAAATAATACTCAAGAACATAAAGGAAAAAATTTAGATCAATTTATAGCATTTATGGCATCAATATATGATCTGTATGATGACTTCTGTCAAGCCAATTCCGTCACAGAAAAAATGTCAGTAGCTTTCGAAGCGCTAAGAATCTATGAAAACATCAGCAATGACTAATAGCAATAACCACAGAAATTACTCAAAAGCAAATAAGCTTAATTATATCAAATCTGTCTTCTACAACTGTAATGGAGTTATTAGGCAGCACCTACAAATTACAAAATTTATCTTTGAAAATAATATCGACATCATGATGCTAAATGAAACCCACTTAAAACCAAATAAAAAATTCAAAATTGCCAATTATAGTATCTATAGAAGTGACAGACTACACAACAGTGGAGGAGGCACTGCTATCATATTAAAAAATTCTATCCGACACATGGACTATCAACTTTCTACCTTTAATTCAATAGAAGCCTGTGCTTGCCTTGTGTATAGTAATAATATCACACCCTACTTATTTGTCTCGGTTTATAAACCACCACAAAAAATTATCAATACTGCAGAAATAGCTTATATTTGCAATTTGGGTTACCCCACCTTAATTGCAGGTGACTTAAACTGCAAACACCCAGCATGGAATTCAAGATATACAAATAGCAATGGCAATAGACTGTACAACTTTATGCAAAATTCAATCATCAATATCCATTCTACAACTGAACCTACTCATATCTCAACCTGCAATAGTCATATCTCAGATGTCATAGACATACTCATTACTAGCAATATCCCACAAATCCCTGATCTTATCAACATCCCTGAGCTGGATTCAGATCATAACCCAATTATGTTCATCCTTAATAATATCATCCATTACATGCCTCCTCAGCCAACTAAAGTAAACTGGACAGATTTTAAATATATTTTAAATGATAACATTTCAGCTAATGCTAGTATGACTACCCCTGAATTAATAGACAATGCTACAACTCATCTAAACAATAAAATTATTGACTCCATCAATAAAGCTACTAGAAATTCATCCAAAAAAGACTACTCTCTACCACAACATATTACTGAAGAAATTAGAATCAAAAACAGACTTAGGAAAATATGGCAAAGAACTCGTACCCATACTGATCACATCAATTAAAAAAGAGCATACTATAAAGTTAAAAAATTATGTGATGACTATAAAAATGACAGCTGGAACGATTATGTTGAAAAATTATCCCATACTGATCACTCTATTTGGAAATTAGCTAAGAAACTCAGAAGTAATAATGAAAAAATTGGACCTATTGAATGTAACAACAATATTATCCATCATCCTGAAGACATTGTTAATGAATTTGCTAATGTATACGAAGAACAATTCAACATCAATAATATGAATCATCAAGAAGACAATAGCATAAAAGAATCTGTACAAAACTTTCTTAACTCCAACAGGAGTACAGCAAATTCTCCTACCACACCTACAGAAGTTATATATATCATTAAACAGCTCAATCCCAAAAACGCAAGTGGATATGATAAAATATCCAACACTGCAATTCAGAATTTTCCTAAAAAAGCTATTATCTATTTAGTTAATCTGTTCAATGCTTGTCTCAGAAAAAATTATATCCCTTCTGCCTGGAAACATGCCACAATAATTATTATTAAAAAACCTGGAAAAGATAAAAAACTGACCGCAAGTTACAGACCAATCTCTCTACTGCCAGCTATTTCAAAAATATTTGAAAAAATTATTCAAAAACGTCTTCAGCAATATGCGCAAGACAATAATATCATCTCTCCCTTTCAATTTGGATTTAGAAAAAATTACTCTACTATTCATCAAGTTTCCCGCATCGTTGAGAAGATCGGTGAAGCTTTTAATAAAAAGGAAACAGTCGCCGCTCTTTTCCTCGATGTGGAGAAAGCGTTCGATAAAGTGTGGCATACAGGTCTCATTTACAAACTAATTAAATACAACTTTCCTGCTGCCTTAATACAAATTATTCACAACTACTTGCAAAATAGATTTTTTCAAGTCCGTATCAACAATAATTACTCTACAAAAAGAAGAATAAATGCTGGTGTCCCTCAAGGAGGGAATTTGGCACCGTATTTATATATCATCTATACCAATGACTTTCCTATCTACCCAGGTACTGAAATAGCCCAATATGCTGATGACACAGCAATTTTTTCTATTTCAATCAACCCTTCTCATGCGCAACATAAATTACAACAAGCAGTTGACAATATCCAAGATTGGCTAATTAAATGGAAAATTAAAATTAATCCTCATAAAAGCAATAACATAATTTTCAAAAGAACAACTAGAAGACCAGTCTGTGAACAGCTTTATATAAATAATCAACCTGTAAATAGAGAAAACACAGTTAAATATCTAGGCATCCATCTTGACTACAAACTCAACTTTAAAGAACATCTTCTTGCTACCAGAACTAAAACAATGCAGGCCTTCATGAGTGTATACTCTATTATTAATAGTCATTCAAAACTTAGCATTAATACGAAAAGAATCATCTATTTACAACTCATAAGACCAGTCATGTTGTATGGATCACCTGTCTGGGCTGCAGCAGCTAAATCAAACAGAAATCAACTCCAAGTTATACAAAATAAAATTATTAGAACCATGCTGGGTGCCCCTTGGTTTATAAGAAATGAAGTTTTACATAGGGATTTAAATATAAATACAATAGATGAAGAAATTCTCAAAACAGTCTACAAATTTTATAATAAAATGCAACAACATCCCTCCAATATTATCCAAAACATTGGCAACTATGACTATATTATTGAACAAAAGTATAAAAGACCTCGAACAATTCATCATAATGTTCGGTGGTGAATTTTGCTTATAATCATCTGTAATTTATCATCATCATTATTACATGATTTACTATTTAATCAAGATTTTACTCCACTACTGTTCTTTGTACCTTACTGAAGCAAGAGTTTTTCATAATAAGATTCTTGTATCTTATTGGCTAACTGCAGTGACACCTATTTATCCAAGTTTTCTCATCTTTTATTTCATACGTATTTATCAACAACTTCATTATTGCAAGTTTATACATTAACAAAAAATGTTAATATTTATTATCATGCATCTGTAATATAAAAATTTGTATATACAGTGGAAAATACTACGAAATATGAAAATTCAAGCTTTTCTCGCTCTCGCCAATCACCATTCTGGCTAAGAATCATGTGACCAGTGGCTTTCAATTAACATCTCAAGAATATTTGACTTAATAATATCATTCATAATTCATGAAGTAAAAAAATCTCCCATTCATAAAGCCTTAATTGGATTAATCATTGATGAGTCATGTACTTTAATTAGTACGATACTCATAGTTTAATGACCTCGGATGCTCAGTCTTGGCTTGGCAGCCATTCGAAATGGAGCTCCCGATAAACGTTACGCCCAGTTATTCAATTTTTGAGCGCAAAAGGCGTTAAACCGGTTGAAATTCACCGCCTATTGACAGAAGTGTATGGACAGCCGTGCATGGATGTCAAAAACGTTCGCAAGTGGTGTAGGGAGTTTACAGCCGGTCGTACTGAAATTCATGACGAAGAAAGGAGCGGGAGGCCATCAATTGCCGACGAGACAATCGTGAAAGTTGAGTTCCTCAAGTTTCGCGATTGTTGAGTTCGTAAAATGCGTAAAGATCGGAGGATCATCTGGATGCTCCTGAAGCTCCTCAACACTGAAGTTCCTGAAGGGCATGGCGGCAAGCTGGTATGACATGGGCATTGTAAAATTGCCACAGCGTCTACAAAAATGCATCGACCGAAATGGCGATTATGTTGAAAAATAAAGCATTCTGCAATCTTTAAAGTGATGTAGCAATTATAGAAAATAAACGGTTCTTTGTATATCTAAAAATCTAGGAGACCTTTTCCTGGGGGGTGGATTGCCCTCGTATATATATAGAAGAACGTCTATGTGTTTGTGTGTTCGTTTGCAATTAACTTAGTCACTACTACAGCTATCATCACTAAACTTTCCACAATTCTTTTCTAGAAAGGTCGACATCCACTTCAAAAGCTAAAATCAGAGATATTAATTAAAAACTCTGAAACAGCTAATTTTTGCCCTCATATTTTCCGAGTGGCAACAGTCTCGTACGCTGGATATAAAAATCTGCATTATTTCGAGAAGTGTTGCCACTGCTCGCTTTCAAATCGTAGAGATTGTTAATAAAACATCTAAGTTTTACAATGAAATAAAAATAGCATTGTCAAACATTAAATAAATTATTCCCGATTCCAAAAATTCTTGGGAAGCCATTTGATTGATTATTTTTCACTTCTCCTGCTTCCAGAATACCTAATGTCTCGATAGTGGTGCCCGAACTAAATGGGTGGGGCATGATGAATCTCCACACCAAGGATTTGGTGATTGGGTCCCTTAAAATTCCAGTCGCACTTTAAAAGAGGGGGTTTATAAGGTATTTCTCCCGCCTTCTTGGCATGCCTTCGTGGTGGGGTGGTCTGCACGCTGGGCCGGTATTCCAGAGAACCGTGGTTCGATTCCCGGCGAAAGCGTTGCTAATTTTTCACCTCTTTTGCTTCCGAAATAAACTCCTTTCACAGTGTAGATATAGCTGGGTGATACGATAAGCAATGCAGAGTAAAAACAACATACGTTTTTGAAAAGATTATCGGATGCAAAGCATTATCTTTAATTAAAACCGAAGTAAATTGACTATAGTTGTGTATATACCTTATAAGATATTATAAGGTATTTCTCCCGCCTTCCTAGCGTGCCTTCGTAGTGTAGTGTAGTGCTCCGCAACCTTTTCTCACCTGCGACGCACAAAAAATCTTTCTGGAATTTCGTGGCACCCCGAAAGCTAATGTATATATGTATTGATTTATACACAAAATTTACAATAAATTTTTGTTTTTAATTTGAAAAATATACAATTATAAAACCATAACATATTCTATAGTATATTTAAAAATAATTGTTGATAAAAACTTGTTTTTATATAAATTTATTAGAATTCAAGTAATTTTTGTATACCATTTTTTGTTATTACTGACTGCGAAATTTTTTTAAAAAAATTAAAAAACAAAAATTCTTCAATTTGATTGGTTTATTTCAAATTTTTAAAAAAACAGTTTTAGAGCTATTATTTTGAATTAAAATGGTCTGAAACCAATATATTTCGTTTAAATTTATGTTTAAAAAAAGTTATATATTTTTGAGTTCCGAGTTATCAAGGAAGTGCCGAAAAAATTCAAATGCTGACACAATTACAACCACACAAAATATATAAAAACATTTAAAATAGACATTATTAAGGAAAAAAAATGTCATTGGGTATTAAATACATGATAAAAAATTGCAAAATGTCAAATACATGTATTTGATTGCGGCACACCTATATCCTACTCATGGCAAACCAGTGTGCCGCGGCACACCGGTTGCGGAGCACTGGTGTAGTGGTTCTGCACGCTGGGTCGGTGTTCCAGAGAACAGTGGTTCGATTCCCGGCGAAGGCGTTGCTAATTTTTCATCTCTTCTGCTTCCAAACAACCTAATGTCTCTACAAGATCATTCGCAAATAATGATACATAATTTTAAGACAAATCACATATATTTAATGTAAATTAAAATTTTATTTAAAAATTATTTCACATTAAATATACTTGATGTAAATTTATGTACAGTATAAAATACTACATACTTGCCAAATATCTAAACCAATCTACATGTCATACACATTAATTTAAATTAATTCGATATCTTCTTCAAAAATAAATATTATACCTGTACTATTTTTAAAAATATTTAATTAAATGAAATATTAAAAACCATTAAAAATAATTAAAAACATTTTAAGTTTTGTTTGGGCTGCAGAAAAGAATAAACGATGGAGATAATTTGAATAAATGGAGTTCCAGTATGTTCTCATGAAATTTAATTGCTGACTCTATTGACGAAATAGTTTTCTCATTACAGGACTATACAAGAGTAATCACAAGTGATTTAATATTTTCTTCATGAAAATGAAATTTCATGAAGAAAATATTTGAAAAGAAATATGTCTTTTCCTTTTAAAAATTTTAGATTGGTCTTAAGACATTTCGGCTTTCCTTAAATTTGAAGATAAGTAGGATCCCATCGACCGGGACTTTAAATACACACTTGATTCTCTTGCTATTATATATCAATGATTTAGAAGGAAATATCATTTATAAAATACACTAAACTTTTTTTAACTGAGATATTAATCCTTTTCACAGATGATTTAGTATTTCTCATTCAATTAGTTCAGTTCTCACTTCGCGACAATGCAAAAATACATAAAAAACTCAAAATATCTGTATTAAAAATTATGAAGTAAATCTTAAACATTTATTTACTCGAATAAATTCCAGAATGGATTAAGCATGATTTAATTCGCGATAATAAAAGAAGGCGTTATCTTTGTTTTTGCGAAGGTTTTTTTTTCTCTGCTATAAAGAAGAATATGCTGTTTCAAATGTAAACAAACATTGCCACCATTGCAAAAATAATTAGGCTTAGCGACACTTAAACAACTTTTAAATTGTTAATAATTCTAAAAATATTGCATGCAGATTTACTAAAGGCGTAAAAACTTTAACCGAAAGAACAACATAATTCAATCATTTTTAAGGCAAAAAATGTACAATTTATAAACATATAAGAATAAAGAAACTGAGATTACTAAGCCGAGTAACAGACTGGATATATATTTATATACTTTTGGTGAGGCCGATTGCAACCAAAAAACTAGGTGCACATCTACATTCTATAGAAATCCTATATACAAAATTTCAGCGTTCTGAGGCTACTCGTTTTTGAGTTATGAATTCATTTTAAATCAGTTTTATAGTTTTTTTTTTTTTTTTTTTTTTTTGAGGGGAAAGAGTCTTTTATTCTGTCCTTACGTACGGATGTGAAGCAAAAATATCGTTAAATTGCATTGATAGCGGTCAAAATGGATATTTTCGTTGAAATACGATGCCTGAAATAGTTTTTCGCGATTACAATACTTCCTTTTTACTTCTTACAAGGAAGTAAAAAGCTGTATGCAAAAAAGATTAATTTTAAATTCTTGGAGTGAAACAGTACAAGAATTAATTTATTACTTTGGTATGATTTAAAATAATTTTTAATAAACATTTTACAAAGGAGATAGTGCATTTTAACAATATTTTTTGTTTATAAATGATTTGCTGTTTTAGTTAATGATAATTAATCCAGTTTTCAATTTACAGAAAAAAAAAAAAAAAAAGTGTGAGGAATTTTCTCCTTTGCTTGCCTCTCTGCCTTCGTGGTAACACTGGGAGCAAACTGCGGTTCGTAAGCAGGAGGACCGTAGTTCGAATCCCGGCGATGAAGGCATCGTTGATTTTTTTATGTTTGCTATTCGATGTAGACGTAATGTCTCTACAAGGGTTACATCTCATTTCCAGAATATAGTCAATACAGTGACAAGCATGAGAATATAGTCAATACAGTGGAAATCAAATACCTGATAGTTTGCTAGAAAATACCCATATTCATTTTAAGTCAGTTAAAGTTATTAACTGATTATTTCTATTTACATCTGTGCAGATGACAGACAAGAAAGATAATACAAGAATTAAGCTGATATTTAAAATCCCGACGTTTTAAAATTCGCAGCATTATCAGCAGCTCGTCGTATTCTCTCATTCAGTATATTTATATAACAGGTCAGTTGAGCAAGCTTTCTCACAGATAATCAATCTACTGTGAATACCGTCGATCATTTAGCAAATGCTGAATACGAGATTTCGTATCAGTCAAAACAACGAAAGGTTATCGGTCATATTTTTGTCTTTAAAATCGGTTAGACATATATCGCCTAACAGTGAATTTATTTGTTCGGCATATGTTATCACGTTACCATAATTTTTTTTAGCATATCTAACTTTTCTCCGACAGCAAGCATCTGGCCAAAGGTTGAGAAGCAAATAAATAAAATATCTCACTAGTGGGCAATCAATTAATATTCATCGAATTTAAAATGTACTCTTATTACTTAAAATACATAGATATTAACAACGGAGACATCATGATTGTGTTTTTGCTTCCTTGTACGAAGTAAAAGAGTTATTGTAGTATCGAATATTTCCGGGTATCATATGTTAGTGGAAATATCCATTTTGACAGATCCTGAATCCAACTGAACGATTTTTTTTCCCATGAAATCTGCACGTACGGGCAGGATAAAGAACTCTTTTTTTCCAACACGGATTTCACAATGGATTCAAAAAGGACTTTTTCGTGATGTGTGTACGTACGTACGTATGTATATGCCATACAAAACCATCCGTCCTACCTGGCTTAAAAGTCATTACCTGGTCTTTATTTTCGCAATCCTTAGTCGTTGTCATATACTTTCAATCGCAGAAGTATTTTAAATTATCAAAATATTCATTCTTTCGCAGTGTCAGTTTAAAGAAAAAAGTTTTGAGACAAATGAAGAAATCTAATTTTTAAACACGGTCTTCCAATTCCTATACGTATATTTAGAAAAGTTTTATTCTTTTATTTTTAAGTTATAAAAAAATAAAATTGTAAGAAGTATGACTCCCGTACGAAAAAAATTGACCGGAATATTTGATTTTAAAATTTGTAATTTTTGATGTTATTTTCAAATTGTTTTGAGGCATCGGTTAATGAAGTTAGAATAATTCGAGAAAATACGTTTAAATAAAGTGCATCAAAAAATGTGTATAATTTAATAGGACATACAAATGGTCATGTGGCTTTCACATCAGGTTTGGTTTTCATATATGGAATTCTTCCTGATAAATTCCATTTAGCAGGAAGATAACTTAAATACGTAAATGTAACTTTCTCATCCTAGATTTCATAAAACTCTAAGGTACCAAGAACAGTCATTACGAGCTCTGCTAGAGATACGCTGCTTGGAAAAGTAAATCTCCCGAACATAGTGTAGAAAAATTAATTTTCAAGTGTGGATTAAATAGATAACAAAAGGATTCACCATATAATGTTTTAAAATTATAAAAAGTATGGAAAGGGTTTGGTTTGATACGATTAAAAATCTGAACTAATCTTAGTTACGTTTTCTTCTTTAAATAAGGGTAAGTAAAAGCAATTTTATGATTTTAAGATAGGAAAAATAAGTACATTCGCTACTTTATTGATATCGATTATGATAATCAAAATGCCTCTATTAACTAGTTTAAGATCTATTTTGAACTAAAAATAAATAAAAAAGATTAGTAAAATTCAAAAGTGGAAATTTTTATTCCTATACCTTTGAATTCCTTAGCTTCCCAGGATAATAATAATAACAATGTAGATATGTAGATGTAACAATGTAACAATGTAAAAATGTAAATGAGCTGAACCAACTCGAAAAAGCACTGATAATTATTTTTGTATGACTAAATCTTTAGATTAAATTATTACGCTAAAATATTCTGAACTGTAGTTAATAATATAATTTTTTCGTAGGGAATCTCTGGGAGTTCAGAATTACTTAAAAGTTTTGCCATATTAAAAGTGTTGAGAAAGACCCTTTAACGTCCCCGTCGTTGTGAGTTAAAAGCACAGGGAAAGGGATTGAAAGTAGTAAAATGAAAGGACGTCGAAGCGGGACTACCTCTAAAAGCTTACATACACAGAAGTAGCTGTTAATAGTGTCGCCGAATCGAATTTATTTTGGGAAATGTTGAAATTCGCGGGAAGCGCTGTTCTGTCCAATTCGATTTGCGACTCACCGTCCCCACTCGGATTTTATTTGGGAAAAGATGGCCTGTGGGGTGATGGGTAGATAAATATCGTTTTATCGGTTGAATGGATTGGAAGTACCACTTGGCTGAAAGAGCAGATTGGAGATTTGAATTGGGTTGACATACGGCTCAGGTGGAAAATGACCTCAGAGTTCCTTATGGATTACAAATTAAGGACTAAAAAACTAATGTTGATTGTCATTCCATACTGAAATTTCACGAATAAAACGAAAAGTTTGCAAATAACCAAAAATGGATAATTTTATTGCTCATTCTTTCTCTGTTTTTACTCTACCTTTTCAACTTTTCAAGGACTAATTTGGCTGCGTAAGCTTTAATACAGAATCGAAATTTAACGTAGGAGAAAAATCGTTAAGTGGAATGATTGAAAAATTGGCAGTAAGGTTGTAATCATAATTAACCATTCAACTGTCAACCCAGTCTTCTTCGCTTCAACGAATTATCATCTTCACTACCAAACAGAAATCTTCGTATTCATGACCAAACAAATTAAATTTTTAATCATATAGAGAAGAAGTAAAGCTGAATTGAACGTACTTTATAGAATACTCATTTTAGTTACATTTTAAAATTAACAACTGAGTGCCCATGCTACTTGCAATGTTTCAATAATTCAAGTATTTGAATTAGCACGATACACATTCTAGCTTTCAGCTAATAACTTAGCTCTAGAAAGGGATTCTAACAAACATAAAATTCACTCACCAATCCACCGGTCATCTATGTGGGAGGTTTTTCTCTTCAGACGAAAAGTACTTGAGTGTCTGCCACGGTATTTTCTCTAAATTACAACTTCGTTCTTCCTCCGCTTCGTTTATACTAATTTGCATTCTGATAAAGGTCATCGGAAGAAACAGAAGCTGCAAAAAAGAATTAATACAAAATTTACGCGTTAGCTACAAGAAAACTTATAATGCCAACTCATTTAAGCATTTGCTTGAATATTTGACTATAATTTTAAAACAGAAATGCCAGTTTACTGTAAATATAAAATTAGTGATACAGGAGAAAAAAGTTTATGCTTTGCGCTCAGCGTTTTAATTCATTTTATAACATGAAAGCCTATTGCAAAGTCTTGCAATATGCAAGACAAGAAAATATTTTTACAAATATGCTTGAAACAGCTGCTAGTAAGGAAGTACGTATCGTCTAATTCAAAAGAACTATAACTGTTTGTCAGCAAAAGCATAATAAACGTGAAAAAGGAGTTTGCTTCGAAGTCAGCATTGGGAAAAAATATTTTTGATAACAAACTTAAGTACTTAAAAGTAAAATCTTTAATTCATCTGCTAATCTTCAAACAATGTTTAGCTTCGAATAATATAGTACATAAAAAGGAGGGGAAATTTCTTGCTAAGAGAAGAGACAGTAGAGGAAATAAAGAAACCAAAGCTGCTTCGATTGACTTTGCATTACTTAATATCTATGGACTATGAAAAGGGTGAACATAAAATTTATACATTAGTGTGTGAAACATTACTAAAAGCCACACAGTTATTCATTTGGAGAAATGCTTTAAGTGGAATAATCTAGCTCCTGAATTAACCTATGCGTATGAACTACTCTTTTGCGTATAGACAATCTCTAGTTTCATTCACCCACCAAAGCATTTTTACCGTTCCAGTCTTATGTCTGCTCTTAGTCATCTTACTGATCTTACATTATATTACGTCGGCAAGCTTAATAATCTTGTTTATTAGGGATTACTGTTCGTTCAACAAAAATTAACTCCGACCAGCATACCATACCCTATTTTTTAAACTTAATACGACCATTAAAGTATGATATATAGAATGCAAGTGTAGAATGTTTTTGAGTGTGTAATAGGAGAAAAAACAGCACAAAAATATCTGAAAGTTTTCAGATTTTATATTATGCCCAAAGGGGCCTATTTTTTTAACGTTTTCTGTGTTACCTTTATTTATTAAATAATATATTCTCCGCAGTTAAACCGTAAATTCAGTTTAATAGCAACATCACAAAATATTTAAAAAAAGCATATCTTTAGAATTTCCGATACACAGTCTCGCACACTGGAGATAAAAATGTTTTTTCTGTACAACGTTACCATGGCTAGCTTTGAAATCCTTGAGTTTGTTAATCAAAAATTCGTTAAAGTTTTACAAAATATGAAATCTATAATAAAATAAATTCCAAATTTGGGCTTCCATATGCTCATATTCGCAGGAGGATTAGGTTATTCAAAATTGGATGGCTTTAGGTACCGTTGTTTTATCACAATGCGAGAAACATGCATACATTCATGCAAATTCTTCATTATTTAATTTTTTTAATATAATACAGGACTGTAATATTTGGTGGCGACAATTTAAAACGTGATTCGCCGTTTATATAAATCAAAGCAAAATGCCAAAAGGAAATGAATAGCCCTTCTGGGCTAACGCCCTTTTGACTAAAAATTATGCCATCTGACTGTGAATGTAAAGGTGTCATTTGGGTTTTGTCTATCACGAGTAGCTTATAGAATTCTTTAATTGCAGCTTAAATAAAATTACATCCTTTATCGGAATGTAACTAAAGAGGCACTCCAAACCTGGAAATCCAATGCTGTATTATTACCTCTGCTACCGTGACAGCCTGTTGATCAGGAATAGGACATATTTCAAATTTTAAATAATTTAACCCATTTGTTCACCGCTAAGTCCTAAGACCCGCTTTTACAGCCTGTCCCTTAAGTCGGCGTGGCTGACATCAAAGATAATTTTCGAGCACAATGTAAAAGTTAAATAAATGAAAATAAATAAAGTTTATAACGAAATATAGAATAGAGGGAATAACATAAAAACATAAATTTACGTAACATTAAAAGTTAAATCCAAGTCTATTTTTCCTAAAGCTAAAAAGAAAGTGGTTTTTTTTTGAGTGAAGAATAGCAATTTACACCATCGACTTCCGTAACTGTGAAAAGGGCATTAAAATGTGTACTCCGATTCATTAAATTTACAATAATAACCATTATATACGTCGAATTCAGGAAAGCGTTTTTAAAATAAGTTATGAAAGTACTTTACTGTTGAAACGGGAAAAGAGAAATCTCGATTCTAGGCTCAGGTGCCGGCTTTGAATCAACTCATTGATTTCCTTTCGAATTTCTGCCGGAAAAACTTTAGCAAAACAAACTTACTCTTTTCTCCTGGCAAGTCAGTTTGTTGAATGGGATCACTGCACCTGCCCTCTGTATTTCTGTTTCCACCCACGTATTTTCTTATTTTCGTTTAAAAACTGAAACAAGAAGAATATTTTTTCCTAAAGTCTTAAGGGCGTTCACAAGCGCTATTTTCTTGGATTAAATAGGAATATCGTCCTTATTTTATTCATGCATTAAAGCAATAAGGTTCTAAGCAAGTGTGAAATGAAACGAAAGTGGGATGACAGAAAAAAAAAAAAAAAAAAAAAAAAAACCCCGAAAACCTAGACCACAACCGAAAATCTAGACCATGGGCAGCCAAACTTCGGTGGCAGCCACATGTTAGATTTTAGAAATCTTCGAGAGCCGCAAGTAGCTATATATATATATTTCAAAATGTAAAAATGTTTTTGGATGGAAAGGAACTTTTCAAGTAAAAACTGCTTAATAAATAAGGTTGTTTAAAAGCATTGTAGGATTCCTCACAGTGTAAATGCTAAGTTACAGTTGAACGTGAAGAATCTTAAGAACTGATAAGCGAATAATCGCTTGAGTTCGTGGGACAAGAAAGAACAAGTGTGTGTGTGTGTGTGTAATTATGGCAAAGCCTCGAGGGCTATCTGCCTAAGAGGAGGGATGCCTTCGTGGAGGACTTTCTAAGGGAAACTGGCTCGTATACACATTACACATGGGGAAAACCACGAAAACGCCCATGCAGCCAGCTCGTTCGCGGGATTCGAACCTCGGACCGAACTACCAGTGTTCAGCGACTTTACCGCTCGGCCGCTGGTGGGCCAAGAAAGAACAAGATGGAAGGGTAAGTAACCCTTTATTATTCAGATAAGATTTAACAGAACTCCGTCTTGGAGTGTACAATAAAAGCCGACACTTGGGCTTGAACTTTGCTAAGAAGTAAACGAAAACTAATCTAAGCTAAAGAGATATAGCCGAAGCTATCAAGATTCTAACCGGCATAACTTCTTGCTGCTCCGGCAAGAATAACAAAATTTATTATACACTGAAGTGACAAAAGTCGTGGGATAGCAATATGCCAAAGCACCTCGCGAATGCGAGGGGCTTTCATTTGTGTTCAAGTTATTCATGTGAAGAGGCTTTGACGTGATTATGGCCGCACGACGAGAATTAACAGACTTTGAACGCGGAATGGTAGTTGGAGCTAGATGCATGGGTCATTCAATTTCGGATATCGTTAAGGAATTCAACATTCCGAGATACACAGTGTCAAGAGTGTTCCGACAGTATCTAATTTCAGGCATACATCCCACCATGCACAGCGCAGCGGCCATCCACCTGCACTTAACTACCGAGACCAGCGACGTCTGCGTAGAGTTGTCAATGTTCACAGACAAGCAACACTGCGTCAAATAACAGCAGAAATCAATGTAGGACGTACGAGGGACGTGTCCGATAGGACAGTGTGGCGAAATTTGTCTTCCTTGAGCTATGCCAGCAGAAGACCGACTCGAGTGCCTTTACTGACAGCACGACTTCGCCTGCAGCGGCTCTCGTGGGCTCGTGAGCATATCGGTTGGTCCCTAAACGAATGAAAAACCGTGGCTTGGTCAGATGAGTCTTGATTTTAGTTGGTAAGAGCTGATGGTAGGGTTCGAGTGTGGCGCAGACCCCACGAAGCCATGGACCCAAGTTGTCAACAAAGCACTGTTCAAGCTGGTGGTGGTTCCATAATGGTCTGGGCTGTTTTTACATGGCAACATTTTTACTGAACAGATCATTGACTGGAAATGGATACCTTCAGCTACTTGGAGATCACTTACAGCCATTCATGGACTTCACGTACTCAAACAAAGATGGGATTTTTATGGATGACAATGCGCCATGTCACCGGGCCACAATTGTCCGCGATTGGTTAGAAGAACATTCTGGACAATTCCAGCGAATGATCTGGCCACCCAGATCGCCCGACATGAATCCCACCGAACATTTATGGAACATCATCGAGAGGTCAGTTCGTGCCCAAAACCCTGCACCGTCAACACTTTCACAATTATGGACGTCTATAGAGGCAGCATGGTTCAATATTCCTGCATGGGACTTCCAACGACTTGTTGAGTCCATGCCACGTCGAGTTGCTGCACTTCGCCGGACAAAAGGAGGACCGACAAAATATTAGGAGGTATCCCATGACTTTTGTCACTTCAGTGTAGTCTGTTAGTGCCATCACATTATAAGAAATTTTTCTGCGAGTTGCTGCAAAAGCGCATTAAAATTCATGATAATATACATGCTCAGTTACAATATTGATTATTATTTTGATTTATGTCGAGTAACAAGAAATGGAAACATAGCATGTATGATAAGCAGACTGTTATCATTTTCTTAGTAGGCAAAGTATGGTACCCATTTTTGCATAAGAAATAATTTAAGTTTTCAGTCAATGCAGTATTAGTGGTTTTTCTTATTTTTATATGAAAGTCACATGGGAAAAATAAATAATTGCGATACTGATAATTATAAATAAGTGATAGCAAATGTTAAGAAGATAAGGTACTAAGAATCTTGAGTCCATGAAAAGTGTAAGAATATTGTTAAAATATACTGGCTTGTACTATTAGTTAGCATTATATTGAATCGATACATATGAACAAAATATTTGTGTAGAAATATATAATATAATGCGTACAAAATATTATATGTATTGGCCAAAGAAAAAACACATTTTAAACTGGCCCTCATTTGTACAGGAGTTTGCTGCCATTTGCCTATCACTGCATAAACAGTGAATCAACGATCCGCATTAAGCGTACATATTTGAAATCATAATCGCGAATGTCAAGGGAAGATAACACCGTGCGTATATTACTTCTTATTCCTTCTTGGTTTTTTATGACTTGTAGTTTTCACAGTGCTAATTTATTATTATTTCAAAAATAATTTTGGGTAGCAGGATGCCTCGGTTACACACTGAGTGGATATGGAAGGCCGAATATATTACAATCTTATTAAGAGACAATTCTGAAAGAAACGTGTTACCTCTGAGGTTCCCACAGTTCGAGTATTCCAGAGCAGAAAATGAAAAAAAGAACTAAGACAGCTTGAAGTGACTGGTATTTTTTATGTTTTAGAAAACCACCTGATTATAAAGATTTATTTTAAGTAGAAAAAGCCTTGTAATTTTTTTTTAATCTTCGTGATTTTTAATTAGACATGAAGGGCAAAACATAGACAAATAAATGAGCTTGTGCTTCCTGAAAAATAACTGATAATCCTTAAAAAAAAAAAGATATGACTTTCATTTACGAGGGATTTTATGTTTATCTTCCAAAACTGCTCCTCTTAACAAGCGTAACGTTATTTAAAAAGCAAATTTTTGTCATAGTAGGCAACATAAGTGGTAATTAACGGAAATATTAAAAAACAAAAAATATATATATATATGTATGATATATATTTAATATTTCCGAGAACATATCCAGTTATTAAATAATACGCTCACGCACACATAGAGGTACACTGTAGGCAATAGCAACCCGTAAGTTTCCAGCTCGGAGAAAGTTTAATGCAAAAGGCACAGGGGATGTTAAATTATTTTTTGTTTTAACATGTTAGGCAAAATAAATATGCAGAACAGAAATTGAAATTAAATGTGCCTCCAGTTTGAAGAACTGAGAATTCTCAGATGCTACTCTCCTCCTTGAGTTAAAGAGCATTAAAGAGCAAAAACGGAAGTACTATGTCGTCAAATCTGCCGAAACGGTTTCTTTTATTTTCCTTCATTTTTCCCTCCCTCAAAAGGAAAGTCGTATCATTTTTCTAGTTTAACTATGATTCATTATTTTTAATGGTTATAATGTATGCCATTCTTGAATATTGCGATAGATACTACTTTATCTTTTGTCAGTGTAATGGTAATGCCTTACGAACTGCTAGGGAATGGCCTTAGTTATCCATGACTACATCCTTCCGAAGTTGTTGACTCGGTTGGACGACAAACAGAGAAATACTGGAAGCGTCCACTGGACACATTATCTCTATGATGTTAGTAGAAGAACTTACGGCGAGTTTAAGTCAGAATAGGAAGATGCAATAGAATAGAATAGAAGTCAGAATAGTAAGACACAGACTAGCCAGAAAACTGGATGAGAGTAGCAATATTGCGCACAGGCTATTACAGTAGGAAGGTCTGTACCGATTTCGCTAAACAACCGTGCAAGGTCTACATCCAGATGACTTTCAGCGACTTTTGCGAATGGCCGTTGCAACAACATAAAGCTGATAATGCCTTCACTGCATATATCTTGTGAAGATGAAGCATGCTTCGCATGTGATTGGCTCTTCAGCGTCCACAAGTGACAGGTGAGAGCAGGGTCAGAAAACCCGGGCGGCTTTCACTGAATATTCGGGTATCATCCGGATCCCGCAACTCTGCAGAAAAACAACATTACCAAACAGGGACAAATGGTGGAAGACAGACGTATTCCGGATTCTTACAACCCCAGTGCTTAATTATACAATACATATGACAATACAGAGATACTTACATCAAAAAGTGGTGTTACTATGTTGATTTATCACAGTAGTAATACATCAACAGTCACAACGCTTGGAGTAGGGGGCTCCCGACCTGAGGACTATTGCCAAACGGGATCAGTGCCATCCCACCTACTGATCAATCTGCAATGTTTCGACCCCACAGAGCAAGGGCAGACAAAGGCAGTACCAGTACGGTCTGTTAAGTCATTAAGATTATTTAACTGTAAGATTACGTCATTTTTTCTCTTCTTGGCGCCTTGCATGGCGCAGATGTTCATTACAGCAACCCTGTAAATGCTTACTCAGTTTTATTTTTTTGTTGTTTAGTAGTAAGTCATCGCTTGAAAGATGGCACGCATTTGATTAAAGTTGTTGAATAAAATATTTAGTACAGTCCACTTCTAGTTAATTTGAAATTGTTGTATAACAACGCACGCATCGCATGAACACTTTATGGCCCGCCGAGCCACAGGTAAAAGATCTCGTTGCTAAAATTAACTTTTTAGAATATTTGGAATACTTTCGTTTGGTTGTATTACGCATAGCTTCATATAGAGTGTTTGGAATGCTTTCGTTTTCGTGTGGATTACGCAATTAAGGTTGGATACTGTGTCATCGTTCATTTCCGGTGTTGCTGTCGAGAAATCTGCAATCACGGTAAGTGATAAATTATTTATTTGTTCATGATGAGTGAATTGAAAGGGATTAAAGCTAACAAAAAAAGTTTAAAATGCAGTATCAGAAAGTTTGAAAATAAGGTAAATTCTACAGTGGATGAAGCAGATATTTCCTTATTGGAGTTATACGAATCAAAAATATTAGAATTTAAAAAGGAATTAAGTAACATTTTCGATTATTTATTTGCACATTGTGAAGAAAAGGACACTGACGAATTCATTAAGGAAAAGGAAAATGTAGTAGATAATCTCGATGAAATTCATTTGAAAATTAAAAGAAAAATTTCTGAGATCCGTTCTCAAAGGAATAGCTGCTCAAATGAAAACGGTTCGAGTAAAGACATAATTTTTTCGGATATAAAATTGCCTAAATTGTTTCTTCCAATATTTAGTGGGAAAATCGAAGAATGGATTGAATTTGAGGATTTATTTTCCGCAGCTGTGCATAAGAATAGCAAATTAACTAATGCGCAAAAATTGCAATATTTAAGGAGTTCGTGTAAGGCAGACGCTTTAAATATTATTCAGTCCATTCCAATTTCAGATTCGAATTATGACATAGCATGGAATCTGTTGGTTGATCGCTATTGCAACAAAAAAGATTTGATCAATTCTATCATAAAGAAATTAATTTCTATACCTCAAACGAGTGATTCTACTTCGTCGCTTTTAAAATTTATCGATAAGGTGCATGAATGTTTACGATCCTTAGAAGCATTGGAGCAAAAGGTGGAAGAATTTTCAGACACGTTAATTGTTTATTTATTAGTTGAAAAGTTGGATAGAAATACTCGGTGTTGGTGGGAAAGGTCACTTAAAAAAGACGAGATAGGAACGGTTAAACAACTGACATGTTTTTTGAAGGAACACGCTCGCACCCTATCACATTACAAACCTCCGCATGGGGAATCGAAACGCTCATTTAATACCAAAGCTCTTACATCACTTTCGGAAAATTCAAAAAATTGTCCTTATTGTAAAGCTGATCATTTATTGTTGAAATGTGCGCAATCCTTAAATCTAACAGTCAAGAAACGATTTGAATTTGTAAAGAGAAAAAAACTATGTTTCAATTGCTTATCTTCGGTCCACACAATCAAGGACTGTAAAAGTTCTAATACATGCAGAAAATGTCAGAAATTTCACAATTCGCTCTTACATTTTGATCGAAATGAAGAAAATTTCGATAAAGCAAATGGCACATCGAATCAAATCACAAACAAGACTAATAAATTTAGCAGTAATCTTTCTCCAAATGCTGATACATTTACTCCAATGGCAAGCAGCCAAAAGGTTAGTGACACTAATGAAACCAACCAAGCAAAGTCCATTAACGGTACTGCGTTGAATATTTGCAGTTCTCTTAATAAACAAGTTCTACTTTCAACTGCAGTTATTTTCGTTAAGGGTAATGATGGAAAATTTATCTCGCTGAGAGCCTTGCTGGATTCCGGTTCTCAAAATAATTTTATTACTAAACAAGGTGCTGAGTTATTGAATTTGAAGAAAAGAAAAATAAACGCTTCTATTTCAGGTATCAATGGTACAGTTATGGGTGTTAAGGAAAAAGCTATAGCAACCATCGCTAACGCTACTAGAGATTTTATTCGTACCTTACAATTTTTTGTTGTTCCAAAAATAACTCGCGTAACGCCTGCTAGATATATAAACATTCCTGATGTTAAGCAGTTGCAACTCATTGGTTTAGCTGATCCAGAGTTTTATAAACCTGGTCAAATACATGTTTTATTATCTAACGAAATATTTTTTGATTTACTGGGAACAAATAGAATAAATATGCAAGACCTGATTCTCCATCAGTCAGTTTTTGGATACATCGTTAGCGGGTCAGTACGCATGCCGCAGCAAGGCAGTGTTGATAATTTTTGTGGGTTTGTGGAAAATGGGGATAATTTATCTGACAACATAAGAAGGTTTTGGGAGATTGAAGGTATTAATGAAGCAAAAAAAGTGAAAAGTCAGGAAGAGGAATTTTGTGAACAGCACTTTCTTCGTACACACACGAGGCAAGATGATGGCAGATATGTAGTGGAAATGCCAATTAAGGAGGAAGGACTTAGCCTTTTAGGGGAATCGAGAGAAAACGCTAGCAAAAGACTGAATTATCTACTTAAACGCTTCACTCGCAATCCCGCAATGAAACACTTATACGAAGATTTCATTAAGGAATATAATGAATTAGGCCATTCCGAAGAAATTGATGAAGGGGATAGCTCTAGTTTCTCATATTATCTTCCTCACCATGGGGTTTTCAGACCTGAGAAACCTAGCACTAAACTTAGGGTAGTGTTCGATGCCACTGCTCCTACGACTACTGGAATTTCGTTAAACGATATTCTGCTGAATGGAGGGTTAGTTCAAGACGAACTATTTGATATTATTTGCAGATTTCGAACGCATAAAATTGCCTTCACAGCAGACATTGTAAAAATGTATCGTCAGATTTTGATTAAAGAACATCAAAGAGATTTATTACGCATCTTATGGAAGAGTAGTGAAGAAGAACCAGTTAAGGTCTATAGACTGAAGACTATAACTTACGGTACTTCCAACGCACCATATCTAGCAACACGCACACTTAATCAATTAGCAGAAGACGAGAAAAACAATTTTTCGTTAGCAGCGCCAAAGGGATTTTTACGTCGATGACGTACTCACAGGAGCCCATACTCTAATAGAGGCTAAAGAATTACAGTCGCAATTGATTAACCTATTATCACGTGGAGGAATGCGTCTGCACAGATGGTGTGCTAATCATCCTGATCTTTTGCAGTTTCCGGATGGACAAGAGGAATATTCTTTCAGTAATTTCGATGACGATCAGAGCATCAAAACTTTAGGATTATTATGGAATCCAAAGATAGATTGTTTTTCGTACAAATCAACCATCAAGAAACCAACTACTTACACAAAGAGAACAGTGTTGTCTGATATTGCTCGCATTTATGATCCATTAGGACTGCTTGGTCCAGGGATAACAAAAGCAAAAATCTTCATCCAAAGACTTTGGTTATTGAAGCTTGATTGGAACGATCTGCTACCCGAAAGGATAATTAAGGATTGGCAATTTTTTATTGATTCAATGCAATCTATCAACAATTTGAAAGTCAGTAGATATGTTTTACAGGATAGTTTTTCTGATATACAAATTCATGGATTTTCAGATGCATCAGAACACGCATACGGAGTAGCCATCTATTTACGCTGTAGAAGTGACAATAATTTATCTTCACATTTGCTTTGCAGCAAGTCCAGAGTAGCTCCACTAAAACCGCTGACAGTACCTCGACTGGAACTCTGCGCAGCTGTACTGCTAGCACAGCTTGTTGCAAAGGTGGTGCCTTTATTGAAATTGGACATCAGTAAAATATGTCTGTGGTGTGACTCAACCATAGTGTTAGCATGGCTTCAGAATCCTCCGCATGTACTAAAAACTTTTGTTGCTAATCGAGTGTTGCAGATCCAAGAGCTAACACATACATGCCAGTGGAATTATGTGCGTTCAGAGGAGAACCCAGCAGACCTTATTTCACGAGGACTGAACTTTGACAAACTGCATGATGCTGATCTGTGGTGGAAAGGTCCTCCATTCTTGAGTGAGGGTGTCATACCTAACAAGAACATTGACTTTGAACAATTAGAAAAAACAGAGACATTTTCTAATGAACTGAGAAAAAGAACTGACATTGCTTGTTTATGCACTTTGCCTTCAAAATTTATTGATAATGTCCTAGATATCACTAACAATTATTTAAAATTATTACGTATTGTTAGTTATATTTTCAGGTTCATTTGGAACTCTAGGTGTGCAAAACAGAAAGAAGCACAGAGAAGAACAGGAGGAGTAAGTTCAAAGGAATTAAATGAGGCAGAATCCTTTTTAGTAAGAGAGGTTCAAAAATGTAGTTTTTATTCAGATTACAACTCCCTCGCACAAGGTAAACCCATTAATAATAAAAGTAATTTACTTTCTTTGAACCCTTTTTTGGATGCAAATAATGTAATGAGAGTAGGAGGCCGATTACAAGGGGCCAATGTAATGTTTTCACAAAAACATCAAATAATTTTGCCTGTTAAATGCAAACTAACTAAGCTGATTGCTGAGCATTATCATCAGAAATATTTACACGTAGGTTCGCAAGCATCATTGTGTTTTATGAGACAGAAATTTTGGCCATTACAAGGTAGGAATTTAACTAGAAAGATTACCCATGAATGTATAATTTGTAGTAAAAATAAACCAGTCACTATCGAACAAATTATGGGGTCATTACCTGCAGAGCGCGTAAATCCAAGCTCACCCTTTAATCATGTCGGCACCGATTTTTGCGGTCCATTTCTTATTAGGTACAAGGGACAGAGGAAAGGAACTCTTCATAAGGTATATTTAGCTCTTTTCATTTGCCTTATAACAAAAGCAGTGCATCTCGAACTAGTGAGTGATCTCACCACTGACGCATTTATTGCCACCTTAAAGAGATTTATTGCTAGGCGCGGAAAATGCTCAATCATTTTCTCAGACAATGCAAAAAACTTCGTTGGCGCAAATGCCGAATTGCAAAGAATTAACAATTTAATTAGAAATCCTGACAAAAAATTAGCAGATTATTTAGGTGAAGAAGGAATAGTATGGAAGTTTATTCCCCCACGGACACCTAATTTTGGTGGACTATGGGAATCTGGAATAAAATCCGTGAAATATCACTTAAAGCGGATTGTAGGTAATGCAAGGTTGACTTTCGAGGAGTTATTAACTGTAGTAACTCAGATAGAGTCTGTTTTAAATTCTCGCCCTATTACTCCCTTATCTTCCGATGTAAATGATTTAGAGGCATTAACACCAGGTCATTTTCTCATTGGAAGACCCTTGAATGCTATAGTAGAACCCGAATTAATTGATATACCTGAAAACAGACTCTCAAGATGGAAACGAACTACCAGATTTGTCCAGTTGATATGGAATCGTTGGCATAGGGACTGTTTAAACACACTACAACAGCGTTCAAAATGGAAGGTAGAACAAACGAATATTAAAATAGGTATGCTAGTACTAGTTAAGGAGGATGAGCTTCCTGTTTGTAGATGGGTGTTAGGGCGCATTACAAGAATTTTTCCTGGAGTTGACGGTAAGGTTAGAGTAGTAGAAATACAGACAGCAAAGGGCATCATTAAGCGTGGAATTACAAAAATTGCAATTTTACCTCAAGAAGAAGCTTCCTAAGTTAGTTAAGTCTTAGCTTATTATTATAAAACTTGTATTGTACATTGTATTGTGTATAAAATTTTGTATTGAAAATTGAATATTATTATATTGAATTAAGAGATATTATTCGTATTGCATTATTGTATAAGGTAGTAATTGTACAATTTTGTAGGTTATTATGAGTATTATCGCACGAAACTATTGAAGTAACCCTTCAATGCCGGGGGGTATGTTAAGTCATTAAGATTATTTAACTGTAAGATTACGTCATTTTTTCTCTTCTTGGCGCCTTGCATGGCGCAGATGTTCATTACAGCAACCCTGTAAATGCTTACTCAGTTTTATTTTTTTGTTGTTTAGTAGTAAGTCATCGCTTGAAAGATGGCACGCATTTGATTAAAGTTGTTGAATAAAATATTTAGTACAGTCCACTTCTAGTTAATTTGAAATTGTTGTATAACAACGCACGCATCGCATGAACGCGGTCCCTGCCAAGACTTACCCTGTCCCGAGACCCCTCAGGCCTTCTGTGAAGAGTGATTATATACCCCCGTGGTTGAGACTGCCTAGGTACAGATCCTAACTAGTACTTCCCAGGCGTTCGCCTGAGTCAACCCCTGGGGGGACATCAAGAGTCACAGTCACACCAGCCATATGTGGTCAGAGTCCAATCCTCATGCAATCCGCCAGCAGAGATATCAGGCCCACTGGTCTGTAAATGTTTGGGCCGGCCCATTAGGTAGTCCCATAATTAGACCATATCTGCTGCCCGAAGAGCTTGCAGGACATTTACAGTTGGTATTTTTTCGTGATGTATTAATCGATTTTCAAACCCTTAGTCACAAGATGTAGCCTATGGTTTCAGTATGATGAAGTTCTGGCGTATTTCAACGCTTCTGTACTTGATTTGCTGGATATGCAATACCCAGGTCGCTCGACTGGACGCGAGGGTCTGGTTTTATGGCCGCTAGATCTGACACCTTTGTATTTCTTATTACGGAGCTATCTGAAGGAACTGGTCTATCGAGACTTAGTTACTATAGGAAGGGACTTTTGTTGCTTTGTTCATGCTGCGTGTACTTTGGTGGACACCACGCTGTTGCAACGAGTGTAGTCAGCCACTCCACGGCCTGAGAATGCTATCCTTAATATGCATGGTAGACATTTTGAACATCTTACTATGTAAATATTTGAAAATGCGGATACTCATGTTTCCAATACAGTTTTTGGTTCTTGCACCGGATATAACGTCATATTTTTTCGGATTTATCTCGAAAACTATAGATCGGGTAAATACAGTCCTTTGGAGATATTTTACATATTCAAAGTGAGAAATCTGCTGTGCAAAGTTTGAGTGGTCTTGAAGAGATACCCTGTGTACATTTATGGATGATTTTCGTTTGATTAGGACTCTGTATAATTCCAAGAATATCTTATTGTTTGTCTCTTTCACTGCTGCTCCAGCACGACAACATGACTTCGCACTGGTTGCGAGGCGTTGTGCCCATTATTTCATATTTCCAGGCAACTCTGTCAGAGAGTATATCCAAAGATTCAGGTAACACCTCACGAGTAGCAATAGGTTTTAAGGAGTTCCAAAGTTGTTTGCAACTGTATCCTGAAAGCTAATCACTGGCTTTACTGTGAGTCGCACAAAGCTGCTGACCACCTGTTTTTACTTCTATTGTTTTAAGTTACATTATATTGTTATGTTTAATAAATTTTCATTTTTTATAGTATTTCACCTTTTTTACATCCTTGTAAGTAAAAAGGAAGTATTGTAATTGCGAAAAGTTTCAGGCAAAATAGATATTTTCAACGAAAATATCTATTTTGACCGCTATCGAATGCAATGTAACGATGTTTTTGCGTGATATCTGTGCGTAAGGACAGAATAAAAGATTCGTTTCCTCCAAAAAAATTATAAAACTGCTTTAATATTAATTCTCAAGAGAATTTTTCTTGGCGTTTGTACGAACGTATGTGCGTACGTACGTATCTCGCATAACTCAAAAACGAGTAGCCTCAGAACGTTGAAATTTTGTATATAGGACTGCTATAACATGTAGATGTTCATCTCGTACTTTGGTTGCAATCGGCCGCACCAAACGTATATAAATATATTTATATATTCTGTTACCCGGCTCAGTGATCTCAGTTTCTTTACTCTTATATGTTTGTAAATTGTACATTTGTTTCTTTAAAAATGATTGAATTATATTGTTTTTATCTTCCGGTTAAGGATTTTATGCCTTTAGTAAATCTGTGCGCAATATTTTTAGAATTACCAGCAATTTTAAAGTTGTTTAAGTGCCGCTAAGCCTTTTTTTTTATGGCGCCCATTGATTGTTTACATTTGAAACAGCAGACTAGTGCATTTGTTGCCAATCTAGAGAAACTTAGCTTCGCAACAAAAAAGATAACGCCTTCATTTATTATTGCCAATTAAATCATGCTTAATCCTTTCTGGAATTTTTTCGAGGAAATAAGTGTTTAAGATTTACTTCGTAATTTTTAATACAGATATTTTGAGTTTTTATGTATTTTTGCCTTCTCGCGAAGTGAGAACTGAATTAATTAAACGAGAAATACTCAATCGTCTGTGAAAAACTGTTCTTTTTTGTTTTGTTTGCTTAATTTCTTTTATACATCATTCTAGCTTTATTATAGTATTTGAATAGAACATGTGGCAACGATTAGATAATTCTATTCTTTAAATGATATAAATTTTGTGCATTATGAGTTATAATATGAACGAAATATAATACTGTTAAGTGAATCTAGCGCCAGAGTTTCGCTATGGTAAACAAATACTAGAGTGAATTTTAAAGAATGCATTTATTCTATTCTGGTTTATGCGCTGTCGGCGAAGTAGATTTAATTCAATCCAATAAGTTTAAATGAAATGCAAGAAAAAATGCGTATAATTTAATATTCCGTACAAGGAAGTCATGTGGTGTACACATCAGATTTTTTATTATTAATAATCAAATTATTAATATTCTTTATAGGTTTATCAATGAACAGGAGGCACCAGAACAAGACATATTATTAGAGTCAAATGGAACTGTAGATAAGTGTGAACATGTTTCACAGTTTAGATTTATTCATTGCCTATTGCATTTTGTACGACACGGATTAGGTTACAATTAGAGGGTTTAATGGCCGTTCTAAGGCACTATATTAACTATGTCGCACAGTGCATATAATGAATTTTTTTCAAGGAAAAGTTGAGATGCACTAAATTTATAACGGTTTGACTTACTTTGAAAAACACGATTGTTTGTTATGTGAAGATAGCTCAGTGGTAGATGAGCTTGTAGAGACATTAGGTATTTTTTAAAGTAGAAAAGATGAAAGATGAGCAATGACCTCGCCAGGACTCGAACCACGGACCTCTCAAATACGCATCAAGCGTGCTGACCACTACACTACGAAGGCATACTAAGAAGGCGGGAGAAATACCTGATATACTCCCCTTTTTAAAGGGCAATTAGGGATTAGGGGACCCATTCGCCAAATCCTGGCGGTGGATATCCACCAAAATTAGCTCGGGCTCCACTGTAGAGACATTAGCTATTTTTTTAAAAGCAGGAGAGATGAAAAATGAGCAATACCCTCGCCGGGATTTGAACCACAGACCTCTCGAATATGTGCCGAGCGTGCTGACCACTACACCAGGAAGGCATGCTAAGTAGGCGGTAGAAATACCTTATAACCTTAAAGAAAAATATTTCGCGATTAAAACTCCTAACGGTTTCAAAATCCTATTAAACGTTATTCCTTCCAGCTCTTCCTAACGCTTTTAAAATTTTATTAACATATTTTTTTTAATTTCGTTACATTTTTGCCTACAGATGGCGCTGCCTTCTCGTTCGCTTTACTGCCGTAGGGTATAAATACTTAATTCGTAAAATTATGTTTTGAGAATGTTTGTAGTCTGAAGTGCGTGATTAGAGCTCGCCGATACCGTTTTAGGAAACCGCCGACAGCGTTTTTCGAACAACCTGTATACACAGCTTGTGTATGCTTGTATCATTATGTATAAGAGATGGGTACATAGATGATTATAACATCAATATATGCTTGTAAGCAGACACTAACAGAAAATATACTTTATAAGCAGGTGAGTAATAAATATTGTGCACATAGAAAGTTTACTAAGGTGAAATTTATGTAAATTAATACTATAATTGAAAAGTATAAAAATTTCTAAATAAATTTAACGTAAATTAATAATATAGTTGAAAAGTATAAAATTTTGAAAGAAAATAGCTGATTTCTTTGGAATTTCTTTCGCAGAAGATTTTGTCTTCATGCTGTTTTGTAAATCATAATTATCCTAAATTTTGTCATGTTATGTTTCAGAGAAATAACGCCGATGAGGAGATGTGCAACTGAAATTTCTGCAGAGACAGTGGTTAAGAATTTAATCATTTATACTTCTAACTAATGAGAAATATTTTTTATTTATATATATGATCCAATAGGACATCACGTTATGGCTGGCTGCGTCCCCTGCTGTGAAAATAATAACTTGGTCTACGTTTGCCATGTTTGTGTCGAGACCTCCTACCAGCTTCTTTCCTTATTAAGAGAGAATATTTTCTGTCTGTAGCAGAGAGCGCTGACACTTGAAATGTGCTTTCTCCGCGGGTGGAGTTCCTCAGCAATAGGTCTATTTTTCTGAACAGTTTAGGGTGGTTAACCTCCTGAGACACCAAAGTAGCGCGCACAAACGCACATACGGGGAAAAAAAGAAAAAATCTGAAAGCTTTCAGATTTTATATTACGCGAAAGGGGCGTTTTTTTTAATGTTTTGTGTGTTACCTTTATTTATTAAATATCATATTCTTCTCACTTAAACCATAAAATTCATTTCAAAAGCAATATCACAAAATATTTAAAGAGCAATACTTTAAAATTTCCGATACACAGTCTCGCGCGTTGGAGATAAAGATGTTTTTTTTTTTTTTTTTAGTCCAAAGGGATTTGAATCCCGAAGGACTATTAGTTTCGTTTTGGCATTTTGCGTCGGACTCATAAATGTCGGTTCACTTTTCAAACTGTTGCCACAAAATGTTAGAGTCCTGCATTATATTTGAAGAAATTAAATAATGAAAAATCTGCATAAATGTACGTATATTTCTCGTATTGTGACAAAACAACGGTACATAGAGTCATCGAATTTTGAATAACGTAATCCTCCAACGAATAGGAGCATGTGGAAGACCAAATTTGAAATTTGAAATTTGTTTTATGATCGATTTCCTATTTTTTAAAACTTTGACGAATTTTTGATCAACAAACGCAAGGATTTCAAAGCGAGCAATGGCAACGTTGTGCAGAAAAAATATTTTTATCTCCAGCGCGTGAGTCTCTGTATCGGAAATTCTAAAGATAGGCTCGTTTTAAAACTATTTTGCGATATTGCTGTTGCACTGGATCTTATGGTTTAAGTGCGAGGAACATGATATTTAATAAAGAAAGGTAACACACAAAATGTTAAAAAACGCCCCTTTGGACGTAATTTAAAATCTGAAACATTTCAGATTTTTTTTTTTTTTTTTTTTTTTTTTTTTTTTTTTTTTTTTTTTTTTGTACAGTGTTACCATTGCTGACTTTGAAATCGTTGAGATTCTTAATCAAAAACTAATAAATGTTTTACAAAATATGAAATAGATAATAAAACAAATTCCAAATTTGGTCTTCCAGATGTTCCTATTCGGGTGGAGACGTACGTTATTCAAAATTGGATGGCTCTACGTACCGCTGTTTTATCACAATGCGAGAAATATACATACATTTATGAAGATTCTTCATTATTTAATTTCTATAAATATAACACAAAGCGATAATATTTGGTAGCAAGAATTTAAAAAGTGATTCGCCGTTTGTAGTAAACCAACGCAAAATGAAAAAACGAAATTAGTAGCCCCTCTGACAAAATGGTGTCCGCCGATAACATCGCGGCAAAAACATCGCGGAGAAAACAACGCAAGGCGAAAACGTCGTGCTACAAAACATCGTGGGAGAAAACGTCGCAAAGAGAAAACATCGCAGTTCTAAAACATCGTGGTACAAAACATCGTCGTCGAAAATAAAGCGGTCCAAAAATTTCGCAGTTTAAAAACATCGTCGTCGAAAATATCGTGGTAAAAAATAAAGTATCTACAAATCATCGCATGACGATAACATCGCAGACATGCTTTTTTCAGGCTTTAATAACTGTAAATGGATATTCCCATAATGATTTGTGAGCGCAAGATGTAAAGAAGGATAATTTTTACTTTCATATTTTTTATTAAATATTAAATTTTTTCTGAGAAAATAAGAAGAAAACTTAAGCATAGAAAATTAATGCAACTTATAGCACTTAATAGAATTTTAAATCGACATAGTTAACTAACAAAGACCATTAATAAATCATTTTTTATAAAGATTTTACAGGTAATTTTTCATAAAAAGTATAATCTATTAAGTTGCATTTAATTTTCTATGCTTAAGTTTCTTATTTTTTCAGCAAAAATTTATTAGTTAATAAAAAAAAAAATGTGAAAATAAAAATTATCCTTCCTTACATCACTTGCGCTCACAAATCATTATGGGAATATCCATTAACAGTTATTAAAGCCTGAAAAAAGCATGTCTGCGATGTTATCGTCATGCGATGATTTGTAGATACTTTATTTTTTACCACGATATTTTCGAGGGCGATGTTTTTAAACTGCGAAGTTTTTGAACCGCTTTATTTTCGACGACGATGTTTTGTACCACGATGTTTTAGAACTGCGATGTTTTCTCTTTGCGATGTTTTCTCCCACGATGTTTTGTAGCACGACGTTTTCGCCTTGCGTTGTTTTCTCCGCGACGTTTTCGTCCGCGATGATTTTGCCGCGATGTTTTCGGCTGTAACCGACAAAATTGCTCTTTTGAGCTTTAAAAAAATAGTATTAGCAATTTATAATACCCAGAAATTAATAGTGTTATGGAAAACCTTAAATGCAATAAAGCTCCTTTCTTTGAAGCAAGTTCATGAATGTTTCCAAACTTATTCTCCAAAATCTTCAATACTTGTCCGAAGCTTGGTTCATTTCCTTGTTGCTGGAAAAGAGCGAATGTCGTTTTAATCCCTAAGAATAGTGGTTCTCGTATCTCGCATTTAGATAACTTGAGATGCATTAGTCTTTTTCCCAGTTTAGGAAAATGCCGAGAAAAAGCTGTTTGTTAATAGAATTACCTGGTTCTTGTATAATAAAAAAAACTATTAAATAAAGCTCAGTTTGGTTTTACCCTTCATAAGAGTTGTGAAGATGCTCTTTTGTACTTAAAAGACATGGTGCACGAAGGTAAGAACAGAAACTTACACACAGTTTTAGTGTTCCTTGATAACAAAGGTGCTTTCGACCACTCCTAGTAGCCTAGGATATTTCTTTCTTTTAAGGAAAGCTGGTATTCCGAGTAATATTTTACACCTTATTAAAGATTTTCTGCATGACAGATCTACATTGCTCTCCCTTGGCCACGTTTCTTCATCCCACACTTTGGAAAGAGGTTGCCCTCAAGGCTCGGTTTCCGGACCTTTACTGTGGAATTTAATCATGAATGATCTACTCAATAGACTCTCAACATTGTCCAAGTTGTAAAATAATTGTTTTTGCTGATGATCTACTAATTTGTTTTCAAGAGAAGTGTCCCAATACTCTCTTTAATACGGCTCAAAATACCCTTAATATTATTTCCAATTGGTCCAGAGAACAGAAATTGGAATTCAATCCTAATAAATCTAAAATTATGATAATTAAAAAAGCATGTCAGCTTTACAAACCAACAATTGTACTTGGATAATACCTTACCGGCGAATGAAATTAAATATTTAGGCGTTATTCTTGATCATAATTTTTGTTGGAAAAATCATATTATTTATTTATCCAATAAGTGTGAAAATATACTCGAGGAGTTAATGGTGTCTCTTGCAATACTTTCGGTTTAAAATCGAATGTTATTGATATGATTTATAAGCAGGGTATTTGTCCCCTTTATTTGCTATGCTTATAGAGTGTGGGGAACAGCTTTAGAAAAGAAGATTAATTCCCGTATACTTCGCAGAATTCAAAGAAGAATTTTACTAAGAGTTGTGCGTGGCTACGCAGAACAATTAGCTATGAGGCTTGTTTCGCTATTTCAGGGTTTCCTCCGATTGATCTTCATGTTTTATGTGACAAAAAGTTTAAAGATACCATCAGCAAATTTATGTTCGATTACCAATGTGTTGTTTGAATATCTTCCTCATCCTGCTGATCGTTTGCCAATTCAAACTATCATTTATGACAATTCCGTTGATGATAATTTCCATGTTGTGTGTCATACAGATGGCAGTAAAATTAATAATCGAGTTGGATTAGTTTACGTCGTTTTCCATCGGTTCTGAACTGGAACACAAACGTTTTAGAATTCCCAATGAATGCAGTGTTTTCCAAGCCGAATTACTGTGCATTAGTGAGTCAATTAAGTGGATATCTAACAACTGTTCGCTAAGTGCTAAATTTCTTATTCGCACTGATTCTCTTTCATCCTTATATTCTCTTAGGAATATTTTCTCATATAATAAATTAATTGTCTCTTCCCATGCTCTTCTTAAAGACCTTAATAATAAAGGTGTTGATGTTATCTTTTCTCATGTACGTGGCCATACTGGCAATCTAGGAAATGAAAGGGCTGATTGGTTGGCAAAACAAGCTACACATCTTCAAGTAATTACTCCAATGATACTTCCCAAGTCATTTTTACAAGAACAAAAGTAGAGATGATACAATACTCGAGTGGAATGAACTATACAGGAATTCTACCACTGCTCCTTGACTAAGTTATGTTTTCCTTCCATTCCCTCTCAGATTGAACAATAAACACTTTTTCTGCATTTTTGAAGTTACTCAATTTCTAACTGTACATGGTAATTTCAATTCATATCTGAAGAGATTTAGATTATCTAGTACAGACTTGTGTTCATGCAGTTTTGGGGTAGTACAAAATGTCGAACATTTGTTGTTCTATTGTTCTAAGCTATTTGTTGTTCTATTGTTCTAAGCTCAAGGAAGGACGAAAAGAATTCATTTCTAGGTTAAACTCTGT
Source organism: Stegodyphus dumicola (assembly GCF_044657685.1). Classification (NCBI taxonomy): domain Eukaryota; kingdom Metazoa; phylum Arthropoda; class Arachnida; order Araneae; family Eresidae; genus Stegodyphus; species Stegodyphus dumicola. Next base: position 15,176,133 of record NC_140779.1, read on the forward strand.
GAATATTACATTTCCTCCCCCTCTTCACGTATTTGTCCAACGTAAAACGGCTTTCTCTTTCTTCTGTAAATTTAGCTCTTACGTGTCATCAGTGAATTTGTAGGTTTATTTTATACTGTGTTGTTGTATTTGTTTTTTTTTTTTTCTTTTTTTTTTTTTTTTTTTTTTTACTTAACTCTGTAAGCCTTGTGTAATACTATGTGGTGCACAAGAAATTTAAAATTTTCAATTAAAAAAAATCTGAAAGGTTTCAGATTTTAAATTACGTCCAAAGGGGCGTTTTTTTTAACATTTTGTGTGTTACCTTTATTTATGAAATATCATGTTCTTCGTTCTTAAACCATAAAATTCGGTTCAACAGCAATATCGCAAAATAATTTTTAAATGTCAATGGGGTGTTAACAACAGTTCTTGAAATGAAAACTAGATGACGATGTGAACAATTTTATTTAAACTTTCGAACAGCACTAAAACACAAACTACTCAATCTTAAACATTGTGCTAGGTATAATTTTGATCCCAAAGTCATTATATGGAGTATCATTCTGGTACTGTCATTCCGGCAAAGCACAGCTCTTTTCTTTTATTCATTATTACCATTATAACATTTAGAAGGAATTATGTTGCTTCCTCGATAGCTAATTTGGATAACGCTTCAAAATGTTCATGATTTACAACTTTACGATACGAAAGGCAATGTTATAGGACTGAAATGTAAAAACCATCACGCGAATTTCGTGGAGGAAGAAATATATGGCACGAACATCCAGCCTAAAATATGAGGCTAAAAACGAATCAGCTTTCACCCCACTTTAGCAGCACATGTCAGCCCGTCATTACTGTGGGATGTTATTGCGCATCAATGATACTCTTGACAATATATTCTATTTGATAGTAAGATCAAAAAATAATAATTATTAAAAGGCTTACCTTCAGTATACACTGAATTATAGATTTATATCTACCTGAAAAAACTTTAGACTTTTATAACCACTGTAGCATTTTTTAAATTTTGGCATTTTCTTAGAATGCTGAATTGTCTTTTTTTTTAATATGTTGCCACCAAAAAAAAGAAAAATAAAATTAAAAATACATACGGAAGAAAAACATCTAACGCGAAGACAGCGCCACCTATAGAGAAGGATGAAATAAGGAATAAAAACATTTTTGAAACTTAACACTTCCTATACGCTTTAAATTTAAAGGGATAAATAGTTTGCTGCTCTGCTATTGGATGTTCAGAAAGAACTGTTGCATAAAAAAATTTAAAAATAAAATAAAATAAAATAAGGATTTAAGCATCCATAGGGGGTACGTAGCCTTTATATATGAAGTAATTTATATTTTATTTTCCATTCGCATTGTTTCTGCTATCTATTGTGTTAGAATTCTCTAAGCACAAACGTTTTTGTATTGAAAATACTGTTTACAGTTGGAAATAAGATAATGCTGAATATAAAGAATGAAATGTTATTTTAAATATTGTTTTTTAACTCTTTAATTGATACTATACGCAAACTAGTAAAACTATCTTATAACTGTTAAAATTTAAATTATTGATTGCAATTATTTGAAAAACTTTTGAAAATAAAAATTTGCGTGATTTTATTTATGCAGTTTTCTTAATTTATGTAATTTTACATTTTGTAATTAAAATCAATATTATATAGGAAAGTAAAATCAAATAATGTTATAATGTACTTCTCCCGCCTTCTTGGCATGCCTTCGTGGTGTGGTGGTCTGCACGCTGGGCGCGTATTCCAGAGGTCCGCGGTTCGATTCTCGGCGAAGGCGATTGCTCATTTTTCGTCTCTCCGGCTTTTCCAATTAACCTAATGTTTCTACAATGCTTATGTTACATGTTAATCACCAGGCTATGTTCAACAGAAAGTATTTAGGAAATACGTTTTGAGACTGAAAAATTAGTACCTTTTAACTCTCTTGTTATTATTTAAGCTAGAATGAATTCTGAAAATTTATATTTTTTATAACTTCTTTAAATAAGTTTCAAGATTAGGCATAAGAGCTTCTTTTAATTTTATTTTTGCATTATCTCTCTAAGAAAGTTGTCTGTGAACAACATGCAAAAAATAATGTTGGGGGGGATCAATATGCATATATTTTTTATTCTTATTAACATGGTTCAAAATTTGAAAAGTTTGAGAGCCCCTGGTCTAAAATATTCCTAATTTATGGTTCAATATATTGAAATTCATAGCTTAATATACTCCCAATTTATGGTATAGCGTATTCCTAATTCATGGTTAAATTCATGGTAACTATTATTGGTAGTAAAATTACTTCGGATTAAGTCTAATTATTTTGATTTTTTCATAATGAAATATAATTTGGATTGGAAATGCCAGTTGTTACAACAGCGTCAGTAAACATTCATAATAATTTAAAGCTTTTAAACTTACCAGTCTCGCCAGATATAAGAGTAAAATTTTCTTCGTACATTCAGTATTCTATACTGACATGTATTTAAATTATTAAAATTTTCAAAAATCACAAAAATAGAAAGTACTAGTATTTTAAATATTCTACTAGTGCAGTGGTTACACCACAGTCTTTAGAATATCATTCTGACGTTGCCATTCCGATAAAGTATAGCTCGTTTCCTTTTATTCGTGACTCGCGATCTTTATTTCTGTATCGTTTGTAACAGTCATTTGCATTTAAAATTTCACAGATGTGTATTTATGTACTTCCACGACAAAATAATTTTAAAATCAGTCCAAGTTCAGACTTCATTTAATGCAAATTTTAAAAGCTCTGTGAAATTATTTGTGAAGCAAGGGACATTTAAAAGGCGTTGACATAGAAATAAGAGGGGAATTTTCGCTGCATAATGGGACATTACATCCGCTTCATCCAACTATATAAAACTACAATTCTTTAATTCCATACACTTTAAAAAATCTTTAGAACTCTGTCTTACTGTTGCCACTTATTTTTGTCAAATATTACAATCCCATTTATCACAGTCACGTACTATTATTTATTAGTTGTTATAAAATTAATTTTCACAACACGTGAGAATTCCTAATAAACGGTCATTATTTGTAAGTTTTATAATATATTTAATAAAAGCAGCGTATCTTTAGTTCCGATAAACAGGAATAAATAAGTAGGAATTGACATTTATATGTGAAAAAACCGTATTAACGTCAAGTGTCATCCACTACAAGTATAAAAAAATCTGATATGTACACCACATGACTTCCTTGTGCGGAATATTAAATTATACGCATTTTTTCTTGCATTTTATTTAAACTTATTAGATTGAATTAAACCTACTTCGACAGCGCATAAACCACAATAGAATACATGCATTCTTTAAAATTCACTTTGTTTACAATAGCGACACTCTGGCGCTAGGCTTACTTAACAGTATTATATTTCATTCATATTATAACTCAGAATGCACAAAATGCATATCATTTAAAGAATAGAACTATCTAATCGTTGCCACATGTTCTATTCAAATAACTAAATAAAGCTAGAACTATGTATAAAAGAAATTAAGCAAACGAAACAAAAAATAAACAGTTTTTCACAGACCATTGAGTATTTCTCATTCAATTAATTCAGTTCTCACTTCGCTAGAAGGCAAAAATACATAAAAACTCAAAATATCTATATTAAAAATTACGAACTAAATTTCAAACGCTTATTTCCTCGAAAAAATTCCAGAAAGAATGAAGCATGATTTAATTGGCAACAATAAATTAATGCGTTATCTTTGTTGTTGCGAAGCTAAGTTTCTCTAGATTGGCAACAAATCCACTTGTCTCCTGTTTCAAATGTAAACAACTATGTCCGCCATGTTATTTAAAACTTAACCGCACTTAAACAACTTTAAAATTGCTGATAATTCTAAAAATATTGCACACAGATTTACTAAAGGCATAAAATCCTTAACCGGAAGATAAAAACAACATAATTCAATCATTTTTAAAGCAAAACATGTACAATTTACAAACATATAAGAGTAAAGAAACTGAGATCACTGAGCCGGGTAATAGAGTAGACATATATATAAATATATTTATATACGTTTGGTGCGGCCGATTGCAACCAAAATACAAGGTGCACATCTACATGTTATAGCAGCCCTATATACAAAATTTCAACGTTCTGAGGCTACTTGTTTTTGAGTTATGCGAGATACATACGTACGCACGCACGTACGTACGTACGCACATACGTACATATGTTCGTACAGACGCCACGAAAAGATCTCTTCAGAATTCATTTTAAAGCAGTTTTATAATTTTTTTTAAGGAAAAGAGTATTTTATTCTGTCCTTACGCAAAAACATCGTTAAATTGCATTCGATAGCGGCCAAAATGGATATTTTCGTTGAAATATGTTGCCTGAAACTTTTCGCGATTACAATACTTCCTTTTTACTTCGTACAAGGAAGTAAAAATGTATTTGAACTTGAGTGGATGAATAAAAAGTATTTTACTAACGACTGAAAATTTGAATAAGATATAGGGAGAGTGTGAGCTAATAGTAGGAATTTAAAAAGGTAAATTAATATTCACTTTAAATATAGAACAGCATATCCCCCGTTTAAATACACTCATGTCCATTAATTAAGGATAATGCAAAATCAGGCAAAGGAAGAGGTAGAAGCAAAACAAATTTGACTTATTTGTAAAGCTTATTTATTAAACAAAAGGTAAAGAGCAAAAAAAGATGCTATATGTTTGATATTATTTAAAAAATTAACGATTTTTTCTCCCTAGAGCATATTACGAAAAAAAAAACCTATTTACAAAAAAAAAAAAAAAAAAAACCATATTACATGGTTGGCATGATTGTTAATACATTGTATGTCTCCCAGACGATGCAATACAGTCCGTATAACGTCTAGATATGCTGAGTATCAAATTATCGATCTGATCTTGGGGAATATTACACCACTCAAAAGCAATGCTCTCCGAAGTTCCGGTAGACATGTAGGAGGAGGTTGACGGGCTGCAACTCGTCGGTCAAGCATATCCCACACGTGCTCTACTGGATTCAAGTCCGGTGAGAATGCCAGTCCATACGGGTGATATCCTTCGATTGAAGGCATTCGCTTACGATGTTTGCACAGTGAGGACGGGCGTTGTCATCCATAAACACAAATTGTGCGCCCATGGCGCCCCGAAACAAACGTACATGTTGTTCCAGAATGACGTCCCGATAGATTTGGCTTGTCATGGTTCCAATTTGAGCATGCAGGTCAGTTCTGGAACCCAGAATAATTCCAACCCAAACGAAGCACTCCTGCACCACCGTAACGGTGTCGTTCAATGATGTTTTCTTGGTGGTAACGGGTACCTGGAGCTCTCCATATGAAAGTCCGGCGAGAATCAGACTGCAAGCTAAACCTGGACTCTTCGGAAAACATCACACAAGCCACTGTTGCGGTGTCCACAATGCATGCTCTCTACTCCAGGCTAACCGCAGGCGACAGTGAGTTGCAGCAAGTGGAACGCATCTGACAGGTCTACGAGCATATAGACCAATCTGCCCTAAGCGTCTGTACACGGTCTGCCTTGAAATTGTCGTACCAGTGGCTGAAGAGAGCTGACGAAACAGGTGTGAGGCTGTGCTCCGCCTGTTTCTTTTGGCAGTAACTGCCAAATACCGGTCCTCATTCGGCGTTGTAACTCTGGGGCGACCTGTGTTGTAACGTCTACTCACATTACCATCATCTTGGAATCGTTGCCAAAGCCGGGAGATGACACTATGGGCAATTCCAAGTTCGTCTGATACTTCCAGTTGGGTACGCCCACATTCCAGACGGCCGATAATTCTACCACGTAAAAAATCATCCAAATGCGTCTTTTGTGTCATAACTATTCGGTTATTGCACTGAAATGCTTATAAAACGCCTATGAACAATTTTACTTCTTTGCCTGTATTCCTTATATATCACTCTCTTTCACTCTCGTCATTGTGACGTACCATCGGTGTCATCTGGTTACTTCCTGAAATTTGCACATGATTCTTGAAGATGTGTGTAGTGATTTTACAGGTGATATATTTATTTTAGAGTTCGATTTCCGCGTGACTCCGAATTATCCTCAGTTTATAGATATGAGTGTAGATATGATGACCTTGCCTGCATTTTTAATGTCATGAAAGTTATATGACATTTATTAGAATATTTTTCGCACCGTTATTTGCCAGATATTTTTTTGGAAATAAAAACAGTAACCATATATTTTTTCTATAGAAAATATGAAAGTTTCAGCATTAGAAAGGACCATTTAAATGGAGAAACGAAAATGGTTGTCCAAGATATAACTACGATTCATGGAAACTTGATTTTAGTCATAGAACCCTTTAATTTTTTTTTTGTCTTTTAAAAAGGAATTTTAATATTTTAGTCAGAAAAGATGGTTGGGATAAATACAGCTTCATGCCTAGCGATAAAATACAACAACAGACTTTGAAAAAAGGAGAAGTGAACGGATCACAGCAGCATGGAAATTAAGTTACCGAAAATAACGTAGAACATTTTTAAGAAACCGGACTTTCAACGCTACTGATGATTCTCTACTGATTTAATCTGACAAGATGCTGAAAATGACGGCGCCTGTAATCCGCTGCATTACTCAGAGAACTTGTTGCATGAGCCAAAAAAAAATTAAGTACTCAATAATATTTTTATTTAATATAGCGAACAGCAGAGTTAATTATCCCATTTAACAGCTTTTGGAGGATTTTTATAAACACCAGTAGTAGTCAATCCTTAATTTAATTTTCTTTTTAATTTCTTAGTATTATTATTTATAAAAAATTAGGTTACTCACTGAAGATTCAAAAGTGTTTTCAGGCAGCTGCTTTCAGGATTTAATTAAGAATATTTCTTAGCTCAAAAGGGACGTTAGTTCCGAATGGGATCCCGAAGCGGCATTCTGAGTTGAAAGCGTCGTATCACTTTTCAAATTGTTGCCATCAAATATTATCACTATTATATTTACATAATGAAGAATCTGCATGTTTCTCGCATCGTGAAAAAACAACGCTACCTAGAACCACCGAATTTTGAATAACATAGTTCTCTACCGGAAAATGTCAACATTGTACCAAAAAATACTATCTCCAGCTCGTGAGACTCTCTATCGGAAATTCTAAATATACGCTGCTGTTAAATATTTTGCGATTTTGCTGTTGAATTGAATTTTATGTGGCTTAAGCGCCAAGTTTGATATTTAATAAATAAAATAAGCATGCAAAACGTTAATAATAAAAATCGTATGTGTACACCACATTACTTCCTTGTACGGAATATTAAATTATACCCATTTTTTCTTGCATTTCATTTAAATTTATTGGATTGAATTAAATCTACTTCGCTGACAGCGCATAAACCACAATAGAATAAATGCATTCTTTAAAATTCACTCTACTATTAGTTTACCATAGTGACACTCTGGCGCTACATTCACTTAACAGTATTAATAATTATATAACAGTTAACTTATATAATAATTATATAACGGAAACTTAGTTAACTGTTATATAATCCAATAATTATATAACAGTTAACGTATATATTTCGTTCATATTATAACTCATAATGCACAAAATTTATATCATTTAAAGAATAGAATTATCTAATCGTTGCCACATGTTCTATTCAAATACTATAATAAAGCTTGAATGATGTATAAAAGAAATTAAGCAAACAAAACAAAAAAAAAAAAAAAAAAAAAAAAAAAAAACAGTTTTTCACAGACGATTGAGTATTTCTCATTCAATTAATTCAGTTCTCACTTCGCGAGAAGGCAAAAATACATAAAAACTCAAAATATCTATATTAAAAATTACGAAGTAAATCTGAAACTCTTATTTCCTCGAAAAAATTCCAGAAAGAATTAAGCATGATTTAATTGGCAATAATAAATGAATGCGTTATCTTTGTTGTTGCGAAGCTAAGTTTCTCTAGATTGGCAACAAATCCACTAGTCTCCTGTTTCAAATGTAAACATTAATGGCCGCCATTAAAAAAAGGCTTATCGGCACTTAGACAACTTTAAAATTGTTGATAATTTTAAAAATATTGCATAGAGATTTACTAAAGGCATAAAAACCTTAACCGGAAGATAAAAACAACATAATCCAATCATTTTTAAAGCAAAACATGTACAATTTACAAACATATAAGAGTAAAGAAACTGAGATCACTGATCCGGGTAACAAAGTGGATATATATATAAATATATTTATATATGCGTTTGGTGCGGCCGATTGCAACCAAAATACGAGGTGCACATCTACATGTTATAGCAGTCCCATATACAAAATTTCAACGTTCTGAGGCTACTTGTTTTTGAGTTATGCGAGATACGTACGTACGTACATACGTTCGTACAAACGTCACGAAAAATTCTCTTCAGAATTAATTTTAAAGCAGTTTTATAATTTTTTTGAAGGAAAAGAGTATTTTATTCTGTCCTTATGTACAGATATCACGTAAAAACATCGTTAAATTGCATTCGATAGCGGTCAAAATGGATATTGAACACTGGTAGTTCGGTCCGAGGTTCGAATCCCGCGAACGGGCTGGCTGCATGGGCGGTTTCGTGGTTTTCCCCATGTGTAACGTGTATACGAGTCAGTTTCCCTTAGAAAGTCCTCTACGAAGGCATCCCTCCCCTTAGGCAGATAGCCCTCGAGGCTTTGCCATAATCACACACACACACACAAAATGGATATTTTCGTTGAAATATGCTGCCTGAAACTTTTCGCGATTACAATACTTCCTTTTTACTTCGTACAAGGAAGTAAAAAAGACAAGAAACGTTTTGTAAAACCATCTTAACAAGAAAACTGAACGTTGATATGATGAACGGAGAAACGACTGAAGAAACAGAGAAATGTATGCCAACACTTAACATTGTAGCAGGAATTCTAAGAGTATACTTCTATGCTGCTTTTAAATTTTTTGTAATTTTGCTGTAGAACTGCGTATAATGCAAATGCGAAGAAAATGATGCTTAATAATAAAGCTAAAAAGACAAAAAGAAAAAAAAAAGTTTAGTAGGCATGAGTGTAACAGCAGACTTGTAGCGAGAGAATAAAAAAAGTTAACAAACCGTTAAAAGCTGACAACTTTTAGAATTTTTTTTTAATATTTATTATATTGATTCATATTATTTCCTATGAAAAATAAATGTACCATCCCAAAGGCAACGAAGCATATCCAAGTCACATTCGTCCATCGGTTCCAAATATATTAAATTTTGACCTGCCTGCAAATAAAATATTATTTAAATACTCTTCTTCGCTGACCAGGTATTTTTCGAAAACGCCTGTCATATTTTTATTGTTTTCTTGCCTGACCAAGAATTTCCTTCTTGCTAATTGCCCCTTGTATCTATGTGCACTAATATTGCTTCTAATAGTTTAACGGAGCTTACTTCAAAGAAGCTCATTGTAAACTATTCCTCTAAATCTGCTGCAAGTTTTGGGTTTTATTTTTCGTACATATTTTTAAGTTAGCCACTTGGACCACATGGAATGTGGTCTAGACTCAGCGCATTTTCAACACTTCCAAGCAATTTCCGATATTGTAATACATTAAAAATAGTTGAACACCTTGCATCAAGGATTTTGCATATTATTATAACGAATAAAATTGTGAATAATTAAATTTCGAATGGAATTTGTCGTTAATTGAATAGTCTTGCATTTTCACTTTAGCTATGGAAATGTCGAACTATTTTGCTAAATAAGTATTAATTTCCAGTGGCAGACGATAATTCTTCTTACGTACTTTTATTTAAAAAGTCTGATGTGGACACCACATGACTTCCTTGTACTGCCTGTTAAAAAATACACATTTTTTTTATTACAGACCTATTTCGCTTTCAATTAGTTCAGTTTTCAATTCGCGGTAAGGAAAAAATTCTTAAAAACTTAAAACGTCTTCATTAAAAGTTGTAAAATATCGAAAAACATGAAACACAAATACAGTTAAAAACAGTTTAAAGAAAAAACAATTTTTACAATTAAAATTAGAGTTTCTACGCAAAAGCAAGCAACTCGGCCAGAGGGAAAGAAGACAGACTTTTCGGTGCACAAAGCTGAAAGTTTACTTTTGGTGCCACTCGTCAAAAAGACACTTAGGTTCATGCTGAAACAGACTTGCTGATAATTCTACAACTATTGCATGCAGACTAATTCAGAAGTCAAACAACAAAAATCAGCGTTAATTTTCAAAATTTTCACTGGGTTAGTTTCGATGGTTTTTTCCGAACCACCATCCTCAGCAGCAAAACCTCAAAGCTGTCTCATTTGCGGTTTTGCAGCTGAGGATGGTGGTTCGGTAAAACCATCGAAACTAGTCCTGTGAAAATTTTGAAAATTAACGCTGTTTTTGTTGTTTGACTTCTGAATTAGTACTTATTCGGCGTGTTATTGTGTCTTAATTATTGCATGCAGATTAACTACAGACATAGAAACCTTAATCGGAACATATTCTTTATTCTGTCCGTACGTATAGATGTGATGTAAGAACATAGTTCAAATGGATGCTAGAAGGGTCAAAATGGATGTTTTCGTTGAAATATGATACCCGAAAACTTTCGTCTCCTAATAATAATGTGAATTAACTGATTGACACTTTTTGAATAAATTATTTTATTACAAAGAATATTTTAATAATATTAATTTCGTGACAAGCAAAACTTAAAATAGAGGGGAAAAACAATATATTAGGAAACAATTTTAGGTCTATATTTTAATATCTAGTGTAAAATCTATGAAAATAAATTTCAAAAATACAAGTGTCCGAAACCAAATGTGAATTACTGGAAGTAAAATATAATTTGAGTTTAAAAAATTATGTGGGTCATTTATATCAGCATAGCTAAAAACTCGTGATTTGACATGTGAAAAGGAAAGACGTAGGCGTTGGCTCGAAGTGGTGGTTGCAGTTTATTATGGAGGCACCTAATAGGTGGGCCACAGTTGCATCCTATGAAGGGACAGACAATTTACATCAATGTCTTCTGCGGGATTCGAGCCCGGTCCATCGATACGGCATGTACGGTTATTAATGGTTTAACAAAATTTCTTCGTAATTTTCATTTTGACCAGCAACCCTCTTGAGATACTTCTTTAGCTAATAACTCTATTCTCTCTTTTCTTCTGGTGCTCATATGTCCCTTGAAACAATGACGAAATGAATTTTTGCTTGATAGAAACTTTTTAAACTCTACTAATTGTTTAGCGAAGCAATAGAATTTGTCTAGATTTTATCGTTGCTTGACTATCTGGCAACAATTCATTTAGGCTTATACTTCAGTTCCATTACTACTAATGCAAAACACAATGAACAATGAACAATGATATTTTGAGGTTGAAAAGCAAAAGATTGTAGAGTCATTATGTTATTTGGAAGCAGGCGAGATGAAAAATGAGCAATACCCTCGCCAGGACTCGAACCACGAACCTCTCGAATACGCGCCGCGTGTGCTGACCACTACACCACGAAGGCATGCTAAGAAAGCGGGAGAAATACCTAAGGAAAAACGACATATAGTTATTGAAAAAACAGACAGAGGATGAAATGATTCGATTTTTAAATAGAAGATGAAGTGAGAAACGAAGAATTAATATTATAAGGTATTTTCTTCCTCCTTTCCATATGCCTTCGTAGTGTAATTGGAAGCATACTCGAAACGCATTCAAGAGGTCCAGGGTTCGAGTTCCGGCGAGACCATTTTGCACATTTTTCACGTCTCCATCATTAAAAATCCTTATGGCTCTACAAGATGATTATTAACATGAAGTCTGTTCCACTATTAAACATGAAAATAAAGATTAAAAAGGGTGTTATCATCCACTAGGGAGAAATTTGAATTGACTATATTCCTGAAAAGTCCGATACAGGTATGCACAAAATAAATACCGCATTTACCGGCGTATAAGACACACCGTCCTTTTTCATACGCACCCCCTTTTTTATACACATTTTTGAAGGATAAAATTTTATACCTAATCATTATAATGAATTTACAGTATTTTAAATATAAAGTAATACTTTCTGCAAGTACCCAATCTACTGGGAAAGAACACCTTTTATTCTTCTTCGTCAAAATCCAGACACTCAGCTAAGAATCATTTGAAACTTCTTCTAAATCAGCATCTTAGTCCTCATACAACAAATTGTCTTCTGTACCATCAAGTGCATTACTAATACCACACTTCGTAAATGATTTAACAGCTGTCTCTTTTCACAGCATCCCATGAAACTTCGACGTATAATACGCAGTATCGACGTATAAAACGCACCCCATTTTTCAGACCTATTTTCAAAGAAGAAAAGCCTTTGAGAAATGCAAGTCTCTTCGTCCTTTTCGTTCACTATGATTTTCTAGACAAGTAAACCACTGACAAAATGTTTCGCCATTTCGTTACGAGCCCTTGATTCTCTCCAGGTAAAGGTATACCAAAAATTAGTGCGCGATCTGCATTGTAAGTTATTACTGAAAAGAATTCGAGTCTATTTCATTGTTCCATTATGATGTTAGCAATTCCAGCTAGCTAATAAAATGCGCCTTGAGTGAGAACGAAGTTATGTCGACGATAAGACAAACCTTCTTATCAAAAATATGCTCATGTAATCTCTGGTAAACTGTACACCTCGACATTCTTGTAACTGCTGTAACTCTGTCGATTTTGAGACTGATTCATAATCACCTAACTATTTTCTTACGAATTCTTCTGGACATTAGAGCGAGAAATCGATTCTTTGAAAACCGTTTCCTGACTTGAAGCCCTTTGTTGGTTCTGTCTTTTACTATGTCTAGATTTGTCTTTCATAAGCTTGAGATTATATAACTGTTAGGGACAGTCAGCTCTCTGGTGGGGTACAACAGAGATCGATCAGCTTCCAATCTGTAATTTCCCCTGCATGTTTGTGAATCAGTTAAATTTTTGAATAAGCTGCAACTATTCGGCCGACTTATTCAGTTATTCGTCCAAGGATATATAGGTGTAAAATGAGTGGCATAAATCAACATGTTTAAATCGGTCTCTTTATTTTTCCGTTGTGTTTGTTGTAAGTGAGGAGATTATGTTTTTCTTCGTTGTAATTAAATACATGCGATTAAATTAGGCATAAAAACTATGTTAGATTAGGGTAGATTTTATACAACTCTGTCGATTTTGAGATTGATTGACGTAAGACCCTGAACTTCAGGAACGAAATTTCTTTTCGGAAGGAGAAGCAAAAATATTTTTGCTGTTGAAGGAAAGGGTGTTATGTCAATTGCCTCTAAACCGATACAGTTTTATGTATTCAGTTTAAAACTGTTTACTTTTCTAATTTATATTTTACGTTGGAACTGATCTTTTTTGCATTCAAATGTGCCAGTGTACCTTAACATCTTAGTTGATTCAAGTGCACGGCTATTTATAACTATGTGTTTTATTTTTAATGTACATGAGATGATACTACTGTTAAGCAAAGAGGTACAGCAACAAATTACAGACTACAGAAAGAGGTACTACAGGACTAGGGAGAAAGGTACAGCAGCAAATAAGCCAGCAAATTACAAGACTTTCTTTTTAGTGTGTAATTACAAACTTTCTTTTTTTTTTTTAATCGAAATTTTTTCACATCGGTTAAGGAAATAAAAGTAAATGAGAGGTCGGTGCAGGGGAAAAAAGTGCATTAGATTGCCTTCCAGAATACCCTAGGAAACAATATTACCAGAGAAAATGGAATTTGTCTTTATTTTTGTTGTAAACAGGGTTATTTTGACTGCCCCACGCAGAAAGACGGGCAATAACAATTCATTTTGATTTAAGGTCTGAATATTTCATCGGCTTGGCAAGAGGCCCCACAAGGGGAGCGATCTACAGAGGGAACACGGCTGAAATTGGAAACTGCACTGCTTTGCAGGAAAACTGTATTGCATTCATTTGCAAAGCTCTACGTGGCTGTCAAAAAATAACTGCTCGAAAACTGCTCATAACTCTTCTTCTTCAGGCAGTCCTGAGCATGAAAAGATTACAGTTGCTTTATACTAGGTAAAATTAATCTTGAAGAAAGGTATTTAAATCCCAAAATGATCTCTTTGGTCAAGGACAAGAAAACCTATTTGAAGATTATTTTGGTGTTTATTTATCAGCAAAAGAAAAATACGACATAAGTTATGACATATGACATTGCTTAATAGTTTACGGTTTTTGAAGATGTGGTTCTATTTCATGTCTCGAGTATGCTCACAAAAATGGTAATGGTAATCTAAGAAAATAAGCCGTACCGCCAAAATTGGCACAACCGGCAATTTAAAAGAAACAAACTGAAAGATAACTGGATAAACACTACAACAGAATAAGGACTACTTATCCAAAAACTCATCCTCCGCTGGAGATGTGTCGGCGCCGACAACGGGTCATCTCGACCTTTATTCAGAATAGAAACCACCTATTTCTTAACATAAAATGACTAAATTGAACTCAAGACAACTGATAACCTAAACAACAATTATAAAATACAAATATTGCCTAGCTTAACGAACAATAAGCATTTACAGTTTTAAGTAAATTATACATTGTATGTATACAAATTACATTATAATTTATGCAATTCAACTCAAAAATTTAAGCAATTAAACAAAAGGATCGAAATATACATAATTATTCAAATTGGTAATAATTTTTATAAGTCCTAATTTAGCTTTATTATTGCTATATAGATATTTTTCATTATTTATAGATATATTTCGAAAATATTCTCCTCTAATTTCCTTCGTTAAGGCACAGTCCCAAATGTAATGTCCATTAGATGCTCCAGATGCATCCTGACCACATCGGCAATGAATATCTTTCCCATGAAACCTTTTTAGATATTCTGGAAATTGGCCATGTCCTGTTATCAATTGATTTAGCAATCTATTGTAACTTAATCTTTGCTCTTTGACAACAGGAAATATTTTATAAACCTTTCGTCCAGTTTTGTCATAATGCCATCTTTGTTGCCATGTGTGGAGAATCTTGTCATGTAGTACACTCTTAATATAATTAAGAGATAAAGGAACCGTGATATCAATATCTGTATTATAGCAGGCTTCCTTAGCAGCAGAATCTGCTGCTTCATTTCCATAAATATTCGAATGTCCTTTTATCCAATTTATATGTAATTTCATTTTTGAATTAATATTGTGAATATAATTTCTGACTTTATCTACTTTTGCAGATAAACATTTTCTAGAATTAAGAGCTCTAAGGATGCTCTGGGAATCTGTGAACACCGAAATCTCCCAATTTGTAATATATTTCTCATTTTCTTCCTCATTAGCCCATCTTATGGCGTAGTCAAAGGCAATAAGTTCTGCATCAAAAGTAGTTGAATTATTATTCAATCTTAATTTAGATTTATATAAGCTATTCATTGGAGATTTGGACATAACACAAAATCCATTTTTACTTAAATTATATTAAAAGTATTCAGAATTCAAGCCAGTATAGACCATTATTGTCTGCATCTCTTTTCAGTTACCGGAAAGGTACATAATTCTGTTTTGTAGCCAATAATCCAGATTGGGTTTGTCAGAAATACTGAAGTCCTCTTTCAAGAAGTGACGGATTGGATGTGATTATTTGAATTATGACAAAGCATACAATAAAGGGAATCATTCCTTCTAAGGGAACTGGTTTGTATTCTCATTACACATGAGCAAAACCGAGTCCATTCACTTAACTTTTTTTGCCGATTTGCCGCCCAACTGGGACAGTGGTTAGCGACGCTGACTGTCGTAAGGGTCCGGGTTCGAATGCCGGAGATCGCATGGATGTCTGTAAATGTAACAGTTTCTGTTCGGCGAGGGGGGGGGGTAATCGTCGTATTTTAAATAGGCAGGTGATTTTTCTTGTAAATAAAAAAACATATGGCTAGTGAGTCAATCGGATTTTTTTTTGTTTTTTGTTTTTTTAGCTGCTGTATAATATAAAAGGTGCCCTTTTTTACCGTTCATCATTTACTTGTAATATTTAAAGGGAAAAACATGTCGGTAGATAAAGTGCATTTACGACACTGCATTTTATATGAATTCCAAAAAGGAACCAACGCATCTGTTGCATGTAAAAATTTATGTGCGGTATTTGGAAAAGATATTGTAAATGTTCGTACTTGTCAAAGATGGTTTAGCAAATTTCGTTCCGGGGACCTGAGCCTCAAAGAAAGTGTTCGATCTGGACGACCTTCCAAGATCGATAATGATGTTTTGCGATCCATGTTGGAAAATAATCCACATTTAACAAGTCGAGAAATTGCAGAAGAGTTTGGGCATTCATCATACAACTGTTGGAGATCACATTAAATCTCTTGGGTTTGTGTTAAAGCAAAGTGTTTGGGTTCCACATGAATTAACGGAAAAGAATTTGTCTGATCGTGTAAGAATATGTTCATCACATCTGATTAGACACAATGTGGAGCCGTTTTTGGACAAGCTGGTTACTGGAGATGAAAAGCGGATTCTTTACGAGAATATTAAAATAAAAAAATCTTACTGCAAACCAGGAACATCATCAGCAACAGTTCCAAAACCAAGTATCCATCAACGAAAAGTACTGCTTTGTTTGTGGTGGGACAGGAAAGGTCCAGTGTATTACGAATTGCTGAAACAGGGAAAAAACATCAACGCGGATCTGTACTGCAATCAGCTGGATAAATTGAATGCAGCTATCAAAGAAAAAAGGCCAGCATTAGCGTCCAGAAAAGGAATAGTGTTCCATCACGATAATGCTCGCCCGCATACTGCAGTGGTGACACTACAAAAACTGAATGCGTTAGGATGGGAAATCCTTAGTCACCCCCCGTATTCACCTGACTTTGCACCCTCTGATTATTACCTGTTCAGATCTCTGAAAAATTATCTAACGGTTAAAAAATTCAAGTCTTTTGAAAGTGTTTCTAAGGCAGTTGCTGACTATTTTAACTCCATGGATGAGAACTTCTACAAAACAGGAATTTACAGGTTACCTGGAAGATGGCAACAGGTTGTAACAAATAACGGAGCATATATAATTGATTAATATTAAACATATTTTTATAAATGAATTCAAATATTTTCATTAAAATACGACAGAACTTTCCAACCCAATAAATACGCAGCGAGCCGGAAGTCTTCTCGAGTCGTTGGTGGTAGGGAAAGAGGGGTGAGAGACTCTTGGACCCGTCCCCCCGGATGTTCTCCATCAATATTAGGGGGGCGGAACGGGGAAAAGTCACACTGTCACCTGTATAGTACTCAAGGCTCTTGCCAACGACAGGCGCAAACTTGCACTCCTTGTAACGATGAATTTCGTGGGTTTGTTTTGATGTTACTGTCAGACAAGTTAAGTCACAACAAAAACAGGTACCGTATATACCCGCGTATAAGTCGAGATATTTTGGACAAAAAAAAAAGACTTCAAAATGGGGGGTCGACTTATACGCGGGGCCATAAAAAATTAAAAAAGAATCGGAAGTTCAAAAATTTCTTTATATAATGCAGTTGTTTTCTTCCCGCACCCAAATTGGACGACTTATCAGATAAGTCATTAACTTTAAGTAATTTCATGACTTAAATTGCGTGACGAACTAATCACAGAGTTTCATACTTTAACTAGAGTAAGTTTCGATTAAACCAAAGAATTTTCGGCCCCCCGAACAACCGATCATTGATTTTGTTTACTTACCAAGGTATTTTTTATCGTATATTTACTTTTTTCTCAGATGATTTTGAATAAATGTAGTACTTAAAAAATTTTTTTCGAAGTTTCTCGATCGATTTCGGAAGTGGGGAGTCGACTTATACGCGGGTTTCTTATTTTCTACGAATATTTTATGTCGAAGTGGCGGGGGGGGGTCGACTTATACGCGGGTATATACGGTAACCATTTTCTCGTCGAACGATCTGCCCGATCGCAAATTACCTTCACTGAGTACTCTAACTTAAATTCGTGAAGCAATCTTACTTGTTCACGCGTCAAATCCAACCAGTAGCTGATTTTTTGCAGGCGGATGAATATTAATACAGGGTGCCTCGGAAAAATGTGTACACAGTTTGAACTATAACAGAAAGTTTATTTTCTAACCTATGAGGTTAAATTTCTAGGAAAAATAAGGCTGTAGTCCAGTTTGAAAAACAAGTGTGATTTCGATTCAAAGTGAATATTCCAAATGGCATTTAAAGCAAATGTTCGAAATGGTGGCGTTCAACATAGATACGTTTCTGAGGACCAGTCAGACTGATTCCGTGCTTCTCACGAAAGTGTCCAATGGGATTTCTGCCGTGGTTCCTGACAGTAGATCTCATCTTTTACCGTGTCCATCAAAAAATCGAGATCTGGAGTGAGGTCTGTAGAAAACTCGATTGGTCCCCTGCGTTCTAGCCATTCGCCTGGTACATTTTGATCCAGGTATGCTCGCACATCCCTATGATAGTGAAGAAGGGCGCTATGCTGTAGGTAATAAAACTTGGCGTTGCCATACATTGCAGAACGGCAGGGAAAGTGGAATCAGCAAGCATTGTTAAGTACTTTTCTCCAGTTACGTTACCTTCAAAACGTAAAGGTCTAGAAGACAAACCACACCCACACATTTACACCAGACAAATTCACAGCCTTTTCAACAGCAATGTGGGGATTATCTTTAACCCAGTACACACAAATGTGTGTATTGGGTTAAAGCTGCTGACAGTTCCAATAAGTTCCACTTGTGCTTCATTCGACCAAACAGTGCCACCCATAAATCCCGGTTCACGTATAACCATATCAAAAACCCATTTACAAAACTGTATCCGACAGGTGCAAGATCTTTTTTTTTTTTTTTTTTTTTCGGGTGCAGTAAAAATTGGGATGCAGTGATTTGACACATTTTGAGATGAGATTCAAGCCGGTGTGTCCAGAAACCTCACTGGGCATTTTCGTGCGAACTGCGGATTCAGTCGTGACCCACACTCAGAAATGTGTCAATTATTAAGTAGACAAAAGCTAATCTGACCGGTCATTCAAGCACAGACTTCTTTGATGAAATCGAATGTTTTAAAAAGTAAACAACGAAAATCCGTTGTCATTTACTATTTCTTGTCCTCAAATGTTCAGTTTATGTTACAAGCATTATCAAGCATTCTTAAATGTAAATGCAGATTATTTGCTAACTGCGAGCAGGTGGGTTTCGTAGTTGAACTAAATATATATTCTTCAGCTAACTTCGTCTATAAGGTTTATCCTTCGAACACCAAATTTATGGCATAGTACGAGTATTACATTAAATTAACATTTGCTTTAGAAATAAAAGACAGGTTATCCTTTACAAGAGCGAGGAAACTGCATCGTTGCAGTCATATCTACCAGCAATTTTACAATCATAACTTTACCAATTTTAAAAAATCTGATGCGGACACCACATGACTTCCTCGTATACGCAATTTTTGCTCCATTTCATTTAAAACCATTTCCTTCAGTTTCATTAGAGATATATTTCTCATTCAATTAATTCAATTCTCACATCGCGGTAAGGCAAAAATGCATAAAACTTCAAAATATCTTCCTTAAAAATTCAAAAATATAGAAAATAATAAAACACCAAATGTAGTCAAAACAATTAATAAAACAATTTTAAATTAAAATTAGAGTTTCTATGCAAAAACAAGAATTCGGCCAGCGGGCAACTAAGCAGACTTTTCGGTGCACAAAAGAGTAACATTGAAATATAAACATGAAATATTTCAAATGTTAACAAATATGGCTGTTATGGTAAACAGAAATTAGGTTTAGCCGCACTTAAAGAACCTTTTAAATTGTTGATAATTCTACAACTATTGCATGCAGATTAACTAAAGACATAAAAAAACCTTAACTGGAAGATAAAAGTAATATAATTCAATTATTTTTAAAGCAAAACTGCACAATTTATCAACGTATAAGAATGAAAACAACTGAGCTCCTCAAGCCGAGTATCAGAACGGATATGTATATATACTTTTGATGCAGCCGATTGTAGCCAGAAAGGGAAGTCCACAACTACATGTTATAGCAGTCCTATATATGAAATTTCAATGTTCTGAGGCTACTCGTTTTTGAGTTATGCGAGATACATACATATGTACGTACAGACGTTACGAAAAAATCTCTTCTGAATCTATTTTAAATCAATTTTATAATCCGTTTTGGGAAAAAGAGTCCTTTATTCTGTCCTTACGTGCAGATGTCGCAGAAAAACACCATTAAATTGCATTCAATAGCGGTTAAAATAGATATTTTTGTTGAAATATGATACCCGAAATTTTTCGTGATAACAGTACTTCGCTGAAGGAAGTAAAAATGTCCAAAATGACATCTGCTATTAAAATGATACCTACTAATATTAAGTTTCGTCCTTACATAGATGAATCCATTGTTCACATTCTTTTAATCGCCAAGCGGAAAGAAAGCTGCCAAATTCGGCAGCCATTTTTCGCAGAATGTCTTTCCCGTCGTTACTTGTAAAATATTCAAACTACAATCGCCGGTTAGAGATAGTATCGATAAGGCCAGCTGTCCTTGCAACCTGTCTCAGAGATGAGTGATGGGGAGCGATATGGAGCCCGATCGCAATCGAGGCCCACCCTCGTTTATAGGACACTTCAGAGTGACTGGTTGCGTTTAAAAAAGTTTGATGGATTGAATGCGCATTGATTTTCACAGAATAGACTGGCTCGGAGGCTTGTACGATAGATGAGAAACTTCGCATCTCCTGTTGCTGCAATGTTATCCGATATGAGTCAATTACTAAATTCGTTAATAAGGCCTTGGAAAAGCTCAAATTGGCTTTTTAAAGTCTTGTGCCTGTTGTAGTGAGTCTATATAACTCAATAATGTATTCTTAAGCCTTTCTTTTGTCCTAATAAATGCTGCTTCCAGAATCATTGGAAAAGGTTGTTTTATTTATTTACTATTAAAGATCACTATTTTTCGCTATGCATGCTTAATTATTCAATGGGAAATAGATCCAGTAATGAAGAGATTGATATTAAGCTTTTACTTATAGTTATTGGTTCAAGAAATGCAGGATGTCTTTATACTATCTGAGTTTTGTTTTTAAAATCAGCATTATTGGTAAATTAAATCATATATAGATATATCTGTCCATGATTTTTTCACTGTAGTGAAACAGAATTTACATATATACATTGTTTATATATCTTTTATATGTTGTTTGACATCTGTCAAGATGTCTCACTTACGTTAATAGTAAAATATTTACTTTGTACAACGTATAACTTCGATTATCTGCCGTTTTCCACTCTCTCCTAAATTTATGCATCTATATACAGTGGGTACAAAAAGTATTTGCACACATACATTTTTGTTCACAATTTACAAGAAATTGCATTAAGAAATACAAAAATTGATATTTAAAAATAGATTAAGCTTATTCATTTAAATTAATTACAAAAAATACAATAATATTAATAAAAAAACATTTTTGGCAACAATATTAAAATAGCTTATGTCAAAAAAAGTATTTGCGCACTCAATTCAACTTTAACAAATTTGCATTTCTATGGTATTATTTGACAGTCATCCCGCAGTAAATAACATACGTAAGACGACTATAAAAGGAGGTTTTGTCGAAACGTTATCAGTTGATTGTCGATTCAAATTGTAATGGCACCTAAGAAATCTGAATTACCAGTTTCGTTGAGAGAAAAAAAAATTTCTCTACGTGAAAATGGCCTAAGTTATCGAGAGATAGGTAAAAAAGTAAATGTTTGCTTCTCTACTGTTCGGTATGTTATAAACTGTTATAAAGAAAGAGGATCTACATCAAATAACTTGCGCTCTGGACGCCCAAAGAAACTTTCACTGCGAATTAAGCGAAAAATCATAAGAGAAGCATCAAAATATCCATTTGTTAGTGCAATTACTTTAACCAATGATGTCGCTTCAACATCTGGAGTTCAAATCTGTGCCCAAAGTGTTCGAAATGTCCTGCACGATGCACACATTTATGGAAGATCACCAAGTAAAAAGCTCTCATAACTGAACGAAACAGACTGAAGAGACTTGAATTCGCTAAGGAATATATCAATAAGCCAATTGATTTTGGGGAAAATGTCATATTCTCCGACGAGAGTAAGTTCAATATCTTTAAATCAGATGGCAGGAAGTTAGTTTGGAGAAAACCTTGTACTGCTTTTCATACCAAAAATTTGTTACCTACAGTTAAACATGGAGGAGGTTCTGTTATGATTTGGGGGTGCATGGCTAGCAAAGGAGTTGGTAATTTGTGTTTCATTGATGGGAATATGACAGCTCGAACCTATATTGATGTGTTGCGAGATAATTTGCCACAAAGTGCAATAAAATTGGTAATTCGTACTATTTTCAGCAAGACAATGATCCCAAGCACACTGCCGGTGTAACACGTATGTGGTTGCTTTATAATGTACCCAGAAAACTTGCCACTCCACCACAATCACCACACTTAAATCCTTTGGAAAATTTGTGGAATTCTTTGGATTTAAAAATAAGAAAAAGGAAGATTTCAAGCAAATGTGCCCTTAAACAAGGCCTTATTGAAGAGTGGTCGAATACTGACCTTACTGTGACAGAAAATTTAATTAAATCAATGCCAGCAAGATTACAAACACTAATAGATGCTAAAGGAATGCATACTAAATATTAGTTATTTGAAATTTGCTTATATATTTTATTTCTTTTGTATTCATGCAGGTGTGCAAATACTTTTTTTTTTTGATACGAGATATTTTAATTTTGTTACAAAAAAGCATTGTTATTTATATTATTGTAATTTTTCTGTTTGTTTTGGATGATTAAACTTATTCTGATTTGGCAATATCATTTTTTTATTTCTTAATGCTTCTTTTTACGAATTGCAAACAAAAATGCAGGTGTGCAAATACCTTTTTTTACCCACAGTATCTTTATTCAGCTCAGGCAGATTTTTTTTTCTTTTCTTTTTAAAGCTTCAAAGGAGTGTTACCCCAGAACGGCTATTAGTCTCGAAACGGCATTTTGCGTCGGTTCTTTATAAAGCTGCGTTTCGCTTTTCATATTGTTGCCACCAAATATTATCGCCCTGTATTATATTTAAAGATATTAAATGATGAAGAATCTGCAGGAATGTATATTATTTAAACAACGATGCATAGAGCCACCAAATTTTGGATAACGTAGTCCTCCATCCAAATATTGGCATTTGAAAGGCCGAATTCGGAATTTATTTTATTATCTATCTCATATTTTGTAAAACTTTAACGAGTTTTTGATCAATAAACTTAACGATTTCAAAGCGAGCAATGCCAACATTGTACGGAATGAAACACTTCGCTAGCGTGCGAAACTGTCTATCGGAAATTCAAAAGACATGCTCTTTTAAAATAAGTCGCTGTGATTAAAAGTTAAAATGTTAAACGACTTTTACCAGGATTAACAAAAGGCAATTCTTTACCACTTCATTTAGGCTCGGATTTTTTTATTACATCGGCCGAACTAGGGTTCTTTATGCTTTGCATATTACAAGCATCTGCAATCTCTGAAAGGAAAAATTTTCCGACTGCGAACTTGGCGAAATATCTTGGTCTGGCGAAGTTTTTTCACACAAGAAATTTTTAGTTTCAGACCGACATAATAGACGATTGTGCTTTCCTGGGCATGAACGACAAGAATATTTGGATTTGCATGATGCAAGCTTATGTTTGTCACTTAAACAGTTTATGCAAAGTGCATGTTTTTTAACAATATTAAATCTTTGCAATGGAGTCATTTTTAAAAATAAGCAGCAACTATACACAAAATGGGACATTTTACACAATATACAGGAATTGCTGTGTGACTTTAACATGAAATTTCTGGTTTTATTTGTACAAGAAGTTTTAATTTTTAGTGCCTGTAATGTAATTTTTCATGTAAATTCTCCATGTAAATTTTCTAACATTTGGGATCGTTTTTCTAAATATTCCACGAACTTTCCAAATCTGGGTAATTCAATTGATGTTAAACTCATTTTATATTGTTTTCTTGTTTCTTTATCTAACTTTTGAATGACAATATTTATTAGGAACTGATGCGTTAGTTCATTAGCTTCTAATTTCATTAAGTTTAAACCTCTTAGATTTTTGTTCAAAATATCAACCAGATTTCTAAAAATCTAAATTTTCTAAGACTAAAACACAATATGTATTTTCTCAAATTTTGAAATATTCATAACATGAGGATTAACAATCAACCGTTTATTTTCATATCTATCAATTAAAACCTCAAATAAAGACTGAAAACCGTCTTCTGGAGTTTCTACAGCTTTCGCTTCTCCTTTTAATGCAGAACGCAAATATAACACTTTTTGAATATCATTTAAAGAAGAGTTATTTGTAATCAAACTATCAAATTGTTTTTTAAAATTACTCCAGTTCTCAATACAACCGTCAAATTCTGGTAAGCTTAAATCAAGTAACTTAACAGAACTAGAATTAGAATCCTTAATATTATTCGTTAAAGATTTATCAACTAACTCTGATTTTAATAATAATGTT
Source organism: Stegodyphus dumicola (assembly GCF_044657685.1). Classification (NCBI taxonomy): domain Eukaryota; kingdom Metazoa; phylum Arthropoda; class Arachnida; order Araneae; family Eresidae; genus Stegodyphus; species Stegodyphus dumicola. The sequence goes on from NC_140779.1 coordinate 15,200,681, forward strand.
TGTAAAATTACCTTTATTTCTTCTAAACGGTCTTCCATCTCTTCAAATTCTAAATTCATATTCGATAAATTTTCATCGTAATATTCCAGTTGCAACGATTCGATCTGTGATAATATGTCTGAAACCATATCCAATTTGATTTGAAAACGCATCTTATTAGCATTCAAATTTGAATCTTTCAAAAAAAGTTTCTGATTTCGTGATCATAGTTTTAAAATTTCCACGACGTCGATTAAGCACTTTTAGTTTTCCATCTGATGACAATACTGTAGAATTATCTCTGCTGTTCAGTTCATCGTCTGAGTTAGCCATTTTCCTTTTTCATATACAATCAAACTAAAGTTTTTACTGCTTTTAACGTTCGAAACAACAATTTATTTAGCCGATTCTGCCCCGGCTATTAAAGGACCATAAACATGTTGAGTTAATTTCAAGTGGACTGTAATATAAATCTGAAATACAAACATCATTTAACTTTTTAATATTTTTATTTAACATTCCAAATTTTGCTTCCGAGGAAGCAGCGAAACAAACGAACGACTAAAGTTTTTATAAACTACATTATCGAAGCAACATAGCGTTGCCATATTAAGCAATGCAAATATAACCACTTTTAACGGCGCAGACGACTAGCTATTTAACAGAGTGGCATTAACAACCTCTAACATTAAAACTTTCAAAACTTCTACATAAATACTCTAAAAACTAACTAATTTGCGTCGTGGTGAGGACTACTAAAGTAAAGATTTTTGGACTGGAGTGGTGTAAGAATGGTCGCGTGTTCGTAGCGGACAACCAATATGTTAATTGGGTCTCAGTTTAGATTATGTTAGTCAGTTTTAAATATTTTACTGTACTTTCAGGTAAGCTTTACTATGCTAAAATTAATGATAATTAATATGCCTATACGAATACAATAATAATTTTAATTAATACGCTGTGGAGTCTTTAGGTTATACCGACGCTGGAGACGTGAAAAATGAGCAATGCCCCTTCCTTGACTCGAACCTGGACCTGTCGAATACGCACCGAGTGTGCTACCGTTACACTACGAAGGCATGTGAAAAAGAGAGACAAAATACTATATAATGCTTTATAGATGTAAATTCAGTACATATATCAAAATCTCTTGAATAACTTTCTGTTTATGTTTTTGAACTTCATACTTCATGCTTGCTCTTGTGAACTGTTTGGATTACTAAAATATCCAGAAAAAATGATGTTCTACGATTCTTCGGCTGCCTTATGGGTTTATGCAGGAATAAAAAAAAGAGCTACTGTTAATTTAACTGAAATATAAAGAAAAAAATCTGATGTGTACACCACATGACTTCCTTGTACGGAATATTAAATTATACGCATTTTTTCTTGCATTTTGTTAAACTTATTGGAATTTAATTATACCTACTTCGCCGACAGCGCATAAACCACAATAGAATAATCTTTAAAATTCACTCTATTTGTTTACCATAGCGACACTCTAGCGCTAGGTTCAATTAACAGTATTATATTTCGTTCATATTATAACTGAGAATGCACAAAATTTGTATCATTTAAAGATTATCTAAGCGTTGCCACATGCTCTATTCAAGTACTATAATAAAGCTAGAACGATGTAGAAAAGAAATTAAGCAAACAAAACAAAAAAGAAACAGTTTTTCACAGACGATTGAGTATTTCTCATTCAATTAATTCAGTTCTCACTTCGCGACAGGGCAAAAATACATAAAAACTCAAAATATCTCTACTAAAAATTACTAATTATTAAAAATTAAATTACTAATTAATAAAAATTAAATTATTAAAAATTAAGTAAATCTTAAACACTAATTTCCTCGAAAAAATTCCAGAAAGCATTAAGCATGATTTAAATCGCAATAATAAATGAAGGCGTTTATCTTTGTTGTTGCGAAGCTACGTTTCTCTAGATTGGCAACAAATTCACTACTCAGCTGTTTCAAATGTAAACAAGCAATGGCCGCCATCAAAATAGGCTTAGCGGCACTTAAACAACTTTTAAATTGTTGATAATTCTAAAAATATTGCATGCAGATTTACTAAAGGCATAAAACCCTTAACCGGAAGATAAAAACAACATAATTCAATCATCTTTAAAGAAAAAACTGTACAATATACAAACATATAAGAGTAAAGAAACAGATCACTGAGATGGGTAACAGAGTGGATATATTTATAAATATATTTATATACGTTTGGTGCGGCCGATTGCAACCAAAATACGAGGTGCACATCTACATGTTATAGCAGTCTTATATACAAAATTTCAACGTTCTGAGGCTACTCGTTTTTGAGTTATGCGAGATACGTACGTACATACGTTCGTACAGACGCCACGAAAAATTCTCTTCAGAATTCATTTTAAAGCAGTTTTATAATTTTTTTGGAGGAAACAAGTCTTTTATTCTGTCCTTACGTACAGATATCACGCAAAAACATCGTTAAACTGCATTCGAAAGCGGTCAAAATGGATATTTTTGTTGCAATATGCTGCCTGAAGCTTTTCGCGATTACAATACTTCCTTTTTATTTCGTACAAGGAAGTAAAAATGAAATTTTTTATTGACAACTAATTGGAGTATCATCTAGTACCCATACTACAATCTTTCAATGAATTTATTCTCGGGCTGCGCATTATTTTTCGAACTGAATGTCCAGCTTGAAAACAAGCAAGGTATTCTTTAAACCTGTATGAATATTTACTTCGAATATCACGTAACTGAACTAAGTGAAGTTAGCTGTTAGCTGTATTATTTTGGGTGGTTTTTGCTTTGCAACACGAGATGAAAGACCTGGCATTCTCCATCGAGCTTTCTTTTTAATGTAAATTTAGTGAGCACATAAAAGTCTCCTCAGTCACTTTTGCTTCACTATTTAGCAGTTACTTTTTCAAACGACATGAAATTTGCATATTTCCATTATTTGTTTGGGTTTAGTCCCCATTTAAAGAACCCGTATTTACGCTGTATGTTTAAAATGCGAAAGCTTATTTGCAAATTTAAGATCTAATGCCGCCGAGGGCGAGAAAGAGCAGCCCGAGACAGGCAGGGAGAAAAGAAATAAAATCGGGGCCGGAAGCAAACAAGGGAGCGATATGGGGATAAGAGGTGATTGATTTGATTCGGGGAAGGATGCAAGTCCCCCCTTCCTATCGGGATATGGAGGAGAAAAAGATAAGATTAATGAGGCAATCAAAAGACTTTAATCATTAAAGTATTCTGCCCGTGTTGAACAGAAAGGCACGAGGGAGCACTTTTAAACCCAGTTTGACTTACTGAGTTAATAACAGCCGTCACTAGGAGTATTTGATCTTTTATTAATTGAGCAAATGCAGCGAGTTTAACCTGAAATCTATGTAAATCACAGAGGTAGAATAAAATTTTACGTAGCTATTAGTTTTTCTACCTAGGACATGAATTTTATTCTTAGTGCCAATTAGTTTTAACTTAAATTATGAAGTTTCGTTTTCTTTGGTGGCATCAGTTGTTATACGAAACTTCTAAGATCTTAAGTGAATTATCACTATGTCTTATAAAATATCACAAAGACTGAAAGAATTATACAGGACCCTTTCATTTCACTCAAATAAAAGTTCAACAGAAGGCACCACTCTTGCTTACAAACTAGCCAGCATTTATGGCTTAAATCAAAAAGTACCGAATTTGACGGGACTAAGTAACTGTAAATTAACTTAACGGCTTCACAGATAGAGAAACACGCAAGTTGGCTCTAGCCTAAGTCGGCGTGACAAGGCTAATGCCAAGAATAACGCAGTAATACTACTCTCAAGAGAATCAAATTAGTAACGTAGCCTTCAGAACGAACACTTTCTAATTCTACCCTCTAAAAACTTTCTATCTCATTTGAATACATACGAGCTAGAAATTTACATTCTGGAAGGGAAATAGGAAACGAAAAGGACAGAAAAGCAAATTAACGTAAAATAACCGGTTATTGAAACTAAATGTATCCTTACAAAATAGTACGCTTTGGAAGAAAATAATAATATATTGAGGAGAAATATAGGGGTAAAACCCGGAGCAATCGCAAAAGTTTAACTCACTCAGTTTGAAAAATTTTCTTTTTGAAACTTCCCAGCTGAAATCTAATTCAGAAGTTGAAGTTTTCCAGTTATTCATATTCAAGGTTCCTTGCGATTCTTACATTGATTGTTAAATGTCTGAAGTTTCCTGCAAACTGGCTGTTCAGGTTTCCTTTCTTAGTTTGTATTTAACATATTCATTTCTTTTTTTCGTTTTCTTTTTTTTTTTTTTAAGCCCTAAGGGCGTCAGCCCAGAAGGGCTATAAATTTCGCTTTGGCATTTTGTGGCGTTTCACTATAAACGGCGTTTCACTTTTCATATTGTTGCCACCAAATATTATTGACCTGTAATTTATTTAAAGGAATTAAATTACGAAGAATCTTTTTATTTTTCTCGCATTGTGATAAATCGACGATACCTAGAGCCATCAAATTTTGAATAACGTACGTCTCCACCCGAATATAAGCATCTGGAAGCCAAAATTTAGAATTTGTTTATTATCTATTTATATTTTAAAAAGCATTTATGAAGTGTTGATTAAGAAATCAACGATTTCAAAGCGAGCAATGGCAACACTGTACGGGGGAAAAAAGAAAAAAAAAATATCTTCAGCGTGCGAGTCTGGGAATCGGGAATTATAAAGATATGCTCTTTTTAAATTACTTTATGATATACAATATCTGTTGAATTAAAATTCAGGGTTTAAGTGCGAAGAACATGATATTTAATAAAGGTAACACACAAAACGATAAAAAAAAGAGTCCTTTTTGAACGTAATATAAAATCTGAAAATTTTCTGATTTTTTTAAAAATTATTCTTGTTCTCTTCTCTTTTTCTCTCTCTCGCTCTTTTTTTTTTTTTTTTTTTTTTTTTTTTTTTAAAGACAAGTTTTAGTAATAAATTGCATTCATATCACAGCGATTCTGCAATTCGAATGAATTAATAATGGTATATTTCGTTTTAGCAATTTTTATTTTTGAATAACCAAGCAATCGAAATAAACAGCAGCCACTCACATTTATAACCAAAGAAATAAAAGAAATTTTTGTTTCCTTTGAGGCTCGTTAGACACCCAAAACAAGGAGTCATATTTTCGGTTACAAAAATAAATTATTTAATGCCAGTTTCTTCGTTTGCTGTTCGGTGTAAGCATACACACACTCCCACGATACTTCAATATTTATCAAGGAAAAAATTCTCTCTGGGTATGTGTGTATAAGTTATAAATAAGTAAAGGAAAAAAATAGGCCTGCTATTGTGAATAGTTTTTGAAATGTAGCAGCTGCATCCGTGGAAGATGGTGTTTGTTGTAGGGTTGCCGAACCCGTGGTGGAAATCCTCGCCAATCTCAGTACCGTTTGCGAAAGAAATGGAATTTTGAGAATATCAAATTACACCCAGATAAAAATGTTTATTATCTGAGTAAAGAAACAGTACTGGAACCTACTGAAAGAGGAAGCATGTAATTCTAAGGGGAAAAGCAAGGCAGCAAAGCATACTAACTTGAGCAGCTAACTTTTTTAATTTCGCAACGGTGAATGATTCAGCAAATGTTTCAACGTTACTCGTTGAAATAAGTTTAAACATGAAGGGGTCATATTAATAATACGTCTTGAAAATTAATATCATGTTTACAACAATATCATATTCTTAGGAATTTTGTATTTAAACACCTAATGTTAGTAGAATTATAATTAAAAAATAGTCCTTCAGGAATTTCGTTTCATAGACTAAAACGAAAAACAAATAAAAAAATTCTGAAAGCTTTCAGATTTTACATTACGTCCAAAGGAGCGTTTTTTGAAAGTTTTTTGTGTTACGTTTATTTATTAAATATCGTATTCTTCGCACTTCAACCATGAAATTCAGTTCAACAGCAATATTGCAAAATGAGCGTGTCTTTAGAATTTCCGATACACAGTCTCGCACGCGGCAGATTTTTTTTTTTTTTTTTTTTTCGTATACTGTTGCCATTGCTCGCTTTGAAATTGTTGCGTTTGATAATTAAAAATTCGTTAAAGTTTTACAAAATAAGAAATAGATAATAAAACAAATTCCAAATTTCAAATTTGTGCTTCGAGATGCCCGTTTTCGAGTGGAAACGTACGTTATTCAAAATTGGATGGATCTAGGTACCGTTGCGTTATCAAAATGTGAGAAGCACACATACATTTATGCAGATTCTTCATTATTTAATTTCTTTAAATATAATACAATTAAATAATATTTAATTTCTTTAAATATTAAATTAATTATACTTTCTTTAAATATAATTATACTCTATAATATTCGGTGGCAACAATTTGAAAAGTGAACCGACATTTATAGTGAACCAACGCAAAATACCAAAACGAAATTAACACCCCTTTGGTCTAAAAATTGTTTTATTTCAGCGTAAGGGAAAGCTATGCTGGAGAAATAAAAATACAGGATCATGTGCATTTAATATTGAAATTGAATAAATGTAATTGACTACTGTGTTAGCTGTAACGGCAATTTCATCCTTTTATTGCTTTCCAGAAATCTCGAGAAGCAGAAAATGCTAGAACTGCCTCTGCGGCCGGTTAAAAAATATTTAAAGCCGGATAGAGACATCTCAACTCCACCAGTTGTTTTGTTAGCTGCTGTTGTTACTGTTACGTGTTTAAATGCGCTGTGCATTGAGTTCTATTTAATGTTTTTAGTAGTTTGGAGCATAACTACTGATTATTGCTGCGTGATATTGTGAACATTCGTAAAAATATCTCCGAAGAAAATTCAAGCGTTCGGTTATATTTTTGATAAGAATAAATTTTATTAACCTTTTATCGGACTTGTGAATTCAATCTATTACGAACTCGTACGTATGCGCTATGCAGATCCGGAGAACCTATTAAAGAATAATACAAACGAGAAAAAAGCATAATAGAGAAAGAATAAATAAAATGCAAAATATTTTAATATTTAGGTTGTGAGGTCTCATTTAGTTTATTAACCAGTTTTTATATGTTAATTTGCTTTCCTGTCCTCCTCGTTTCCCATTTTCCTGCCAGAATGTAAATTTCTAGCTCGCGTTATATTCAAATGAGGTAGAAAGTAGATAGTATTTAAAGGGAGGTGTTTAGTGGGTAGAATCAGAGCATGCTCTTCCTGCTGAAGGCCACGTTGATAATTTGATTTTTTTATAGTATTTCTGCGGCGTTGCATTATTCTCGCCATTAGGCTTGTCAACCGGACTTTAGGTCAAAGCCAACTTGCGCATTACTCTATTTGTGTAGCCGCTACGCTAACTTACTTAGTTAAGTCAAAGTCAAATTCATTATCTTTGATTTAAGCCATAAATGTTGGCTTCTGTAAGCACAGGGGGGGGCTTCTGGCAATTTTTATTTGAGTTAAATAAAAGGGTCTTTTACACTCTTCTCCTGTCTCTGTGGTACTTTACAAGACATAGTGATAATTCACTTTTAAGTCTTAAAACGTTTCGTGCATTTATTGTTAAAAAAAAAAAAAAAAAAAAAAAACACGAGATGTTGTACGGTTTTAAGAAGAGCATTAAATTTCTAATACGGTTTTATGGGCAATATGAATAAACTATTTTTCCTTAAGAGCTCCCGGAAGTCATCCTTCCACCTAAGCACATAGCCGGCGAGTGTTTACTACAACCAACTCAACGAATATATTAATATATAATATAGTTTGAGATTACTCTTATTTTTTTAACATATTATGGCGTTATTTATCATAAAACAAAAGATATAGCACTAACAAAGATTAGTAGTTCACTGATTTTTTACACTTGAACATAAAAAAAGATAAAGGCATGTGCCTTAGAAAATCACTTTTTAATATTGTTGCGTTATTTTCTGACACCAGTTGTTACGTTATTTTCTTCCTTCACGTTCGTACGGGGTTCGCGCGGATTTGGAGTGAATAATGACGACAGCACTTGATGGAATATCGAAACACACTTTATTTAGTTAATATTAATCAGGACAGCTCCAAAGTCACGTTTTACCGTCGTCGAAGATCTACTATACACTCTCTGAAACAATCAGCGACACAGCCTTCAGGTTATCAGGCTATAACGGTGGAAACAGCTTCACTGCAAAGCACCAGAGTGCAGCTCCCCACTCTGCTTGGTCGTTCTCGGAACTCCACGTACTCACGAGACTCTCCACGCTACAACTCGCGATGCACTCGACGATACACAGAGCACAGCTCCCGACTCTTCGGTTCAATTGTTCCCGGAGCTTAACACAGTCTCTCGAGGATGTACTAACCGCGATACACTAAGAGACTGTAATATCTTGTTATTTAATAAATAAATATAATTATTGTTGAAGTGGCAACGCAGTATTTGTATTAAACCGTTACTCTGCAACGTGAGATATTGTTTTAAAGAAGATTCAAATTCTGAAGGTTTTACCAGCTAGGAGTAGTATGAAAATTTTGCCACTTAAGAATTGTATAAAATTTGTCTATCACCGTGAATTAGAAATAAAATTTATGTTTAAAATTTATGTTCTACTAAGAAGATTGTCTGTTTTGTAAATTACTGAAAAATACATTACAAGACTCTTCGATGCACTCGACGACCCACTCGGCACTCGCTGACTGACTGTCAACTCGATTGATTCCGCACGACCTAACTCCAGACAGTTAACTATCTCGCACTCACCAGCAGTGTTTATATAGCTTTCGGCTTGTGTTCGAGAACATTCTGGGCTGAATCGGTATTAATCCGCTTCAAAAATTCCAGAAGTTTCAGAAGTTCTTCGTTCCAGAAGGTTCTCCATCCGTCCATGGTATACCGCCAATTTTGTCGCCAGATGGGTGATTTCTCGCCAAATGTGGCCGCCCTGCCGTCCTTTGCCATTTGCAACCCTAAAAACTGCTTTGCGGGGAAGCTTCTTTACCGCGCCTGGACATTTTGCAACAATAATATTAACCGTTTCTGGGAGTTAAAATTCGAAATGAGAGTGGCACCTATCCTCCCTTGGAATAGTACATTATACCTATAATCAGGGCTTAAATTCAGATGGAGATCAGTTGAGCCACTTCTTAGCTTCTAAGTGGACTTATAGTTCCAGCCGATGCCCCAAATAAGACATGGTCCAATATTTTGATTCTTTTTAAGTATTTAAAATAAATTTAATAATTTATTATATTTCTCTTTATCTTTTTACATTTCTCCTAATTTAAATTTAATTATTTAATTATTTTAATTTTTAGCTATTTTATTCATTTATTTTTCTTTTGTTCCTCACAGTACACTTCTAATTTCAGAAATTAAGCCCTGCATCTTATACAAGTAGTCAATACCTGGATGAACATTGATACACCAATGTGAAGAATTAAACTAATATGTTCATCTGTTAGAAGAGACGTAGATTTTCAAATAGTTCTTACCAATGTGAAGAATTAAACTATTAATATGTTCATCTGTTAGAAGAGATGTAGATTTTCAAATAGTTCTCTTCAAATGGTTAAAAAAAATGCTGTTTACAAGAATAAGCAGGACTGATTACTATTATTAGTTTGATTACTGCCTAATTCCATAAGACCTGAACCCAGAGCCACGAATCACTCTACCGTGACTCAAAAAAGTATTGGAATGTAAAAACATTCAAATGTTTAGTGACAAAAATTCAGCCATTATTCCAAAGCTAAATATTTTTCATTGTTTTCTGTATGTAAATACTATGTTAAATTCATTAATTATTTATAAATTTAGCATAGTATTGTAGAAACATTAGGATTTTTTTTGGAGGGCGGAGAGATGAAAAATTAGCTACCGCCTTCGCCGGGAATCGAACCATGGAGCTCTGGAATACTGGCACAGAGGGTAGAACCACTACACCACGAAGGCATGCTAGGAAAATGGGAGAAATACCTTATATAATTCCCTTTTTAAAGGGCGACTGGGGTTTTTAGGGGACCCAATCGCCAAATCCTGGGTGTGGAGAGTCATCAACCACAACACTTTTAGTTCGGGCGCGACTGTAGAGACATTAGGTTAAAGCCGAAAGCAGGAAATATGAAAAATTAGCAAACGCTTTCGCTGGGAATCTAACCACGGAAGTCTGGAATACCGAGTATAAAATAACTCGAATGAATAAATGAGATATTTTAAATACCTTGCCTTTAAATGCGAAATCAAGTTAAAAAAGAATTCTAGGATTGAGGTACAAATGTTATAAAGAGCCAATTCTGGCATGTTTGCTCTTATAAAACACGCGGAAGATGGTTTTAAAACCTGAAAAGATGTAGTATAAAGTTTAGGAGCTACTTTGTTAGTGTGAATCGAAGAACTTCAGATTTCTTTTGATTCAAGCAAATTTACAATTTTCCTTTGGAATCGTGAAAAATCTGAGGAGAAAGTAGCTGAACTATTGAATTTAAAATAAAATATACTATTCAATTTAGCTTTGAGATACTACAAAATAAATTTTCTTGAAAACAAACCACGGAAAAGGCAATCAAGGAAATTCACTGAACGTGAAGAAAAGTGGATTCTTAGAAATATTATTTATAAATCTAAAACCAGTTAAGTCAGATTTTCTTTAGACGTCCAACAAATGTTTAGCAAGTCTTTCAGAGCTATCTTCAGAAAATATATAACATTTATTGCAGAATAGCTCACATATATTTCTCAGTAAAGCGAATTGAAGGGTATGATCATAATTCCTTAAACCCTGTTAGTTGCCTTGAACTAAAAAGCATCAGCTTCACTTAATTCTGTCATTATTACCATGAATAATGATTAATGAGCACAAATAACTTCAACAAGCCACTTAACCAGCAAAATTTCCACTTGTCTTTCTAACGTCATGCAGACGATTTGCAGTACTAAAAGTTCGTTAAATGCAGTTCTAAAGCATATAGTTACAACGGTAGGGTAAGAACTGCGCGAAATTTGATCGAAGATCCCTGTCCCTCTCTTATCTAATCCACGAACTGCCGGACGTTTCATGTCCTCTCTTTCTTTCCCAAGAAGATTGGGTGCTACAAAAAGTCATTTATCGCCATTAATGGGACATTTTATTGAGACTGCAAGCCTTTATTTTCGTTTATCAATAATGTAAAAATTGTGCATGCAAAACAAATATTAATTTAAAGCCTGGTGTGTGCTAAAGTAAAAATAAATTTCTTTTACACTCATTTTAAAGTTTTATGATGCTTAAAGAAATAATGAGCCAGATCTTTTTTATTCTCTGTAAGAATTAAAAACTTTCCAAACTGTAGATTTTAGTCGCTGATATATATACACTGTCTCAAAAAAGTGATGGGACACTTGTGCTTTACAAAAGGAAACTGTAGTAAAATAAACTTAAAAAACAGTAAAAAATTTTTGTGGGTGTGTTTCATACTTAAATTTAGTAACAATTATTACATAACATACATTTTCTCAAAATATTAAAATAGTAATGTAATAAAAATACAATTGTTTAGAACGGAGCAAAAAATGGCTCACGTAAGGGATGGGACACTTACTTCCATCAAATATTTATCCAAAAATTTTACTTCTTAAAATGTTTTAATATTTTGTTGGATTTCCGTTTACTTTTAAAACGTGATTTAATCTTCTTGGGATGGATTCGACTAATTTTTTTGTGATTTCTGGAGTGATTTTACCCATTCTTCTTGAAGCATTGATTTTAATTGTTGTTTTAGAGAAATGGTGTGTTTGCGAATTCTTGATTCCAATTCTTGCCAAATATTCTCTATGGGATTTAAGTCTGGAGATTGTGGTGGTGTTTTTATTATTTCAGTACAGTTATACAGCAGCCAGAGTCTAACGTTCAAAGCAGTGTGCTTGGGGGTCATTGTCCTGGTAGAATTTAAAATCGTTATGAAGGGTCAATTTTAGTGCTGAAGATTTCAAATTTTGATTTAAAATGTCAATATACTTGTCCTGATCCATTATACTGTCAATAAAAACAAGATTACCAACTCCAGCGGACGACATACACCCCCATACCATAACTCCTCCTCCACCATGTTTTACTGTTGGCATCAAGTTCTGTTTGCGAAATTCTTTCCTGGGTTTTCTCTACACCAAGATTCTACCGTCAGAACCAAATATATTAAATTTACTCTCATCAGCAAATATAACTTCATTCCAGTAATCAGAATTCTTATTTGTGGAGGATTTTACGAAAGCCAGTCTGAGGTTTCTATTCTTTTCACTCACGAAGAATTTTTTCCTGGCTGCTCTACCGTGATATGCAGCAGATCGAATTACTCTTCTTAAAGTCTCAGCGTTAACAATTACTCTATATAATGCTTGTAAATCAGCAGCAACTTTAGGAGCACTCATTCTTGGATTTTTTTTTAAATATTTGGAACGATAATTCGCTTCATTCCATTGGATAGCTTTGATGGTCGGCCAGGTCTTCTTTCATCCTGAATCATATGATTCTTTTTATATCGTTTAATGATATTGAAAACTGTTGAATGACTCAAGTTAACTGTTTGAGCAGTTTCTCTAATAGAATTTCCACGTTCAATATGCAAATTAATAACTAATTTTCGAATTTCAGGCAAAGTTTCTTTTCGTTTAGCATTCATGGCTGCACATAGCTAAAAAACACAAAAATTCGAAAACAAACTGGAGAGAAAGACTGCAGACGATTTTATAAATGATTGCCAATTGCTTTTGAGTAAAAATAAAAAACGCAAAAAATATTTTTATTGTAGTACGTAGTAGTATGTAATGGTGTCCCGTCACTTATGTGAGCCATTTTTTGCTCCGTTCTAAACAATTGTATTTTTATTAAATTAATATTTTAATATTTTGAGAAAATGTATGTTATGTAATAATTGTTACTAAATTTAAGTATGAAACACACCCACAAAAAATTTTTACATGTTTTTTAATTTATTTTATTACAGTTTCCTTTTGTAAAGCACAAGTGTCCCATCACTTTTGTGAGACACTGTATTTATCCAAAAATTTTACTTTTTAAAAGGTTTTAATATTTTATTGGATTTCCTTTTCCTTTTAAAACATGATTTAATCTTCTTGGGATGGATTCCACTAATTTTTTTGTGATTTCTGGAGTGATTTTACCCCATTCTTCTTGAAGCACCGATTTTAATTGTTGTTTTGAAGAAATGGTGTGTTTGCGAATTCTTGATTCCAATTCTTGCCAAATATTCTCTATGGGATTTAAGTCTGGAGATTGTGGTGGAGTTTTTATTATTTCAGTACAGTTATACAGCAGCCAGAGTCTAACATTCAAAGTAGTGTGCTTAGGGTCATTGTCCTGGTAGAATTTAAAATTGTTATGAAAGTTCAATTTTCGTGCTGAAGCTTTCAAATTTTGATTTAAAATGTCAATATAGTTGTACTGATCCATTATGCTGTCAATAAAAACAAGATTACCAACTCCAGCGGACGACATACACCTCCATACCATAACTCCTCCTCCATCATGTTTTACTGTTGGCACCAAGTTCTGTTTGCGAAATTCTTCCCTGGGTTTTCTCCACCCCAAGATTCTACCGTCAGAACCAAATATATTAAATTTACTTTCATCAGCAAATATAACTTCATTCCAGTAATCAGAATTCTTATTTATGTTGGATTTTGCGAAAGCCAGTCTGAGTTTTCTATTCTTTTCACTTACGAAGAATTTTTTCCTGGCTGCTGTACCGTGATATCCAGCAGATCGAATTACTTTTCTAATAGTCTCAGGATTAACAATTACTCCATATAATGCTTGTAAATCAGCAGCAATTTTAGGAGCACTCATTCTTGGATTTTTTTTAATATTTCGAACGATAATTCGCTTTATTCCATTGGATAGCTTTGATGGTCGGCCAGGTCTTCTTTTATCCTGGATCATATGATTCTTTTTATATCGTTTAATCATATTGAAAACTGTTGAATGACTCAAGTTAACTGTTTCAGAAGTTTCTCTAATAGATTTTCCACGTTCAATATGCAAATTAATAACTAATTTTCGAATTTCAGGCAAAGTTTCTTTTCGTTTAGCATTCATGGCTGCACATAGCTAAAAAACACAAAAATTCCAAAACAAACTGGAGAGAAAGACTGCAGACGATTTTATAAATGATTGCCAATTGCTTTTGAGTAAAAATAAAAAACGCAAAAAATATTTTTATTGTAGTACGTAGTAGTATGTAATGGTGTCCCATCACTTATGTAAGCCATTTTTTGCTCCGTTCTAAACAATTGTATTTTTATTAAATTAATATTTTAATATTTTGAGAAAATGTATGTTATGTAATAATTGTTACTAAATTTAAGTATGAAACACACCCACAAAAAATTTTTACATGTTTTTTTTTAATTTATTTTATTGCAGTTTCTTTTTGTAAAGCACAAGTGTCCCATCACTTTTGTGAGACACTGTATTTATCCAAAAATTTTACTTTTTAAAAGGTTTTAATATTTTGTTGGATTTCCTTTTCCTTTTAAAACATGATTTAATCTTCTTGGGATGGATTCTACTAATTTTTTTGTGATTTCTGGAGTGATTTTACCTTATTCTTCTTGAAGCACCGATTTTAATTGTTGTTTTGAAGAAATGGTGTGTTTGCGAATTCTTGATTCCAATTCTTGCCAAATATTCTCTATGGGATTTAAGTCTGGAGATTGTGGTGGAGTTTTTATTATTTCAGGACAGTTATACAGCAGCCAGAGTCTAACATTCAAAGTAGTGTGCTTAGGGTCATTGTCCTGGTAGAATTTAAAATTGTTATGAAAGTTCAATTTTCGTGCTGAAGCTTTCAAATTTTGATTTAAAATGTCAATATAGTTGTACTGATCCATTATGCTGTCAATAAAAACAAGATTACCAACTCCAGCGGACGACATACACCTCCATACCATAACTCCTCCTCCATCATGTTTTACTGTTGGCACCAAGTTCTGTTTGCGAAATTCTTCCCTGGGTTTTCTCCACCCCAAGATTCTACCGTCAGAACCAAATATATTAAATTTACTTTCATCAGCAAATATAACTTCATTCCAGTAATCAGAATTCTTATTTATGTTGGATTTTGCGAAAGCCAGTCTGAGTTTTCTATTCTTTTCACTTACGAAGAATTTTTTCCTGGCTGCTGTACCGTGATATCCAGCAGATCGAATTACTTTTCTAATAGTCTCAGGATTAACAATTACTCCATATAATGCTTGTAAATCAGCAGCAATTTTAGGAGCACTCATTCTTGGATTTTTTTTAATATTTCGAACGATAATTCGCTTTATTCCATTGGATAGCTTTGATGGTCGGCCAGGTCTTCTTTTATCCTGGATCATATGATTCTTTTTATATCGTTTAATCATATTGAAAACTGTTGAATGACTCAAGTTAACTGTTTCAGAAGTTTCTCTAATAGATTTTCCACGTTCAATATGCAAATTAATAACTAATTTTCGAATTTCAGGCAAAGTTTCTTTTCGTTTAGCATTCATGGCTGCACATAGCTAAAAAACACAAAAATTCCAAAACAAACTGGAGAGAAAGACTGCAGACGATTTTATAAATGATTGCGAATTGCTTTTGAGTAAAAATAAAAAACGCAAAAAATATTTTTATTGTAGTACGTAGTAGTATGTAATGGTGTCCCATCACTTATGTGAGCCATTTTTTGCTCCGTTCTAAACAATTGTATTTTTATTAAATTAATATTTTAATATTTTGAGAAAATGTATGTTATGTAATAATTGTTACTAAATTTAAGTATGAAACACACCCACAAAAAATTTTTACATGTTTTTTTTAATTTATTTTATTGCAGTTTCTTTTTGTAAAGCACAAGTGTCCCATCACTTTTTTGAGACACTGTATATATATCACAGTTTTGAATAGTAAAATTGATAGATTAATGACATACATAAAACTGATACATAATCAACCTATCAAATATCAGATTATCAGATTTGTAGCGCACCTTAAATAAGTTTCTTGTCTAGATAAATATTAACAAATCTTCTTAGATTGCAGAATGGTTTTAACTTTCAAATTTACCATTTTAGGTAAACAGTTCTAATTTAATTAAAAACATTCTTCTTATTAAATCTAAAAATTGGACGTCTTAAGTCGTTTTAAATTCACACTAATATTATTGCAATATATTCCCGTTATAAGCTTTCCATTTTTAGTCATTGAAGTTATTTTAAGGTTATTTAACTTTCTTACAAATTCCATATTTTAATACTAGAAACGTTTAAATAATTATTCTGTTTTCCACCTGATGTACTTTGGCATATATTTAATTTCTAATACACATTTAATTAATAAATTGATAATTATGAGAGTCTGCAGAATTTTCATAATTAACAAAAAAAAAAATTCAAACTCCTTTATATTCATATCCTGGGATTTTCAATTCCCTTTTAATCCATTCCTTTTTCACATATTGTTGTACAGTACTCAAGTTTTCATGTATGTAGAATTTATATATTTTGTATT
Organism: Stegodyphus dumicola; assembly: GCF_044657685.1. NCBI lineage: Eukaryota > Metazoa > Arthropoda > Arachnida > Araneae > Eresidae > Stegodyphus > Stegodyphus dumicola. The sequence goes on from NC_140779.1 coordinate 15,217,168, forward strand.
GTATTTATGCCAATTTATATTTAAATGATATTTTTACAAATTCGTGCATCATAGAAAGTGATAATAAGTTACAAGCTGAAGATTAAGCTTTGCCAAGATGTTTCTAACACTTTGGCAAAGCTTAATCTTCAGCATGTAGCTTATTTTCTAACCTAGTGTCAGGCTGAATTATTTGTAAAATTAATTATTTGAAATTATTTGTTAACAAAGATGGTCGCTAAATCACGCTAATAATATTTCCTAACTGTTGTAATTTATAATGCAACGACTTCATGCGATTTATGATATAATTCATTTATAATTTTTTCAGCAGTATTGAAGGTAATAGTAGATACTGATAATGTTATACATTTAGATTACAATGATTTAGATTGCCATTGCCTTCTTCACACATGCTTTTATGCTACATTCCTAATATTTCATAATGGCATACAGGTAAGTTTAACTCATTCATTAAACATGTAAATCTCTAATTCAGCCCACTTTTGTTCTTACGTGTGCTGTATCTTCTATTTTCTTTAATATATTGTTCAGCCTAATTTCAAAAGGTCTTATGATCAACCAGAAAAGTCACTAAACATTGGTAGTTCGACCCGAGTTTCTAGTCCCAGTGATCCCCCAGCTCTTTCTCTTTTTTTTTTTTTTTTTACTTATTTACTGTATAAAAATGTAGCGTAAATTTTTTCATGAAGTAAAAATACTTTTTTAATTTATTCTTTAAAAATATTGCAAAACTTTTCACCTTAGCATATCTTTTTACAAATCCCTCTAATAAGAAAAAATAATGAAAGAAATTAACTCGGTTTCGGTGATTGATACCCCTGTGCAAATTATATGCAACATTTTCCAAAAGCATAGAGTTTATATTATATATAAAAAAAATTAAGAATTATTTCTCCATCTAATTTTCTTAGCATGTTTATTCCAGAATTTTCTTTTCACACTTAACTTTATGAGTTTCCTATAATCATTCAATTTCTCTAGCTATGGCAACTTTGCATACCTTCTGACAAGTAGTCATGTTTTTAACCACTGTTTGTTTAATTCCTGTTAACTATCAGTATATTATTCATTTGTTTCACAAGTGCAAATATTTATTTTATAAGCTGGGTGTTTTCGTGGTTTTCCCCATGTGTAACGTGTATACGAGCCAGTTTCCCTTAGAAAGTCCTCCACGAAGGCATCCCTCCTCTTAGGCAGATAGCCCTCGAGGCTTTGCCATAATCACACACACACACACAATTATTTTATAAGCATATCTACGTAAAATAGCAGTAAAACTTCAGTTATGCGGAGCTCCTGATCGATTGCTTATTTTAGATTGAATGAAATTAAGCTTAATTTTGCTGCTAATTAGCTTGTTATTAATTTAATTATACGGTTCTAATTAATCATGTGTTCAGATATTTCCAAGTATATTACACAACGTTTGCATCCCAATTTTTAATTTTTGGTTAAAAAATAAGTTTTTTTTTATTGAGGAGCCTGATTGATTATATTAATTTGCAGTACTGTTTACTTAATTCTTTTCTTTTAGATAAATTTTAGGAAAAACATCTTAGCATAATAATTTAAATTTATTTACAATTTATACGTCAGTGTTAAAACGCAACGTAATGTTGTTATAATAGATTTATAATAATAACATAATTTGTTATAATAGATTTCATGCTAAGCTTTTTTTTTTAATTTAACTATTAATTTCTGCAAATATTTACATGATTACTTTAACTAACAAAAAATATTTCTAGCACACTTTGATACGGAAAAATCTTTTGCACGCCACTGAGCTGTACAAAATTTTCCGGTCTAGTTCAGACATCTTGACTATTATTGATGTAATTTATAAAAAGTATAATTGGTATGCTTTACAAGTATTTGATTTATAATATTTTTGTTATATAATATTTTTGCTCTTTCCTCTAATATTGTAATTAATGAAAGATGTTTGTAATGCTAATATGCACGTTTACCAATACCTTTTATTTTCTTCGTTAGCTCTCCCATTTATTACTGTTATTCAAGTAATTAGCCTGCTTGTTAGATATTCTTTACTTGCTCTTGTGATTGTGATATGTAATTGTATTTCTTTACTTTTATTTTCCTTTTGGCTACAAATGCCTTCGAAAAGTAAAATTGTAATCCTGTAGGCAAAGGGGGGAAGAAATTGTGATTGGCGCAGTTGGACTATACCAAGACAAGGGGGGGGGATTTTCATTAGCGCAGTTGGAGTACACCCAATTACAACATAGTATTAAATATCAATAAATGCCTCACCTGGGGAACCAATTTTTTGTGACCATAAATGGCGCATTTCCGGATCGACTTTTTCTAACAAAAAATAAATTAGCCAAACATCTCTAGACGAAGCCTTTTCGCCAAGAGATTTTAATCCACGGACGACTTCATCAGATGTATTAGACAGTTTTCTTAGATTAACAGAATCAGCGTTAGTAATTCTGGGTTGCTCAAGAAATGTTCTTGACAAGCGACATGACAATTTGACTTTTTCTATCATAGCGATTTGGTGAATCAAGCGACAAAATATCTCATAGACGTCATATCATAAGAATGAGATCATCAAAGAAACGTATCATTTCTAAATATCAACATATGAGCCATAGTATGAAATTAGCGCAGCTTCGAAGAGATCAAGCTTCAGAAAAAAAAAAAAAAAAAGATGGTCCATCATATAGAAGTGGACTTTCTATATGACATTTAGAAAGTACGCAGATTCTGAGAAAAAATATATTTTTCTTTTATTGTCATTTTAACAATATTTTATTTTCATAATAATACTTTAATGCGATTATCTCAGAACTTTTTTTCAGATTTTGAAAACATTTAAAATGCTAAGGTTTTAATTAAAAGTTAGAGAAGTTCAGAATTTTAGGAATTCGGCTATATTTGCAAATGGAAATAAATTTAATATTTTGGTAATGATTAACCCTTTCTGGCACGCTACCTTTTAAATAAAGTCTAAGTTTTGATTTAAAAAAAAGGTAGGCAGTTTAATTAGGCCTAGAGGAGTACACAAGTAAAATTTTGTGAAGATATCAGTTCTCGTTTTAATTCTGTGGGTGTGCCTAGAGTGGCACACTGATTGAATAGAGCTTCGAAAAGAGTGCTGAAACGAGCATTGTTGTCAATTAACTGACCGATGAGATGCGGAGAAACAAAGACTACAGACATTCAGTTGTCCTAGATGATCGGTGAGCCCGGTCTGGGCACACCTAGGGTTCGTCGTTTGATTTTAGGCAAGATTTCAAGGTAAAAATTTAAAATTAATATAGAATAAGGAGATTAGCATACAGCCAAAAAATAACATAGAAATTTCTTTTCAAACAATTCTTTTTATACCCTAAAAAAAACCTGGAAGATTTCTCTGAAAAATGAGGGTCTTAAGAAACTAAACATGGCTAAAATATATGGACTGGTTTGTGTCGAGCTGCCGTCTACTATAAATAAAGAAAGTTCCGAGTAACCTATAGTAACCTATAAATCCTTTTTCATTCATGTTTTCTGTGCGTACAGAAGGAAATTTTTAGGTGTGTCCAGACCGGACACAAAGGGTTAAAAACAAATGTGCCACAAAAGGATTAAAAACAAATGATGGGGCGAAAGTAGAATGCTGAACTTCAGCTGAATAATGTTAACTGCATCAGTAAAATGGTGGAGGTAGCCATATGGTTTGGGGCTATATCAGTATTTGCGACTTTTAAATTTTACATTTTATTGACCGCAAAATTGACAGTTTTGTGTTTTTGAACATTTCAAAGCAAAATCTGAAATACAGCGAGCAAAGAATGGGCATAGTGTTGCAATGAAACTTTATCAAGATGAAGTATAAGTGTCATATTTGCAAACTATGGACTTTATATACTTATCATCATATACTCAAAATGCTTTAGTCTAGACTTCAATTTTTTTCCTGCATGTTCGGGGTCATTTGCAAGGCAAAATTAATGAAAAAAGAATTTCCATCAGAAACAGCCTTGAAAACTCACTACAAAACTGGAAAAATTAGAAGCAGATCTCAATTAAAATCTTAGAAATCCACGCCTAAAAGACTCCAGGAATTATGAAAAGAAGCGGTGGCCCAATACATTATTTCAGCAATTTTACAGAACTTTTTTAATGCGTTTTTGTGCCCTAAAACTTTCTTGATTATTACTTTCTCGTTTGTGCAGAAGTGTAAAATTTAATATTTATTTAGCTTTATTTCTAATTAACTATAATTAATTTTAAGGTTTTTCGATTTTGTTCACCTGTAAGATATGGCATGTAATAAAAGTACTTTGTTTAAATTAATTATTTAATTATTATTTCAAAAACGTGTCTGATATTGTTTTGTCTAATACTTCTTTGACTCACTGTAAACGATTTCATGAAATCAAAGAAAGTAAGCTTTTGTCTTGAAAGAAAATTGTGCCTAACTTACTGTCTCAATTGGGTCTTGGCAATAAATGTTACAGAGAGTTAAATGAATCAAACTGAATCCTTTGAAACGTTTGGATAAGAATCTGAATTAATATACTTCTTGCAAAACGTTAATAAATCATTCCCTATGGAAGCTTACTTCATGTCAGTATTATTTAAGATCTCGTTTAGTTCCATCTGCACACTTATTAGGAACATTAGCAACATCCAAATGCGTCTGAAACCTAATTCATTTTTGCTTCATAAATCCCTAAATCCAAAACTTTCTAGCCCAAGGGGCTATTAATTTCGTTTTGGCACTTTGCGTTGAAAACTTTAACTTTTCAAATTGTTGCCACCAAATATTATCACCTTGTGTTATATTTATATTTAAAGAAATTAAATAATGAATAATCTGCATAAATGTATGTATGTTTCTCGCATTGTGCAACGGTACCTAGAACCATCAAATTTTGAATAACATAATCTTCCATAGAACATGGGCATCTGGAATCCCAAATTTAGAATTTGCTTTATTACCTACTTCATATTTTATAAATCTTTAACGAATTTTTTATTAACAAATTCAACGATTTCAAAGCGAGCAATGGCAACACTGTACGAAAAAAAAATTTTTCTCCAGCGCGCGAGACTGTGCGAGTTCTAAAGTTATGTTCATTTTAAAATTATTTTACGATATTGCTGTTGAACTGAATTTTATGAGTTAAGTGTGAAGAACTTGATATTTACGGTATTTACGAGTATTTACTAAACTGCAGTCCATCGAATATTGACTGATTGCTTTAACTGTTGAAACACTAGTAATTTCTTTCGTTTTATACCTGCATTTAAGTTTACATTAATTTTGCCTTTCCTTTATGTGTTATGTAAATTCTGCTAAAAAGCTTTCCTAACAAAATCTTTCAATAAAGGCGTAGTCTCCTGAAACATGACAATTGTTTTCTTTGCCTTTTTTCACTCAACAAAATTATTAAGTTTTAGCAAGGACACTCGTAAATGTTTCAAAATTAAATTAATCTTAGTTCAAGAACGAAAGTTTTAAAAATCAGGCAAATTTAAAAAATGCGAACATTTTTACCAATTCATCAAAATCCATTCGTTATTTCAAGATGGGTAAGTTCTAAGCCCGTTTACTGATTTACTCCGGAAAATACTGTAGGTATTATAAAAGAGATTAAGATTTAAAAAGAATAATCTGAAAGCTTTCAGATTTTACATTACGCCTAAAGGGACGTTTTTACTTCCCTGCACGATGTAAAAAGGAAGTATTGTAATCGCGAAAAGTTTCAGGCAACATATTTCAACGAAAATATGCATTTTGACCGCTATCGAATGCAATTTAACGATGCTTTCGCGTGATATCTGTACGTAAGGACAGAATAAAAGACTCTTTTCCTCAAAAAAAAAAATTATAAAACTGCTTTAAAATTAATTCTGAAGAGAATTTTTCGTGGCGTCTGTACGAACGTATGTACGTACGTATCTCGCATAACTCAAAAACGAGTAGCCACAGAATGTTGAAATTTTATATATAGGACTGCTATAACATGTAGACGTGCACCTCGTATTTTGGTTTCAATCGGCCGCGCCAAACGTATATAAATATATTTATATAGTATATATCCACTCTATTACCCGGTTCAGTGATCTCAGTTTCTTTACTCTTATATGTTTGTAAATTGTACATTTTTTGCTTTTAAAATGATTGAATTGTGTTTTTTTTACCTTCCGGTTAAGGATTTTATGCCTTTAGTAAATCTGTGTGCAATATTTTTAGAATTATCAGCAATTTTAAAGTTGTTTAAGTGCGGTTAAGTTTTAAATAACATGGCGGACATAGTTGTTTACATTTGAAACAGCAGAATTGTAGATTTGTTGCCGATCTAGAGAGACTAAGCTTCGCAGCACAAAAATAACGCCTTCATTAATCGTATTATTGCGAATTAAATCATGCTTAATCCTTTCTGGGATTTTTTCGAGGAAATAAAGTGTTTAAGATTTACTTCGTAATTTTTAATGCAGATATTTTGAGATTTTATGTATTTTTGCCTTGTCGCGAAGTGAGAACTGAATTAATTAAATGAGAAATACTAAATCGTCTGTGAAAAACTGTTTCTTTTCTGTTTTGTTTGCTTAATTTCTTTCATACATCGTTTTAGCTTTATTATAGTATTTGAATAGAACAGGTGGCAACGATAATTCTTCAAATGATATAAATTTTGTGCATTCAGAGTGTCATTATAGTAAACAAATATAGTGAATTTTAAAGAGTGCATTTATTCTATTGTGGTTTATGCGCTGTCGACGAAGTTGATTTAACTCAATCCAATCAATTTAAATGAAATTCAAGAAAAAAATGCGTATAATTTAATATTCCGTACAAGGAAGTCATGTGGTGTACACATCAGATTTTTTGAATTTTGTTTTAATGTAATGTTTTAATATTTGGGCGTTTTAACCTTTATTTATTAAATATCATGTTCTTCGTACTTAAGACATAAAATTCAGCTCACCAGTAATATCGCAAAATAATTTTAAAATCAACATATCTTTAGAATTTCCGATACAAGTCTCGCGCGATGAAAATATTCCCCCCCCCATACACTCTTTTAGTTTTGAAATCATTGGGTTTGATAATCAAAAATTCATTAAAGTGTTGCATAATATGGAATCGATAATAAAACAAATTCCAAATTAAGGCTTCCAGATGCCTATATTCTGTAGAGGATTACTCAAATTCTGTAGAGGATTATTCAAAATTTGATGGCCGTTGTTTTATCACAAGGCGAGAAACATACATACATTCATGCAAATCAGGGCTTAACTTCTCAATGTAGGAGTACCAGAGCCCTATTAATTTCTAAGATTGGAAGTATCGGAGCCCTATAGAAGACCTTTGGGATAACAAACAAAATCATTAATAGTTAAAAAACTAAATCATTTATTATTAAAATAATTAAGGGGTATCAGAAACCCCTATACCGACAATGCTAAATTGGCCATTTTCGATGTACCTTTTCTCAAAATCTGCTGTAGTTACAAGCTTGAAATTTTTTCTGTAATTAAAGTATACCTATCTGATTATACTGAAATGGGCTTTTGAAACATTTTGAAGTTTAAAGTAAATTACAGAATATTTTGTTAGGCATAGTAAAATTTAGTACTTTTCTCACACAAAAAAATTTTTTTTTAAATTGTTTTCTAAGTTTATTACAAAAAGCTCATTTCAGTAAATATTAGGGAACCTAATAAATAAGCCATAAAAAGTTTAGATACCTGTGAGCAGTAGTTCCTGAGAAAAGGTACATCGAGTATAAAAAAATCACGTTTGGAGAAAAACGCGTTTTTATGTAAAAATCCTCATTGATCCAAAGCAGTAGATGACAAATTAAAACTAGATTTTTTTACAGTTCTAATTTTCACAGAGATTAAAGAAGGGTATTTTTAGAAAGATAAAAGTGTAGAGATTTTGAAAATGCAAAAATCCGAAATCACAACGTTTTGAAGATTTTAGGGTTCCAACACCCCTTAAATAATTGAAATTAAAATTTCGTAAAATGCAAAGAAATAAATTAAAATTTAATAAGCAATTTTTTGTATAATTTTATTACTAAAAATAAAATTTCCAGGATCACATTTCTTCTTCAATTGTTGTTCAGCTACATAAAGGAAGTGCCGCAGCTTTCTTGTTTAGGGCTCCGGCTAGAATTATAAATTATCCTCAAAGTAATTATCCTCAATTTAAGCTCTGATGCAGATTCTTCATTATTTAATTTCTTTAAATGTAACACGGGGCGATAATATTTGTTGGCAACAGTTTGAAAATTAAAACGGACATCTGAAGTTTTTAACGAAAAATGCCAAAACGAAATTAATAGCCCTTCTGGGCTAATACCCTTTGGGTTAAAAAAAAAAAAAAAACTTTCATAAGAGAACTGCAAGTAGTTAACGTTTAGTTTTAAAACTGCCGCGTAGAGAGCGATCTTTCGCCAAGTGCGGATTCCTCTCTGTCTTTCCTTCATTGATACGGTGCGTACCACGAGCCAGGAGAGAGAAGAACGGAGCGAACGCGAGCGAGGATGAAAGCAATTTTCTAGGATTGAGATTATGTGACACATCGCGTCCTATTGACGCGTGGGCGGTGCAAGGGGGCAGCGAGATTTGGATGACATTGCCCTTTCCTCCCCCCTTCCACCCAAGGGAAATGGCTGTTCTAGAATTCCATTCACTTCCGAAGTGCAATGGAACACCCCTCTCTTCCTTCCTCCACCCTGTAATGGAGTTCGCATCCTCAAGACGTTTGGGGATATTTTTTAAGAAAAAAAAAAAAAAAAAGTGTCTATTGTAAAGAATCCGGAGACTCAAATGCTTGTTCGCTTATGTGCTGGTGCTGCCGTGCGTGGCCGACGGAGCTTTTTGACCGGAAGGGCAAACAGGATTAAAATACATTTTGCTACGTCTGAAGAAGAGAAGTGTTAAATTTTAATCTGATATACCTTAGGGCTATTGGTCACTGGGAAAGCAGCCAGTTTCCTATAGATTTATATGCAGAAACGGTTTTGATCCAAATCAAAAATCTACCGTCACAGAAAAATTTAAGTATATTGAATTAGTTATGTATTAAAAAACGCAGGCACGACAGCATTTACAAAAAAATCTGAAGTGTACACCGTATGACTTCCTTGTACGAAATATTAAATTATGCAATTTTTTTCTTGCATTTCATTTAAACTTATTGGATTGAATTAAATCTACTTCGCCGACAGCGCATAAACCACAATACAATAAATGCACTCTTTAAAATTCACTATATTTGTTTACCATAACGACACTCTGGCGCTAGGTACACTTAATAGCGTTATATTTCGTTCATCTTATAACTCAGAATGCACAAAATGTATATCATTTAAAGAATTATCTAACCGTTGCCACATGTTCTATTCAAATACTATAATAAAGCTAGAACGATGTATAAAAGAATTTAAGCAAATAAAACAAAAAAGAAACAGTTTTTCACAGACGATTCAGTATTTCTCATTCAATTAATTCAGTTCTCACTTCGCGAGAAGGCAAAAATACATAAAAACTCAAAATATCTATATTAAAAATTACGAAGTAAATCTTAAACACTTATTTCCTCGAAAAAATTCCAGAAAGGAGTAAGCATGATTTAATTGGCAATAATAAATGAAGGCGTTATCTTTGTTGCTGCGAAGCTAAGTTTCTCTAGATTGGCAACAAATCCGCTATCCTGCTGTTTCAAATGTAAACAAGCAATGGCCGCCATAAAAAAAATTATTTGTCTTAGCGGCACTTAAACAACTTTAAAATTGTTGATAATGAAGATAAAAATTATTAAACTTAATGATAATAGTAGGAAATTTCGAATCCAATAAATATTTTGTTAATTGTTTGCAACAATAATAAAAACTTTAAAAAAATTCTGAATAACAATAATTACGTGTTGCCATATTAAAACAACTAAATCATGCGTCTTCTTGCAAAAGGTTAAGAAGAGCATTGCATTTTACTCATTTTGTTTACTTAATATGTAGAGTTTTGTGTTCTGAATCATTTATCGTATTTTTCGCTTAAATCTTGACTACTTTCGTTATCTCCCACCAGGACGCAAAGCAGTTAATGTACATAAGTAGAGAATTGTTGAGTTCTACAGAAAGCTGCATTAATAAAAATATTCATATAACTTTAGTGTGTATTTTATGTATACAAAGATTTATGAAAAAAAGTGTTTAATTTTAAAAAACTTAAAAAAAAAAAAAAAAAAATCTGAAAGCTTTCAGATTTTATATTACGCCTACAAGAAGGGCCTTTTTATTTTAAATAAACTTTTGTGTGTTACCTTTATTAAATATCGTGTTCTTCGCACTTAAACCATAAAATTCAAATCAGCAGCGATATCACAAAATAATGTTGCGTGCGTACGGGTTCGTTATGAAATGAATGCACAAGTCCGATGAAAAATGAACAAAAATTTATTATTATCACAACAAAAATGCTTAAATTTTCTCAAATTATCATGCAGTATTACAATATCTCACAGTAGTTTTCTTTTAACTACTCAAATGTCAATAGAACGTAATTCAAAACAGCTAAAGAACGCTAATCCGCGAATTCGCTACAATCAACAACAGTAGTTTTCTAAACAACAACAAACTAAGCAACTACTACAAACTGAGATGTTTTCCTCCTTTTATAAGATTTTAAAATCACGCGCTAGAATTTTCCAGTACTTTCTCGAAATAAAAAGAGATATTTATTTATTTAATGCACGCGCTCTTGTATTTTCAATTTCCCGGCTTAGCTTTCTTTTAATATTCGTCACGCGCTGCACTGCGCGAGAAATAAAACCATTTAATTTGTAATTGAACTAACATTAGCTTTTTAAATACCAAATTCGTAACACTGCCCCCTTCCCAAGGACTGCACGTCCCGGGCAGTACAATCCCTGGACAGGAAGCTAAACTTACAACTGTGGCATAAATGCAACTGAGGCATAAACATTACATTACAATATCAAACAATATAAACAATAAATGCAATAACTAACTTAAACAAATCAAATGCTATCAAATACTAAATACAAAACAAATACTAAATACAAATCAAATACTAAATGCAAATCAATTACTAAATACAAATCAAATACTAAATACACATTTATAAACAAAAAGGACCATGGTCTGATACTATTTACAATTATTTACATTACGTACTATGGCCATAGTAATAAGCTAACCTGTCGTAAGAGTTCGAAGACTCACGGATCCGAACCACGACGTCATTCGTGTTCAGCACTGTATATGGACCATCCGAAGGTGACTGTAATTTAGGACTCAGTCCTTTTCGTTGAATTGGGTTCCACAACCACACCTTGTCTCCTTTGTTGGATCTATGTCTAGTAGCTCTTGTGTCGCATCTGGTCTTCACTTTCTCCGTCGCCAAGTTGACTCGCTTTCGTGCAGAACGGTGCATCCCCTCAAACCGGGCCTGGGCATCTTGGATGTGTTCCTCAGGCGATGAAGGCGCATCCGTAGGGCGACTAAACAGGCGGTCACAAGGCAGACGAAGGTCTCGACCGAAGAGCTTCTGGGATGGAGAATAGCTGGTAGTCTTGCGTTTCTTTTCGACCCTGGTATGATTTCGGCAGCTTCCCGAGCTGGGTCTTTCGGACAAGGCGTCGGCATTTCCAAGTGAGGATCTCTTCTGAGGATGGATAGTCATGTCACCAGATGCTGAAAGCAGTTTGTTGTTTTTGAAGTCTAAGGAAAAATTGTATTTCCTTAAAAAGTCCAATCCGAGTATGCATGGATCTGTGATATCCGCCACATAAGCCGTGTGATGGTAGGCGGCACTTCCAAACGTGATGTTTACGTTTAACTTCCCAGTTATGTCGATCTTGTCACCAGACGCAGTCTGAAGGGTAACACAGGATGGCGTCCAAATAAGTTTATCTTTAAACTGTTCAGCTAAGTCTTTCCTAATGATGGTAACATTAGCTCCTGTGTCAATGATCATATCGCAAGGAACTCCATCGATATTCCCATTAATGGACATTCCGTTACTGTTGCCACTCACTGTATAAATTTTAAGCGCTTTAAAACAAGGTTTTTCATTATCTGGCAACCTCCGTTCCTTGATATGGTCATTAATTTGTTTCCTGCGTCGTTGCTCAGAAATTGTCTCAATTTTCGTACCCTGGGGTGTTCTGCAATTCTTTCGTACGTGGCCTTCAGTTCCACAGTTCCAGCATTTTAGTTTCTTGTCAATCCTTTTTCGTCCGAGAGCATTTAATTGTCTGTTCAACTCGTCTGTCTTATTTTCCGTGCTCTGGGGAGTTCTGCAGTTCCTTCGCACGTGGCCTCCAACACCGCAGTTACAGCACTTTAGAACTGGTTTCTTTTCACTTCTGTTCCGTCTCAAGCCACTGACTTGTCTGGTAAAATCATCTGTTTTATTTTCCGTACCTTGGAGTGTTCTGCAATTCCGTCGTATGTGACCTTCACTACCACATTTCCAACACCTTAGAGCCACTTTGTTCTCGCTCCTACTCCGTATCAAATCGTCGACTTGTCTGGCTAATTCATCTAAACGAGCCATCAGTTGATCCCCTGGCTCGTGGACTCGCACAGCTCTGACTGGGTAGCAATCTCGACGGGTGGCTTGCTGGGCTGCCTCGAATTTCATGGCGTACACTAAAGCGCTTTTCAAGTCTTTAACATCCGCCATTCGTAGAGCCTTCTGTATTTCGGGATCCCGGATGCCATCGATAAAGTACTGCAGGGACAGGATTTCCCTCATTTCTCTCGGGCACTCTGAAAAGGCGTGATGTGACAGCCTTTCAACATCCGTGGCGAGCTCCTGAAGCGATTCGGTGGGCTTCTGTTGACGAGATTTTAATTGGAGCCTACTGTAGTCTTTTAAACATTTCTCGCCGAAGCGCAGCTCCAAAGCGCCGGATAGAGCTTCGAAATCTAGCCTTTGATTTTCGGGAAGCGTCTGCAGGATATCCGCTGCGTCTGCTCTCAGAGAAGCGGCGAGATGACAGGCCTTAGCTTGGGAATCCCATCCATTCGCATCCGCAACGATAGAAAATTGTGTCCTATACACCTGCCAGGAGGTCTTCCCATCATATGTAGATAGTTTCAGAAGTGGACGAGCAGGCATTGGTAAGAATTTAAAATCATCACTCCTGCTCCCTGCGGACGCTACGAATTTCTTTAAAGTATCCATTTCTTTGGCAACTGCAGAAACTCTCTCATCAATTTGTTCTTTTACAGAAGAAACTCTTTCTTCTATTTCTTCTTTCACCGAAGAAACTCTTTCTTCAATATGTCCAACTTTATTTTCAACTGCGTCAATTCTGCCTTCCATAGCTTCAAATTTATTTTCTATTATGCAAGTAATTTCTCTTTTCATTTCTTCTTGACCAGCTTGAACGGCTTTCATTTCGTCCTTAACGGATTCCTGGCCCAATTTCATTTCTTCCTTAACGGATTCCTGGCCCAATTTCATTTCTTCCTTAAATGATGCTTGGCCAGCTTCCATCTTTTCTTGGAATGCAGCAAAAGCACTAATGAGCTGTCTCAATTGTTCTTCCATCGCTCTTGTTATTGGCATTCAAACCCCACTCCTGACACCAAAAATTGTTGCGTGCGTACGGGTTCGTTATGAAATGAATGCACAAGTCCGATGAAAAATGAACAAAAATTTATTATTATCACAACAAAAATGCTTAAATTTTCTCAAATTATCATGCAGTATTACAATATCTCACAGTAGTTTTCTTTTAACTACTCAAATGTCAATAGAACGTAATTCAAAACAGCTAAAGAACGCTAATCCGCGAATTCGCTACAATCAACAACAGTAGTTTTCTAAACAACAACAAACTAAGCAACTACTACAAACTGAGATGTTTTCCTCCTTTTATAAGATTTTAAAATCACGCGCTAGAATTTTCCAGTACTTTCTCGAAATAAAAAGAGATATTTATTTATTTAATGCACGCGCTCTTGTATTTTCAATTTCCCGGCTTAGCTTTCTTTTAATATTCGTCACGCGCTGCACTGCGCGAGAAATAAAACCATTTAATTTGTAATTGAACTAACATTAGCTTTTTAAATACCAAATTCGTAACAATAATTTTAAAAGAGCATATCTTTAGAATTTCCGATACACAGTCTCGCGCACTGGATTTTTTTTTTTTTTTTTTTTTTTTTTTTTTTTTGTACGCTGTTGGCATTGCTTGCCTGAGATCGTCGAGTTTCATAAATGCTTTACAAAATATGAAACAGATAATAAAACAAATTCCAAATTTGGGCTCGTAGATGCTCATATTCGTGTGGAGACGTACGTTATTCAAAATTTGATGGCTCTAGGTACGGTTGTTTTATCACAATGCGAGAAGCCCACCAGCGGCCGAGCGGTAAAGACGCTGAACACTGGTAGTTCGGTCCGATGTTCGAATCCCGCGAACGGGCTGGCTGCATGGGAATTTTCGTGGATTTCCCCATGTGTAACGTGTATACGAGCCAGTTTCCCTTAGAAAGTCCTCCACGAAGGCATCCCTTCCTTTAGGCAGATAGGCCTCGTGTGCTTTGCCATAATTGAATAATCCATTCCAATCCAATCCACAATGCGAGAAACATGCATACATTCATGCAGATTCTTCATTACTTAATTTCTTTAAATATAATACAAGGCGATTATATTTGGTAACAACAATTTAAAAAGTGAAAGCCACAAAATGCCAAAACGAAATTCATGGCCCTTCTGGGCTAACAATTACGTAAATCAAACTCCTTATCAACAGTTTTTAAGATATTTTTAGTGGCCTAGGAAAAGGGTTAGAAATCAAGCAAAGGTTTACACAGTATTTACAGTGATGTAGCAAAACCTTCGTTGAATTTCTAAGAGTGTAAATGAAACCTCTTATAATTAGTTAAAAAAATTTTGAACATGGTGAGTGGCAAGAGCACCATGTTATGTTACATACTGCGCTGTACTCTATGTGGTTAAGGAAGGGCACTATGTATTGATATCGAAATTAAAATAATGTGAGTCCAAAAGAAAGTAATGGTCTTATCTAAATTAATTATTTTATGATTTTTCGTGGATTTTCGAAATTAAATAACACTGAAATATTAATGTCTTAGGATCTTATCCTCATTTTGCTTCCAGAGAACGATTTCATACAATAGTTTAAGAAAATCAGTCATGCTTCTAGATTAAAAAATTTGTTGTTGTAGCGACTCATCTCACTTGTCTGACAGTAATATCAGAACAAGCCCACCAAATTCGTTGTGGCAAGGAGTGCAAGATTGCGCCTGTCTTTGGCAACAGCCTTGAGCACCTTGGGCGTTTTTTAACATTTTGTGTGTTACCTTTCTTTATTAAATATCATGTTCCTCGCACTTAAACCATAACGATCCAGTGCAACAGCAATATCGCAAAATAGTTTTAAAACGAGCATATCTTTAGAATTTCCGATACAGAGACTCACGCGCTGGAGATAAAAATGTTTTTTTCTGCACAACGTTGCCATTGCTCGCTTTGAAATCCTTGAGTTTGTTAATCAAAAATTCGTCAAAGTTTTAAAAAATAGGAAATCGATCATAAAACAAATTTCAAATTTCAAATTTGGTCTTCCACATACTCATATTCGTTGGAGGATTACGTTATTCAAAATTCGATGACTCTATGTACCGTTGTTTTATGACAATACGAGAAATATACATACATTTATGCAGATTTTTCATTATTTAATTTCTTCAAATATAATGCAGGACTCTAACATTTTGTGGCAACAGTTTGAAAAGTGAACCCACATTTATGAGTGTGACGCAAAATGCCAAGACGAAACTAATAGTCCTTCGGGATTCAAATCCCTTTGGACTAATAAAGATAAGACTAAGAAATAAAGAAAGCTAAGACTATTACATTCCTTTACTAGAATCGAAATAACTTTACTTAACAAATAGAAAATTCCATCATGTTATTTGCATACAATATCGAGTTTTAATATTTCGTAGAAAGAGGAACATCTTTAGCCGTTGATGTCTCTATTTTACATTTTCAGTTTATAGTTGCAGCTTTTACGACTAGCAAGTGCGTTTATATCAGCAAATCTGTTGATCATTACTTCTAAAATTCCTTATTTTTCAAGCTAAAACTGACATGCTATGTTGTCTTTTATTTTTATTGAAGGCTATATTGTTATTGTCGAGTATTTTGTCGTTTATATCTCCAGTGGCGTAGCTAGGGTGAAGCAAGGGGGATATCTGTCCCCGGGCGCATCTTCCAGGGGGCGCCAAATTGATGCAATGGAATTTTTTAATGAAATGTTTTCCATTCTTGGCACACAGAAAGGGGTGCAAATTCTTCAGTTGTCCCCGGGCGCTGGAAACTCTAGCTACGCCCCTGTATATCTTAAAATGTTCATAGAGAAACAGGTTTTGCTCGTAAAGTGCACAGAATTGAATAAGTTATATGCAAGGCTTAATTTCTAAAATTAGAAGTTTCGGAAGACCGTCAGCAAAGAGGAACAAGAGTAAATAAATAAACAAAATGACTATTAAACTCATTAATAATTTTAAAATTAAATAAATAATTACTATCAACTTAATTAATAGCTATTTAATTAATGGTAATAAATTGTTATTTAATCAATAATTATTAAATAATTAAAGTTAAATATAAAGAGATAAATTAAAATTTAATAAGCGATTTTAAATATAATTTTATTGCTAAAACTAAAATTTCTACTGAAATTGTTATTCAATTACATAAAAAAAGTGCCGCATCTTATTTAGGGCACTGGTGCGCTCCGGCTAGAATTATGATTTATTGCAAAAACTAAGAAGCATCGGAGCCGGGACACGGTGAGCTCCGGCGCAATTTAAGCTCTCATCGTAGGGGGGTGGAATTCTTTTATCATAAAAAAAATTAAATATGCTTAAAGTATAGTTAATGAAAATTCAGATAATACTAAAAAGAGCACGAAATAGAATGAGGGCGTGAGGATATGACTGGGTGGAAACAAAAAATGAGGTAAATCTTGGTGAGAGAGAACGTTTTCTTTGACCGCGACTCTTTGCTGATATAATTATAGCCATCAAGCGGATGTGTCAGGGGTAAAATGAGTCCTGAATCTGACTCCTAAGGATGAATGTAAAGTTGCTGGTTACGCTTTTCCCCCCATTAGTGGATACTGTGGGAAAACGATGTATAGGACGTGCTTGAGCAGTTTATCTCAGTATTTCACTCTTACTGTACTCGATGTCACTTAACGCACATTTAAGAACACAAATTTCCCTTCCTGCGAGGATATCTAACTGTAACCATCGATAACAATACACTAGATACAATACGGAATAGAACTATACGGAACTCATTCCTGCATCGCTGTAAATTGATCGCTTTTTTTCTACGCTTTTGAAACGCAAAGCTATTTGCTTTATTTAGGTAACCATAAATTAAGATAAATTCCTACATTCTGCTTCTTCACAAATTATTACATTTCCATAAATATCGAAAACTGCTTAACGCGAATTCCATTTACCAAAACGATGAAGTAAGCTGAGATTGAATCAGCAACCACGCCTTCCCTCTGGAATCGAACCCAGGTCTAACTACCAGCGTTCAGCGAATTTGCCGTTCTACCGCTGGTAGGCTGTCTTTTAATAGGAGCATTTTTTTTTTATTTGCGGTGTATTCAAAAGTAAATCTTTATTTTACAATTCAAGCTAAAATTCGCAGTGCAACTAATATTTTTTCTTGGAGACAATATTTAGATACTTAAGCCCCCTGATGGATCATATCAAAAATCTGATGGATCATGTCAAAAATCACCATACGAGCATACGATCCAGTTTCCCTTAAAAAGTCTTTCATAAAGGCAACCCTCCTCTTAGGCAGATAGCCCTCGAATGCTTTGTTATAATTAAATAAACCAAAATCTACTCTACATTAAAAGATTCTCTCCGAAAGTGAATATATAACTAACTACATAAGTATCAAAGATAGCAATAATTAAAAAAAAAAATCTGGAATTACAGCCTAAATGATTTTTGTCCACTCTATAAGAAATGGGTTTTTTTTTCTGCCGCTAGTCCGCAAGAGATTAGTCTAGAAGCAAAAATCATCAGTTACATAATCGATTACATAAATTTGGACATAAAAATTATCTTTTTATTATTATAATAAATGCGTATTGTTTCTTCTAGGTACTTCAAACAAAAAAAATTATTTAAAATAGAAATATCGAAGTTTATTTCATTTTAAATGTATTCAAAAATAACATTCTAAAAATAATGTGCAAAAATAAGCCATTTTTACTTTGATCAAGAGACTTCCATGAGTTGCCCGACATTGCTCTGTCTCAATTTTTTACTTTGAATGGGTTGTATAAATTAAAATATAAATTTAAAATCATTTAATCGACGTCTGAAAAATAATTAAATTTTCAGGAATGAAAATTCAACAAGAATATGAGAGAAAACAGGATTCTGTGGAAAACGAAGCTTGCTTTTGAATAAATGGCAGGTTTATATAAAACGATTAGAGATTATTAATTTTGCATCCAATAAAGTGTTGAGTTACTGGAAGCTTGTGATAATTCTAGCTGTGGAAAGAGAAGAATGCAATAGTTGTACTAGTGCAGTATAACGGACAGCGATACGAACCCGTATTTAACAGCAGAAACATTAAGCTTTCAGATCCGTGTGCAACTTTCGAGCGTAGTAAAAAGAAAACATACATATTTAGTGCCTCAAACATGTCGGGTTTTGTAGCTACAAAATAGCAGTTGCGGGAAATATTACTCTTCTGCTTTCATTTCAAGAAATCTGCTGAGAAAAGTTTACCGTTTCCTGGATGCGCATGGAGAACATGCTCTGTCGAAAACAACTTGCAGAGATTGGGTTCAACGATTCAAAGACAACTATTTTGAGGTGAGTGACAAAATGCGTCCTGATCAGCCTAAAGTTTGAAGATGGACAGTTACAGAAGTAGTTACTGGCAGAAGTTTCATCTTAGACGCTTATACAGTTGTCTGAAACACTAATATGGATACGTCAACTGTGTTAAGCGTTTAAAAACAATGGGAATACTAATTCAGAAATCAAACAACAAAAATCAGCGTTATATTTACAAAGTTTTCACAGGACTAGTTTCGATGGTTTTACCGAACCACCATCTTCAGCTGCAAAACCGCAAATGAACAAGATAGGAAATAATGATTAGATAAGATAAAAAAGCCTGGACAAGAATAAGCAAGTGGCGCCATCTGTTGGTAAAACCAGAACTAAAACATAATTTCTTTAAAGGCGTCTGTTATAATTTCTTATTGTTTATAATTTCTTTAAAGGTGTGTCTTAACAATGGGAATAGTTCAGAAATAGTGTGGAACTGAGTACCACATGAATTGACAGGTACAGGTAAAAGTATGCGGGGCACCAGCGATACACCATGGGTCAATTGGTAATGGCCTTCCCATACAAACTAACACACAAAAAAAAAATTAGGCTTGCTTTATAAGAATTTACAAAAAAAGTTTGAGGAAATGGGTAGCTCAAACTTTCCAAATGATCTAGAGTTTACCTATTATGGTACATCGTGCAATCCCACTGTACACGCCGCATCCAGTATTTATTAAAAATAATGATCTAAATTACAATATAGACTGAATACAATTTAAAATTCACAAATCAAATTGAACATCTGTTTTGTTGTAACAAAAGTAGCAGATAAATATAATTAGTATACAGATAAACATAAGAATAAATATTGGAAGCGCAATGTTCGAATGAAATGTAATAATAATAAGGAGAGGTAGGTGTCCATGGTGTTATTATTCAGTTATAAAAGGTTATTCCAGTTTATAAAGTTCACAAGTTGAGTTATTTGTCTCAGGATGTTAAAATTCCCTAAATCTATGCAGCATGAGAAGTAATACTTGACAAACATGAATTGAAAGAAGGACACGTTGCAAAACGCTTAACCACTATTGAAGTGTTGCTTCAAAGACAAAAGCGGAAGTCATTTTTGCACTAAATAATGAGTGCGTCACGGCGAACCATCAACATCAACGTCAAAACCAGATATTTATGGCAAGAAGATTATTCTGTGCATGGAAGTAGTATTTGGTGGGATTAAGTCAGTTTGATCTGCTGTACTGTGAGCTGCAGTATGTACCATGAGTTGTTGTAGCCAGGTGAAAGGTGAATCTTGAAAGCTACGAAGCACAATTAGTCAATCTGAATAACAGAAACGCCCACGATATGCTAAGACAGATAACAAAGTAATTCTGCTTCATGAAAATAGTAAACCACGGGTTGCAAAACGAGTGAAGGTAACCTCGAAGGGACTTCTATGGGATGTCTTACACTACCCATCGTATTCACCATAGAGGTAGAAACATTCTTACCAATCATCGCCCTTTCCGATTGCCATTAATTTCGGTTGACGCAGCATGGCATGAACATACGTTCTTTCTGAACTTTCTTTATGAACAGCACTTTGCATCTTTTAACGATCTCGAAAACTGGCTCCATGAGTGGATCAGTACAAAAGAATTTTAATATTTTTTTATCGCGGAATCCGTTTGTTATTCAAAAAGTGGGAAAAGGACACTACTTTCAGTAAATTTTCGTATACCATTCTATTAATATAAGCATGTGTTTTCTATACAACAAATGGCGAGGAATATATAAAAACCTTTCGGAGGAATGATACCTCAGATTCAAAATATTTTGATCGATACTGCTTATCTTAACCGCATCTGAAACATTCTACTAATTAAGCCACAGAACTTACTGATTAACCCCTTCGCGCCGACTGTCACGTATACGTGCCAGCAACGAACACACTTACCTACCGGCCGACACGCAGGCGTGCCAGAGCATTGTTGCGTTTACTACCGACTGTCACGTATTTGTGCCAGTACCTTGGAACGTTTTTCAAACTATAATTTCTGCCACAAGATGGCACTGTATGTCCATATGGTTTCAGATACATGTACATTAGACCTTCTGCTCGAAATGAGAGAAGCATGACTCACATACACGTGTTTTTGATTATATAAACAAACGGGGAACTAAATGTTTCCGAATGGCGTGATTTATGACGTCTCTTTAAATCGCACTTTATTCGCACGTGGTAGTTGTTTATTGTAAGTAGAAGTTTTATATGCGCTAAAGCGTTGAGTATTTTCGTTTACAGTTCAGTTTTTAGAAAATAACTAGATCTTGTTAGACGTGAATTCTTTCTGTTTTTACCGTTTCAATGTCGAAGCGTCGAAAATGTTTAACAGAGCATGAAATAGCAGAAATGATGCAAAATATTTCAGATATTGATTCTGAAATTCTGATATTGATTCTGAAAGATTAACTGAAAGAGATTTTCCAAAACTTTGTTCAGAAGAGACTGATAAGAAAATGAGACGACGATGCTTCGTTTGTTCACATTCCTGGAAAAATCCTCCAAAACGGCAAATGAGTTATTACGAGTTCAAGGAATGTAACGTAGGACTGTGTGTAGATCCCTGTTTTAAAATTTTTCATACGAAAAGAGAATTTTAAGTAATATATTTAGTTTTCAGATGTATAATGTTAAAAGTCATAAAATGGTGAATAATTAAAATAAAATGTGTAAAATATGCATTTAAACAAGAAATAAGGTAATTAAAGTATATATATATAAATATATCTATAAAGCATAAGCCGTTTAAATACTCTATAGAGCATTATTAAACAATGCGTTGATACTTCGGAAATTTCATGGATTTAGGCTTAGTAGCAAAAAAGCCCCCGGCCCTGGAGAGACGCTCGCGGAAGACACTGCCGGCCTCCATGATAAGCGCGCGTTTTCGCTACCCGACTCGAAGGGGCTTAAGACACAATGCTAAGTAAATATTTCTTCAAATATAGCCGAAGTAACAGAGAAGGGAAAAAACTTCTCTGAAAAAAAAAAAAAAAAAATCGTCCGCAAAAGAACGGAATCAAAGGCGCCGGCTAAACATATTTATGGCCGAGCGGTCGACTTAACGATCCCTTCTCAAGTCCTTTTCCTTGATGAAGACATGATTAATATCTTCATTATTGCCTCTCATAAAGCGATTATGTAACTTGTAGAGAGAAGGGAGGAGAGTTATATCAGTTACGATTTTCTGTCATCGCCATCTATCGACGCTACACGGTCAACGACTCTGTATAGAGGGGTAACGGGACTGGAAAAAAAAAAAAAAAAAAAAAAATTAGACTGAAGTGCTTTTAAACAGCTTTAGCAAAAGAAAAAGAAAAGAAAAAAGCCACCGCTTAATCTCTGCTTACAAACGTGCCAACATTCGCACCTACAGCGGTCTAACGATATTATATATCAAAGCACTTAAGTGGCCTCATCTCTTTCTACACCCGCTACCACCGCTCTTGTGTCTAAATATACCGCGCCAAGGATAAGTAAGTTGGCGGAAATATAACTGTCGAACAGATTATTTTTCACAATTCATCTGATTCTAACAAGATCGTTATCTATTTCTGGGCGGCTTCTATCCGCACATGTGGACACCAGTGACACAGGCAGGATATTTCGGATGCGAACAACATAGCAAAAAATAGGACTATGCGCTATTCCCCTCCCTAAGCGGTAAATAGCTATTACTTTTTAGAAGCCGTAATTTCAGAAATATCAAATAAAATAACTTGACAATAGCAAAAGAAATTATTTTATCACAATGCGAGAAATATGCATACATTTATGCAGATTTTTCATTATTTAATTTCATCAACTATAATGCAGGTCTCTAGTATTTGCTGGCAATAATTTTAAAAGTGATTCGCCGTTTATTCATCGCAAAACGAAAACAATAGTCCTTCAGGGACAAAGCCCCTTTGGAGTAATAAAGTAAATTAAAATAAATAAGTAAAACAAATTCTGAAAGGTTTCAGATTTTAAATTACGTCCAAAGGGTTTTTTTTTTTTTTTTTTTTTGTTAACGTTTTGTGCATTACCTTTAGTTATTAAATATCATGTTCTTTGCACTGAAACCATAAAATTCATTCAATAGCAATGTCGCAAAATAATTTTAAAATCAGCATATCTTTAGAATTTCCGATACACAGTTTCGCGCGCTGGATATAAAAAGTTTTTTTTTTTACTTGTAGAGTGTTGCCATTGCTCGCTTTGAAATCCTTGAGTTTGTTAATAAAAAATTAGCTAAAGTTTTGCAAAATATGAAATCGATAATAAAACAAATTTCTAATTTGGTCTTCCACATGCCCATATTCGTAGGAGGATTATGTCATTCAAAATTCGATGGCTTTATGTACCGTTGTTTTATCACAATGCGAGAAATATACATACATTTATGCAGATTTTTCATTATATAATTTTTTCAAATTAGGAGGAATCTTACTTACAATGCCCGTCAATTACTTTATGGTTAGCCCCTACTCGATTGAGGGGATGAGGGAAATCATGTGACCTCGACGAGATGGGTGGGCGAGTGTTGGGAGATAACGTCCTTGAGAAAGCAAAATTATCTAAAGCGATATCGCCCAGTCGGTATAGTGGTCAGAGAAGCTGACAGCAGTATCGAAGGGCCTGGGATCGAATCCCGGAGAAGGTACGCTTGTAACTGTCCGTCCCTTCATAGGAAAGGCGATGGTGCCCACCTATTAGGTGCCTCCATAATAAAGAATCCACCACATCGGGCCTTGTATAGATTAATGGACTGGCTTACATTGTAATTGTTCGCAATCTGCCATTGGGGGAAAAAAAATCTTCAACTATAATGCAGGACTCTAACATTTGGTGGCAACAGTTTGAAAAGTTATACTGATTCAATGCAAAATCGCAAAACGAAAACAATAGTCCTTCAAGCACGGACTAATAAAAGGACCTGAGGAATGCATGATAGGTTTTTTTTAATTGTTTAATACTAGCAATAACTTTTTTTTTTTTTTTTTTTTTTTGAATTTAAAGCACTTTTTACCAGAACATAAAAGACATTAAGCGTTTTTCAGCTTAATAAATTAAAAAAAAAAAAAAAAAAAAAAGCTTTAAAATGAACTATTTTACTTCCTTGTACGAAGGAAGTATTATATAATCGCAAAACTTTTTGGGCACCATATTTCAACAGAAATATCCACTTTGACCGTTCCCGAATCCATTTTGGCTATTTATTTGGGTGACGTCTGTACGTACGGACAGAATAAAGCACTCTTTTTTTTTTTTTTTTTTCCAAAATGGATTGCAAACGAATTTTTTTCATGACGTCTGTACTCGCGTACATACATGTGTATCTCGCATAACTCAAAAACGATTACCCGCCCAACGTTGAAATTTTGTACGTGATTTGTAATTTTGTACATTTTGTTTTACTTATTATTTATTATTATGAAATTTATTTATAAAATTTTATTATGTAAAAAACTAAAATATATTAAGAAAAATTATTTATTATTATGAAATTTATTTTACTTTTATGAAAAGATAAAATTATGAGAAGTTTGATCCCCGTACGACAAATATTGAACGGGATACTTAATTTCAAAAATGTGCAATTTTTTATGTCATTTTCAACTTGCCATGAGGATCAGAATCAGAATAATTAGAGGAAATAAGTTTAAATGAAGTGCGTTAAAATGTGTGTATAATAGGACGTACAAGGAATACATGTGGTGTCCACATCAGATTTTTTATTTTAGAAATAACAAGAAAAAAAAATTTTTAAGATAAACTATACTCAAAAATCCCTTCATTTCGTGTGCAATACACATCTTTGAATTCCTGGATGAAAGTGGATACTTCAGCTCAGTATGATATATTTCAGAACAAGGCATAACTGTCTTCGAAAACTGACATATGCTGTTTCCCCAACACGTTTGTTCAGCATAAGATTTGGATTCTAACACCAATACGTCCGTAACTTTATCGTCAAAAACTGCTCGAAGAATCGTAGTGTGAATCGTTCCTTAGTGTGATCGACATTCGCATGAATGAATGGAGTGTCAAGAAATTTGATAAGAGAAGACTAACTTTTGTTCCTCATTTTCTCAAGGTAGTGGTGGTGGGGAATCTGAAAGCTTTCAGATTTTATATTACGCCCAAAGGAGAGTTTTTCATTTACGTACACATACACGTTACGAGGGCAATTAGGCTAATGTCCCTTTTGGTTAAAAGTATTTCAAAACAGGACAGGACTAAGTGTGAGAAGCACAAACACATCGCCATTGGCAGAACTGGTGTCGCTCCTTCATACTAACCGTCTTGAGAAGAACACCTCTACAGGGCGTACTTAACGCCACGAATCGGTGTTAATTGAAACGTTATCATTAGGGCATAGAGAACTTGTGGACCGGGAGATACAGTTGCTGATGACAGTGACATTACAATACAATACCATACATTACAGTTGATGGTGATATATAAATATAAATGTATGTACACAAATAAACACAAATAAGCAAATAGAATTGAATGGAAAAACATTAAACATTATTATCTTGGTTAAGTTATAGTGATATTAATGTGATGTTTTTGGGACAGTGTAGCAGTTCATAGATGGTTCACAGTTCATTGACAGTTCATGAGAAGTTCATGGATTGAGTCAGAGGTCATACATACAGTAGAGTTCACCAGTTCCAGTTATGCCATTTTTGATGTGCATAACTGTGGTCGTATTGTCTAGGTGCTAAATCAATACTGACCTTGATAACCTTGATAATATATATATATTAAGATAACCTATTGCAATGACTTTCTTTTCTTTTCACCATAGATGAAACAGCTGGCCCACTGGGTTAGGTGCTTTTCAGTCTGTTGAATCCCGTCGATGGAATTAAAAATAAATACATGAATAAACATAATTAAAGAGCTTAGTACTGTGTCCTCAGGGGATTGGCCACGAAACGAGGAACACTGAAATAAGGACCAGAACATGGAAAGAAGGTGCATGGTGGGGACTGCTGAGACTAAGCGGAACACTTTTCACTATTATCGTACATGTTAGGCATACAGTTATATTAAGGATGTGCTATAAAAATCAGGTACAGATGTAAAGATGACCAAATGCATTGCAAATTGTGGAATATATTAAATGAGTTCTGGATTAACCATAATATTAAATATAATTAAAAACAGCAAAAACAAAACAAAAAAAAACACACAAGGCATTAAGTAAATTATATGTACAGAGCAGGCTGCTGACGGCACGATGTCCAAGGAAAGTAATCACTCCAAATTGTCAGCAATGCTTTTAGCAATGGTAGTGCAGTCTCTAATGCGGCTGAGCACATATTTATTCTTAATTGTGTTCTTGAACCATGCTGGCATATTGATTGCAGTTGGTCTTTTTAAATGTGAATTCCCTGTGTGCCAGCAATCAAACAGATAGTGATCTGGGTCACCAGTACTGACACAAATACTGTCTCTTAGGCGAAATCTGTGAAGATAGGACATATATGGGCCATGCCCTGTCAGATAATGTGTGAGGTGCGAAGAACTGCTATTTAAATTGTGGTTAACTTTTGGTTGGAAATCATAGACTTCTGTCCGTGGTGCTTGTTTCCCAGTAGTTTTGCCACTGCTTCATTAGTTCACATTTGAGAGCAGTTTTCAGATACGAGTGCGGAAGGGGCACACCAATGCTACTCATGTGGGGTTCATTGGCTGCGCCCTTCGCAATCATATCCGCTGCTTCATTTCCTTTAATCCCCGTATGGGCTGGAACCCATTGTAGCTGGGGCCTCAGACTTGCAGGAATCGAAATTAATAGTTTTTGTATGTCTCTAACAATGGGATGTCTACTGCGGCCGCCTTGGATGGCCTGCAAGCTTGATATTGAGTCTGCGTAAATTACTTTATACCTGCCATTGTTAGCAGTAAAGTCCAGAGTTGCCTTTAGGGCTGTAAGTTCTGCCTGAAACACTGAGTTACTGGGATGAAGCTTCTTAGCCCAGGACTATTGCAATGACTATAAAAACACTGACTATATAAATGACTATATAAACACCCATTGGAAAATATTGCAATGACTATATAAACACCCATTGGAAAACTGGCGTTTGTGCCAGAGAAGAAGAAGCACTTATAACAGTTATGGTGCACAGACGGTCTCGCGCGCTGGAGATACATTCCCTCCCCCATACAGTGTTACCATTGTTAGCGCATTTTTTAGAATATTTTCATCGTGATTACGGAAATATTTTACCTAAAATTTTTATATTTTAAATGTTCTATTTGCTAACCCTTATTCTTTACAATCTTTATAAACCATAATGTCCAAGATAACAAAGCCTTTTGAGTATCGGAAGAGATATTTTATTCTGTTGCTCTCGAACAACTTTCCAATGTCTAAGGAGGTTGTGGGTCGACCTTTGGACAACCCGCTTTCTAAAAGTCCAGATACAGAATACAGAAGTATATACATAAGTTATATACAGAAGAATACATAAGTTATATACAGAAGCGCAAAAGTACATTGGTGATAGATCAGGAGACTTTGTAGGGAATCGCGTTCTTTTTTTTTTTTTTTTTTTTTTCCCCAGAAAATTAACAGTAGATTTTGACGTGTCGCTGCCTGCTTTGTTTTGATGCAGTTCTACCGACTGATGACACTGTATGTAAACCGAAAGTGTTTCCTATTTGAAAACTGGTATATAATATATTTTGATAATATGAGGAGCTGATTTTAACATTTTTGTCCACTCTCTTTATTTTTAATTTGCCGTTATATGAAAAACCATTAACAATCATAAATCCCTTAGAAAAACTTTCATCAGATTTCTTGAACCATGTTTTAAGATTTTTTCCTCCTTTTTAGTGATAATAAATGAATCTCTTTTTATTGCAGTCATTTAAGTACTGTCGTGACAACATTTTTCTATTTTGTCAGTATAAATGTTTCTCATAAAGAACTCTGCAGCATGTTCTGCTTTCGACGATATGTCCTGGAGAAAGACAATGCGTATTATGCTTTTTTCGCCTTTTCAAGTTTGAAATCAGCATTAAGCACTTTGTTTACAGTTGACACTGAGCATTTTAATGATCTTACGACTGTCTTTTGACAGGGCAGATTTTCTTTTAATGTTAAAGATCTTACTTTTGACACTTTTAAAAACATAGTTGCAGTTAAAAGAAAAAATTCCAAGGAGAAGATTTTTCTCATTTACAGCAAAGCAAAATCGTCTGAAAATGTGCGAACTTCTCTAGTAAAAGTGAAAGGTTTTAGCATTTAAGTTAGTATAATAGAGTAAAATGACTAGAGATGACTATTTAACTAATAAGATCATACCGCGAAAATTATTGTTACATTTTCGTCTGATATAATATTTCTATCTAAATGTAAATCATGGAAGTTAAATTATGTAAAATCTGAAAGTGTCTCACATAAAATCTTCGATATAATGACTTTTTTAACAGCTTTCTTATTTCCAGCCGAAAGCTTTATGAATAATGTTACAATTACAAATGAAATATTATTTATCAGTGTTTGCATAAAGAAAGGTATATGTGACAGCCACAATACATGTCATCTAAATGGAAATTAGGCAGGCAGTGAGAGATCATTTTTCGTATATTTTTTACTTTTGTTGTCGTCCCTTATGCTCCGAAACAGTTTTCACTTAAATAGCTAATAAACAATTTTGTGTCATGACGTGTACAAGACACATAATAAAATATGTTTGGTGACCATTGTTTAGGCCTAGATATATTCCAGGACTGCCACGACGTGTCGATATGGAACAAAAATTGAAACTAAAAATTAAATCATATATTATTAAAAAAAAATGAAGCAAACATTAGGGAGGAATAAAATTTCATACTTTTTACCTTTAATTTAGTTCTTCGTGTGGATTTGTGGGAAGGGAAAACTCTTTACCTTGTTATTGCATTAGTCGAATGAAAATCCTTAATTAATTTAGTGATATTTTCAAGCTTCTTGAATATTAACAGCTGCATGTATCATGTATTTAAATAACAACAATCTCTACATATAATAAAAGAAAGATTCTGCCTGTGTGTGTGTATTTCGTTCGCGCTGCACGTAAGCTAATGGACCCACGGCTACGAAATTTGGTACATAGGTGCATCTAGACAAGAGCCAGTGCACTTCGAAGCGATGTTTTCGAAATTCGAATTAGAATTTTTTTTATTTTATGTTTTGTGACGAAATCGCGTCATTTTGAGACATAATGGGCTATAGGAAAGGGAGATTTTAATCTACACACTCCATTTTCACATTGTCATGAAACGTAGGCACTTAGCTATTTTACGGACTTAAAATAAATTTCGTGTTTCATTAAATCGATTCAATACTAATTTATTTAACAAAGTGAGCTTAACAGCTTCTCAACGGGATTTTTTCTAAAAAAGTTTATGCTTAAAAATGTACAGTTTATTTTTCTTTGATTTTTGGACACGTTAAACTTTCATCCTTGCGACTGCCTTTACAAAAAGAATTTTGGAAAAATGATAATATTTTGTAGTTTTAAGAAATTTTTTAAATGAAGCTTCCGAGTACACTTTCTCACATCTCACATCTTTAAGAATGTGGTTTTGGCAACAACTTTTTTTTCTTATTGTTGTTGATAGATTTTTGATGAAACCGCATCATTTTGAATAGTTTCATTCTTTTAGAAACATGGGTTTGGCAACAATTTTTCATCGTATTTCTTATGTCACTGTTTTTTTAAGAGATTGGCATATTTCATAGTCATTTTTATATACGTATATATAATACACTTTTATTGATTTTTTTTTTTTTTTTTTTTGATAAAGTTGTTCTGTAGAGTAAAATTCTGCGCGGAATTTTATGTTTTATTTTAGATGCTTTCATGTTATCTATTGCTTATTTCACTGTTTGTAAGATACTGAAAAGTTTTGCATGATTTTTTTCTTCAACAGAAAGTTGGTTAATTTTTTATTAGGATAATTAATATTTGTATTAAGCGATATAGCTTATTTCATTGTAATTTTTTCCTCTTGAAAATATAAGATAAAATATCATTAATTATACTTTGCTTTTCAGAATTTTTTGTTTTTTGTATTCTTTTATATTATTATTTGCTCATTTCACTGTTTTTAAGATATTGAAAAGTTTTGAGTGGTTTTTTTTTTTTTTTTTTTTTTAGGAAAAAAGTTCTTAATCTCCTTTATACCGAAGACACAATAACCCACCGAACAAATACTAATTCAGAAGACAACAAAAATCAGCATTATATTTTCAAAATTTTCACAGTGAAAATTTTGAAAATATAACGCTGATTTTTGTTGTTTGACTTTCTGAATTAGTATTTGTTCGGCGTGGTATTGTATGTTAATTATAGAAGCCCCAAACAGGCTTATGTTTTGCTTTTTTTTTTTTTTTTTTTTTTTTTTTTTTTGTCGTCTTACGTTTGTATGTGTTTCGGAGCCGAAAACGGAATATTTTTTGCTTCCTTTTTTGCACGTGGTGTGGCCGCCATTTTGTGCTGTGAAAATTTTGAAAATATAACGCTGATTTTTGTTGTTTGACTTTCTTAATTAGTACTCCTTTATACCATTTGAGTTCTTAAGATTTTGCAAATGGAAGTTGGTTAATTTATTTATTGGGATAATTAATATTTGTATTAAGGGATATTGCTTATTTCATTGTAATTTTGTTACACGTAATAACTTTTTTTATGAAGTTTTAAGAGTAAAATTCTACGCAGTTTTTAAATTTAACGTTTGGTCTTCCCTTCACCCATTTTTCCGGCACATTTAAAAGCCAGACGAAGGCTGGCAGCGAAGCTGCTAGTTAGATATATTATTAAAATGAATAAAAAAAGTTTTTGTTATTAATAGATGCATGTATTACTTTTGCTTTGCTCAGTTTTTAAGGAATTATACAGGGTAATTCTTTTAGAACTGACCTATTTCATTGGGCTGTAGTTTTATTAAAAAGTATTCGATTTTAATGCGGTATGCGGCAAAAGATTCAGGAAGGAGGAAAATTTAATGGTCTTGGACTTGAACCCATATCTTTGCAAAGTTGTGACAATTATTCTTAACATCTAATAACAGTTAGATTTGAGTTAAACACTCAGTCTTTTCTCTTCGATCTTTGCCACAAATCTCGCTCTGAACGTTTTTATAAGAATTTCATGTTAAGTAACATTAGGAGGTAAAGCAGGAGGTAATCCTAATTTAAGTAGTTGAATCTTAGCTATAAGACTATTGTAAGTTACACCACATCACCGCTAATGACTCGTGAGCGACTAAAGTTAATTAACTAATGTGCCGATGTAAATTTTTAATGAAATTTAAGATAAGATAACCGACTAAATATTTAGTTTTGAATGTAATATTTTGAGTTTTAGCGACCAGGGCAAGTAGCCTAGTCTTGTATTATTTCTTTTATGATAAGTCAAAGCTTTAGTATTTTAGTTTTCAAGACACCAAGAGTGGATAAATAAATGTTTATACTGCTTGTCAAAATCAAAGTATAATCTCAAATCAAAGAATGATTATTTTTAATGGTGGGCAGTAACCATTTCAGGCTTTGGCCACTACTAAGACCAGAAGCGGTGCTCATTTTATTACGGAGGCACCTAATAGGCGGCCACTGTTAATTCCTGTGAAGAAATAGACAATTTACACCCATGGCCTTCTCTGGGATTAGAGCTCGAGCCCTTTCGTACCCCAGTCAGAGTCACTAACCACTTTCCCGTCTGGGGGGCTATTCATTGATTCAAGTTTTCAATAAATGTCCAGTGGTGTAATTATTTATATTAATTATTTGCAACTGAGTATAAATTGTACTACAGCTCACAGAACTACAGTTTTACATTCGCATGAAATATGCCAATGGCGCATGAAATACCAATGAATGAAACTTGCCCATTAAGTGACTCATAACATGCTGTGTAATACGTATAATAGAAATGATGTGTACAGTGTTAAAAGCTAATGTTTCTGAGAGGGATCAATATTCATTAGTTAGAACTTTAAGGCATCACTTAAAAGATGGGAAAAAGTGGAGGTTAATTGGGAGACGAACAAAAGTAGAGGTTGCTAAAATTCAAATGTTCCTCAAATAGATTCAGAACCCAGAATTTCTTTTTAAACAGTGAATCAGATAGTAAACAACCTAATTAAGGGCGGCTAAGAGCAATAACTGCATACACAGACCGTTTCCCGTCATCATTGTTCGAAAAAACCAAGAAATGTCTACAAGAGAGTTGAATTTAGGCTTCTGCTACAAAAACTTGAATCAGCCATTTTTAAAAGCTTTAAGCAAGAAGACAAAAAAAAAAAAAAAAAAAAAAAAAAAATGCTTGTCCCACTCATGTCATCTTCCAGAGACCCATTTAAGGTGGTGTAGCCGTCATGTCCAGTAAAACCTAGAGGAATGGGACTATGTACTATTTACTGACGAATCTATACATAACGTGAAAAATGATTCTAGACGGGTTTAGGTCTGATGAAAATGAGGAACATGCGACTTGGCTTCCCTTATTCATAAAAGTTTCTTTTCCATGGAAGGAGCGCGTTCAAGGTTTTCCCTTTGTGTAAAGTGAATGCGGAGTGTCCTTTCGTCCTTTCCTGATTCATCCTCTGTTCAAAATACTGCCGATGTTTCATCTGCATGTCGAAAAGTCACTGATACAGCGAGCATCTGGTTTCGACAACTGAAAGGTTTAGATGAAATGACTGGCATTTGATTTTTAATATTTATTATATATTTCTCTTTGGCTATTACCTAAAATCATAGCTACTACTAAAAACCGCGAAATCCTCGCTTGAGGTAAAACAGTCTAGCAACTTTGCATACATGCATAAAAATAAAAATTTCATTTGAACGTAAATAAATAAATTTTTGTATTTATCTTTGGTTTGTAAATCTTCTTCTCATTGCTTTTATCTTCAATTGTAGTTTCATGAATTAATAGGTCATGGCTGTTCATCCATAAATATAAAAGTTTCTCTTAAATTTTAGATCTTTTTATTACCATCGCTGTACAGAACCATTCGTTTGGCTACAGCATATCCATCATCTTCGTTGCTGGTCTAGGTCAACGTCGCGCGCAGTCACTATTTAATTGCATCGTCGTGCGCAGTCACTATTACCCGTTTCACGGGCTCCGGTTATCTCTGTTTTTCCCTTCGGAACTGATGTAAGATATATTCGAAATTTTTACCTTAAATTTAAAATTACCCTCACTATTTATTTTTTACCTAATGCAAACTTGATGTTGAAATAATGTGACTGTTTACGTACCTCGTATTAGAATGGCGCCGACATGGATGACGCAGTTTCGACTTTAAACGTACTTAATAAATTCAGTCACTCACGTCTATTTAAACCAAACTGAATACATTTAATAATAAAACATTCACACGTAAACATTTAGTAATAATTCAGGAGTACAGATAAGCATAAAATAAGAATTACAACCGTTACAGGCCAGCTACGCTTTTAGCGACCGAATCCTACGAACGACAAATCTCAAAAGCGTGTTGCCAACGCAGGGCAACGAAAAGGTAGAAATTAATTCGACAGGCGTGGAAGTGAACAGTGACTGAGGTGTTGACACATAAATTTTAAGATGTAATCAGAAATTTTTTATTTTTGGTTTTGGTTTGGTTTATTAGATTACGGCAAAGCACTCAAGGGCTATCTGCCTTAAGGGAGGGATGCCTTCGTGGAGAACTTTTTAAGGGAAACTGGCTCGTATACACGTTACACATGGGGAAAACCACGAAAACACCCATGCAGCCAGCCCGTTCGCGGGATTCGAACCTCAGACCGAACTACCAGTGTTCAGTGACGTTACCGCTCGGCCGCTGGTGGGCTTTTTATCTTTGAAGTACTCTCATGTTAGGACGTAGACGTCACCAAGTTGGGAAGATCTTGGTCGAAAAAAGAAAGTATAGTAGTATATAAGCAAATATACGAGGGTAAGTTGAAAAATAAGTTTCCCCTGTCGGCTGTGGTCAGAGTTATATATGAAAGTCAAAAAATAGAATGAGACATTAAAGATATAACATACCTTTATTTTTCCACATAGGTACCAAGTACATTGAGACATATGTCATGTCGCTTGATAAGCTTCATAAAGCCCTCCAGGAAAAAATCAGGGCTTTGCATATGGAAGAAGCGTTGAACGGCTTGTTTCACTTCAGTATTGCTTCCAAAGCGCCTTCCCCCGAGATTTTTCTTCAAAGCCGGAAACAGATAGAATTCGCTTGGTGCGAGATCAGGACTATATGGTGGATGGTGTAGGCGCTCCCAACCAAGAGTTGCAATATGGTTTTGCGTTGCCGTCGTCGAATGTGGTCTGGCATTGTCATCCAACAGCAGAACGCCAGATGTGAGAAGGCCAGGCCGCTTTTTCCGAATCGCCTCTTTCAATTTCGGCAGGGTGTCACAGTAGCGCGTAGCATTGATAGTTCCAACCTCCAAAAAGTCCAGCAACAAAACTCCTTGGGCGTCCCAGAAAACTGTGAGGAGCACTTTACCTGCAGAGGGAGTTGTCTTGAACTTCTTTCGGACAGGTGATGACGGATGTTTCCACTCCATAGATGCGGCCTTCGATTCTGGCGTGAAATGGTGGACTCACGTTTCATCCCACGTCACAATCCGAAACAGAAAGTCATTGCCATCTTCATGGTAACGCACGAGATGTTCCAGGTTGACTCCCATGCATTGTTCCTTGTGTGTCGAGGTCAATTGTCGGGACACCCATCGTGCTGACACTTTTCTGTATCAAAGAATGTCGTGGATGATGTTTTGAGCTCGCTCATGTGAGATTTCAAGATCTTCCGCTACTTCATCGATGGTGATACGCCGGTTCGCTCTAATCATGTCATCCACCTTCCTGACATTTGCATCTGTAGTGGCCGTGCGCGTCCGTCCAGCTCTCGGTATGTCCTCCACTTGCTGACGTCCATCACTGAATGTGTGACACCATCTCCGCACCATTTGCTTCGACATCACACCTGGCCCATAGACTTCCACGAGGCAGTTATGAATTTCTGTTCCTGATACTCCACGTGCCCATTCATAGCGGATAACCGCTCTCACTTCCTCCTTTGACCACGAATTCAAAACTCACCTTCTCTCCATACCTACCGGGGCTCAAATGAGAGGCTGGTCTCCGCTTTGCGCAGGCACTGCAACAGCGCCATCTGCTTGATTTGCAGCGACGTCTACCCAATGGTGTATCGGTGACTTGCGCGTTTTCCTGCTGTGTCGCCTTTCGTCCATAGCCGTTCAACGCTTCTTCCATATGCAAAGCATGAATTTTTCTTGGAGGACTTTTTGAAGCTTATCAAGCGATATGACAAATGTCTCAACGTACTCGTACGAGAATAATAAAATAAAGGTATGTCATATCTTTAATGTCTCATTCTATTTTTTGACTTTCATACACAACTCTGACCACAGTCGACAGGGGAAACTTATTTTTCAACTTACCCTCGTAGTAATATTGTAGTTG
Organism: Stegodyphus dumicola; assembly: GCF_044657685.1. Taxonomy (NCBI): domain Eukaryota; kingdom Metazoa; phylum Arthropoda; class Arachnida; order Araneae; family Eresidae; genus Stegodyphus; species Stegodyphus dumicola. The sequence continues at coordinate 15,252,591 of NC_140779.1, forward strand.
GTTTGAATTAGGAAGGAGCGCTGAGAGTCAGAGAGGTCAGTTCGCTCGAATTAGCAGAAAGCCTCTCAAATACAGTTGAACACGGTTTGTTGAAATATGTCGAGTTGCCTCATGTTTTGGAAGGAATACCGATAGTTTTACTAGACGGTCACCCTTAGTGTCTACTCCTTACACCGTGATACAGGTGTAAGGAGTAGCTTATTGATGGAAAACATTTTAGCAAATGTGTCAGGTACTGTTTGCAGGCACGAAAGTTGTAACGGCTCAAACTGAGCATTATAAGTGCCTGTGTGATGTTAAATATTTAGGTGTGTGATGATTAAATGTGTGATGTTAAATATTTAGGTGTGTGATGATTAAATGTGTGGTGTTAAATATTCAGGTGTGGGATTCAGCCTGTGTGATGTTAAATATTCAGCTTCAGAACGAAAAGCATCACGTTTTGTTTTATGCATTCGAAAATTTGCAGTCCATCTACAAAACTTACTTACCATTAACACTGATTGCTGCCTTCAGTGAAGCTCGCATAGCATCTATTATATACTCGAAACCATCGGAATGGCTATAGTAACTTCGAATCAATTTTTGGGAAAGAAATAAAGTCATGGGACCAATTTCATTTAAATGCTTTATTAGAAGAATAAATGAGCAAATTTGGGAATAGGCAGATATGGATTGATTCGGACCCATCTCCGCGGGGCGGAACTGAGCTTAATTACACTGTCACCTGCAAGGTTCTCAAGGCTGTTGCCAACGACAGGCTCTTTCAGGTCCTTGCCAAGAGGCAGGTCCTTGCCAAGAGGAATTTCGTGGGCTTGGGTTGTCAGACAAGTGAGCATAAGTAACAATAACAACAGATATGGATTTATGGGATCACGTCTATCGCAATCGCGGAATCCTCTCATTTCAAGGGCACCCAAAATAAAAATAAAAAAAGCATAGTCTTTTTATTTAATAAACCTGTCTTGCATCCAAAAAAATTTAATTCGCCTACCAGCGGTCAAATAGTAGAATTGTTGATCGCTGGTAGTTAGACTCAGTTCAAATCCTGGCCACTGGGCCAGCGTCTTGGAAGTTTTCCTGGTTTTCCCTATGTGCAACGTAAATACGACTCAGGTGGCTTAAAATATCTTTTATAGAGATATCCCTTTTCTTAGGCAGATAGCCTTCGAGTGCTGTACCATAATTAAATAACCTTAAGGGTACTCATACACCTTAAAATTCGTAAGTTCTTCGAGTATGTGACTGTTGCAAGAATCGGGATAACTTATTTATTTTAAAAGATATTACTTCCAACTTTCTACAGCTGACTACATAATATAGCTGCTTTCTGAAATAGTCATCAGAAAGTTTGTGTTGCCACAAATATTTTTATAATTTAATCCGCTTTGTGACGACATTTTTGTCAAGTTTCCACCTTGCGCGCACAGTTTAAAACATTCTGTTGCATAATTTAATTCCATATTTAATATATAGCTTTTATAACATTTGGAAAATACTGTGAACCTAAAATTCTAAGAATGTCGTGTTAAATTTTTATTTTATTTAGAGTGGAGTTTATAAAATGTATTTTATTAAAAAAATCTGTAATGTTTTCGTGCATAAATTTTTTAATACTAAAATATTCATCAAATGTTTGGTCCACTTAGAAAATAGTGCCTATCTAAAGAATTCCATGAAATTTCAAGTACGTACTATCAGCCATTTTTATAATATCATGCGCGCAAGGTGGAAACATGACGAAATATTTTGTCACAAAGCGGACTAAATTACAAAAATATTTGTCGCAACACAAACTATCTAGTTACTAGTTTCTAAAGCAGCTATATTATGTAGTTAGCTGTAAAAATGTGGAAGTAATTGCTTTTAAAATAAATAAAATATCCCAATTCTTGCAACAGTGACATATTCGAAGATCATAAGGGGTTTAAGGTGTATGAGCCCCCTTAAACGTCACAGAATCCTTTGGTTTTCTTTATATAAAATTGGTCTTCCGTATACATTAGTTACAGTAATAAAAAGCTAGATGGAAGAATAAAATAAAGTATTATTCACCAGTTTGAATTAAAATATTAATATTAAATGATCATGCGTCATTTAATTCTCTAAAGTACCCCCGACAAAGTCATTTCTCTTTTTAGAATCTATCCTTACAGGTTCTCAAATTACTGAACTATACAAATGGTCATTTGAGTAAAGTAGTTATGGAGCATTACACACACATGAACTCGATTGACGTTTTCTCGTCGTCTAACTAATGAACTATCATCTAAATATTAACGAACTACTGTAAATACTCAAGAACTGTTTAAAATCGCAGCACGTCAACTCTGCACAAAACCACAAAGCTTAGATTTCAAACAAGAGAAAGGTATTTTTTATGACAGAAGTTCCAACCCGCTTCAATCAAAACAAAGACTTCCCTTCGTTGTCAAAGTTATGAAATAAAATGCTTTACGGAGGAAGGAATGAAATGAGATTCCACCGTAAAAAAAGCAGGGAATCTGTGGCAATTGAATAATGATTCTCTCATTACAAAGCTTTTATTAAGGTTGCCGATCTCAAGATTGAAGAATTATTTTGACGCCAAAACTCGCCAAATAGTCACTGACATGTCGTGAAATTACAGTAAAATTTATTTTAATTAAAAGCATTTCTTTTGATAGCGTATAATGAAAAAAAAAACTATTCTTGTTGAAAGTTTAAGGATTATACAATGTTAACTTAGCAATTTTTAGGAATTTGGGTAAGTTTTAGGCGCAAATTTAAGGTGAAAGAGATATTTTTTAATTATTTTTTAACTTTGAACCATTTTAAAATATTGTTCATAAAAATAACGGTTTACGAAAATCAGAGAGAATAGATTCAGGAAAGATACCTGAAAATCTCAAGACATATAACAGAGTATAAACACATTTTTAGAATTATTTCGATAAAAGACTTTTTTTTAAATTTAAATACTGCGGATTAAAGCTTTCGGGAAACTATGCATAATTTAAAATGAGAAATACTGTATAATATCTTTAATTTTATTTTTATTTCCAAATGGCGCATGCAGATGAAGCTACGGCTGGAAGGTTGTGGTTTTTGCTATTTCCGATAAACCGTTTACTTACACGCAAAGAAAAAATCTGATGTGTACACCACATGACTTCCTTGTACGGAATATTAAATTATACGCATTTTTTCTTGCATTTTATTTAAACTTATAAGATTGAATTAAACCTACTTCACCGACAGCGCATAAACCACAATAGAATAAATGCATTCTTTAAAATTCACTTTGTTTACCATACCGACACTCTGGCGCTAGGTTTACTTAAGAGCATTATATTTCGTTCATATTAAAACTCAGAATGCACAAAATGTATATCATTTAAAGAATTATCTAATCGTTGCCACATGTTCTATTCAAATACTATAATAAAGCTAGAACTATGTATAAAAGAAATTAAGCAAATAAAACAAAAACGAAACAGTTTTTCACAGACGATTGAGTATTTCTCATTCAATTAATTCAGTTCTCACTTCGAGACAAGGCAAAAATACATAAAAACTCAAAATATCTATATTAAAAATTACGAAGTAAATTTTAAACGCTTATTTCCTCGAAAAAATTCCAGAAAGAATTAAGCATTATTTAATTGACAATAATGAATGCGTTATCTTTGTTGTTGCGAAACTAAATTTCTCTAGATTGGCAACAAATCCGCTAGTCTCCTGTTTCAAATGTAAACATCAATGGCCGCCATTAAAACAGGCATAGCGGCAATTAAACAACTTTAAAATTGTTGATAATTCTAAAATTATTGCACACAGATTTACTAAACGCATAAAATCCTTAACCAGAAGATAAAAACAATATAATTCAATCATTTTTAAAGAAAAAAATGTACAATTTACAAACATATATGAGTAAAGAAACTGAGATCACTGAGCCGCGTAATAGAGTGGATATATATATAAATATATTTATATACGTTTGGTGCGGCCGATTGCAACCAAAATACGAGGTGCACATCTACATGTTATAGCAGTCCGATATACAAAATTTCGACGTTCTGAGGCGACTCGTTTTTGAGTTATGCAAGATACGTACGTACGCACGAACGTACGTACGTTCGTACAGACGCCACGAAAAATTCTCTTCAGAATTAATTTTAAAGCTGTTTTATAATTTTTTGGAGGAAAAGAGTATTTTATTCTGTCCTTACGTACAGATATCACGCAAAAACATCGTTAAATTGCATTCGAAAGCGGTCAAAATGGATATTTTCGTTGAAATATGCTGCCTGAAGGTTTTCGCGATTACAATACTTCCTTTTTACTTCGTACAAGGAAGTAAAAAACGTTGTGAAATGCATGTATGGAAATTTAAGCACAAAATAAGCAATAATATGAATCATTATTTTTGAATGGAAAGATGACCCCTAACGAATTTCGAAAACGGAACGTACTGTTTCTAATGTTTCCATAGTGAAGCTTTTGGTAATCAAAAAACTGCCGCCTCAGAAATCAATCGCAAAGTCTTTAAACACGTCTATAGGAATAATAAGTACTTATATTCCTAAACAAATAATGTTCACACTCTTTCGCCGAGGAATGTGAACTAAACGCAATGCAATAGAACCCTGTTGGAAAATCATTTAGTAGAATATAGTAATTCACTGTGACCTTAGATTAAGCTTGGATTTATCTAAAAGTCTGAAAAAAAAAAAGCTCTCTTTATTATCGAAAGTGTCAAGAAGATGTTGTATTAAGCTAGGTGCTGACAATGCAAAGGAAGTTTCATACAGAGCCTATAGTTTTAGCTGTTTTATCCTAAAATGAGGAATTAAAGATAAGAGAAGTGCTAAAATCAACTCAGCGCACCACCAGAAAAGTGTTTTACGATGTACATATATATATAAGAAAAAATTAATTTCTTTTTCCCAAGCGCTTTCATTCTTCATCCCAACGATTTCTTAGAATTCCAAAATGTAAAACTGCATCTACAGAAAACCATCATTCACACTTCGAAAGCTATCTATGTATTCTTTGACAAATTAAATCTGCTATAGGTACAAGAAAAGGAAGCGTTGAAATAGATGTGAGCCAGTTTCCCTTAAAAACTCTTCCACGAAGGCAGATGACCTTCGAGTTGCTTCACCGTAATCAATTAATATAACTTAAATGGACACCTGTTGAAGCAGTAATCCAAAGACTTCGATGCAGCAGATACTGGAGTCCTCATCCCTCATACATTGGTGGCAAGAATTTCAAAATAAATAGTGATTATGTGAAAAATAAAAACTGGTTGTTAAAAAAGTAATTCATGACGTCGCATTTCTTAGCTATTTGTAACCATGTAGGAACCACTTGCTTATCTTCTAAGTGACAATTGTACGTGTAGTAAGTGCGAGTGGGAACTACACAGGAAGAGGATTAAAAGCACCCTTTATTAAACACTTTAAAATTTACTATGCGTCAACTTGAAGCCTCACTCGGGCGAAAACTGAAATAAGAGAACTAAACTAAAAATTCAAAGATATTCACAAGTAGTAGAAATTAAGCTACAGGGCTCAGAAAACTCTGTTACTTTAAACCGCGTCGAAAATAGTGGCAGAAAAGTAAATCCTGTTATGCCACGTAAACCAGTAATAACTGGGGAAGTAGAAGCTCACGTAACAGAGGTGGCGGCAATAGCCTAACTCTCTAACTTTCCTTCTAAAACTCGGTATTTTCAATTTTTTCTCCTCAAGGTAGAATTTGCATTCTTTCATGCGCGCTACCAAATTTAAATATTCTGGCATGGACAATTAGGGGAATGAAGGTTTATAGGAAAGAACTTAAAATTAAATAAAATTGGTTATTTAAAATAAGTATAAATCCCTACAGCCTATTGTAACCTTCAATGTAGTAATTAATATTTTACATTAATCTTTTGTATTTGTCTTGAAGTATTTTATCAAGTTTGATAGAAATTTGTTGCACTATTACACGGCATGTAGTATTTTTTTACTTCCTTGTACGAAGTAAAAAGGAAGTATTGTAATAGCGAAAAGCTTCAGGCAGCATATTTCAACGAAAATACCCACCTTGACCGCTTTCGAATGCAATTTAACGATGTTTTTGCGTGATATCTGTACGTAAGGACGGAATAAAAGACTCTTTTCCTTCAAAAAATCTAAAAAACTGCTTCAAAATGAATTCTGAAAAGAATTTTTCGCGGCGTCTGGACGAACGTATGTACGTACGTACGTACGTACCTCGCATAACTCAAAAACGAGTAGCCTCAGAACGTTGAAATTTCGTATATAAGACTACTATAACATGTAGATGTAATATACGTACAAATTCTCTTCAGAATTCATTTTAAAGCAGTTTTATAATTTTTTTGAAGGAAAAGAGTATTTTATTCTGTGCTTGCTTACAGATATCACGCAAAAACATCGTTACATTGCATTCGATAGCGGTCAAAATGGATATTTTCGTTGAAATATACTGCCTGAAACTTTTCGCGATTACAATACTTCCTTTTTACTTCGTATAAGGAAGTAAAAACAGCGGTACCTACTCCCTATCCCTGACTCTTAAGCATGATTCCTCTAAATCTTTAATTACGTATATTCCGGTGTATAAGGCACACCTATATTTTCAAAATACATTTTTAAATTTATATATATTCGCCGCATAAAGCGCACCTTTACAAAGAAGCCTGAAAGATAACATGTGCAATGCTCTTATCTTTTGAAATCATTCATTCGAGGATTTTTCCTAGGCCTTCGAACAATGGTATGGTGAAAAGTTAAGCGATAAAGGGAATAATATGTGTGGGAGGAATACTTGAAGGAGTAAATAATTCTTCAAGGTGGGAGGTCTGTACTCAATGCAGAGGTGAATAAGAATGTTATTCTAGTGTTTCGAGCAAAACGAGACTTTGGGCTAGGAGTATATTTTCGACCTGAATGAATTCGCGGAATTAGGAGTCAGATGTTTTCGGTTTCTGTAATCATTTGAAGCCATAATTTTGAAGTGAACACAGAATGCTTTAGTAAACCGCATTTGCTTTAGTTGAGATGCAGCTGATCCAGTGTTCCTTTTAGTAGCAAATATAACTCCTGCCAAATGAAGCAATCATAGTACTCGTTTCAGATAAACACATGACTTCCTTGTATTAGAATATTAAATTATACGCATTTTTTCTTTAAACTTATTGGATTGAATTAAATCTACTTCGCCGACAGCGCATAAACCACAATAGAGTAAATGCATTCTTTAAAATTCACTCTAGTATTTGTTTACCATAGCGACAGTCAGGCGCTAGATTCATTTAACAGTATTAATAATTATATGACAGTTAACTTATATAATAATTTTATGACGGAGACTAAGTTAACTGTTATATAATCCAATAATTATATAACAGTTAAATTATATATTTCGTTCATATTATAACTCATAATGCACAAAATTTATATCATTTAAAGAATAGAATTATCTAATCGTTGCCACATGTTCTATTCAAATACTATAATAAAGCAAGAACGATGTATGAAAGAAATTAAGCAAACAAAACAGAAAAGAAACAGTTTTTCACAGACGATTGAGTATTTCTCATTCAATTAATTCAGTTCTCACTTCGCGACAAGGCAAAAATACATAAAAACTCAAAATATCTATATTAAAAATTACGAAGTAAATCTTAAACGCTTATTTCCTCGAAAAAATTCCAGAAAGGATTTAGCATGATTTAAATAATAAATGAAGGCGTTATCTTTGTTGTTGCGAAGCTAAGTTTCTCTAGATTGGCAACAAATCCACTAGTCTCCTCTTTCAAATGTAAACATCAATGGCCGCCCTTAAAAAAGGCTTAGCGGCAATTAAACAACTTTAAAATTGCTGATAATTCTAAAAATATTGCACACAGATTTACTAAAGGCATAAAATCCTTAACCCGAAGATAAAAACGACATAATCCAATCATTTTTAAAGCAAAAAAATGTACAATTTACCAACATATAAGAGTAAAGAAACTGAGATCACTGAGCCGGTAACAGAGTGGATATATATATAAATGTATTTATATACGTTTAGTGCGGCCGATTGCAACCAAAATACGAGGTACACATCTACATGTTATAGCAGTCCTATATACAAAATTTAAACGTTCTGAGGCTACTCGTTTTTGAGTTATGCGAGATACGTACGTACGCACGCACGAACGTACGTACATACGTTCGTACAGACGCCACGAAAAATTCTCTTCAGAATTCATTTTAAAGCAGTTTTATAATTTTTTTGAAGGAAAAGAATATTTTATTCTGTCCTTACGTACAGATATCACGCAAAAACATCGTTAAATTGCATTCGATAGCGGTCAAAATGGATATTTTCGTTGAAATATGCTGCCTGAAACTTTTCGCGATTATAATACTTCCTTTTTACTTCGTACAAAGAAGTAAAAATGTGAAGATTCTTAACTTGTACAACTTGATTAATTAAATTTTAAAACAAGCAAAAAAAAAAAAAAAAAAAAAAAAAAAAAAAAAGAGATAAACTGCGTAACTAGCTGGTGCTGTGGTAACAAAAAAAAAATCTGCTTACTAGAAAACTGAAACTTTTTTAAGTGAATAATTACTTTTTCTTTAACAATTTTAAGCATTTTCGATGTCTGAACGAATATTATATATACTAATTTATCCCATTTGCAGAAATACCTCTAGTTTAAGAGTTTGAATTTTCCTATTGTTTTGACCTATATTGCATGCAAATTGTAAGTTAATTAGCATAAAATAAATAGGCTTAAAAAATTATTATGCGTCTCATGCATTTGAATTTCGCCGAAAACTGACGGGAAATTTTTTTGCGGCGCCAAACGTGGCCATAAGTCGCCTATCCTGATGCCGCGCGAACCTTTTCGATAAAGAAATCGGTTTCTTTTTCCTCTCATTCTGCTTTTTTAACTCTACTGGCATGTGCAGGGCCTCCCTGAGGTCAAGTTGAGTTCGAAAAACTCTTTTGTTTCGAAAGTGAGACAACATTCTTCGCTTTTCCGCTGCTCTAGCTATTATGCCAATCAAGAAAAGAAAAATTGTTAGGAACTAAATGGTTAATATCTTCCATCTCAGAAGTTATATCTTGATTAATCAGCGTAAAAGCTCAAAATATTATATTTAATGAAAATATGAATATGTTTTTTTCACGTAACGCTATGCTTATTAATGTGATGCATCGATTACTTTTAGTTCATATTAAGCTATATGAAGTATGTTATTAAAAACCGTTTTACACTGATTATCATCAACTAGGAAAAAATCGCTAAAATGACGATTACTCAAGAATTTACATCTATAATTTAATAAAGCTGACCCATAGAGTCCAACATATAGTAAAATATGAAATATCATGAAAAGAAATTACCAGCTAATTATGGTGTTAAAGAAATTCGCATATGTATAAAAATGAACAAATTGGATGCGTCAGTTTGGTATAGGAAAATTACCTTTTAATCTCCCCTAGAAGCAATACAACACATACATCGATGTGCGGTGCTGTCAGTTATGCAGTCTATCAGTTCCGTAGGAAATGAAAGCCATTGCTCTTGCAAAACATTTGCAAGGGTCTGAAGAGGAGAATTGACAGCAGCTATAGGTTTTTCTAAAGCATCCCAAACAAGCTCGATAGGATTCAGGTCCGATGGTCAAACTGGGCACTTCGTGCGCTGAATTATTTACTACTGAAGATAATTATTGACGGTGCGAGCCTTGTGCGGTCTAGCGTTGTGGTCCCGTAGCAAGAAATTACCATCTATTGCCCCGGCGTAAGGCCGCACATAAGCATCAAGATAGGCCTGAGCGTTCATGGTTCCACGTGGAAAGACATGGAGGTCTGTGCGTCCAACCCAAAGAGGAAACCACAGAATGAGCTGCTGTTCTTTCTGAAAAAAACTTTCAGCTTTTTCTGATCATTTAGTGGCTTTTATTTTCATTTTTTTTTTTTTTCTTTGGATGCAAAGTTTTTATATAGTGGTGATATAAATGTTATAGAGAATTTTTTTGCACTTTTACAAAGACTGTTACACTGTTACAAAGAATGTTACATTTTACAGAGAATCTGCGAAGTATAAAATTTTGTTATACTGACACTGCCTCCTGCGTATGCATCTCTTTCACGGATGTTTGATGGATAATAATGGGTTCCAGGTTCTCTCCAAATCAAATAACGCCTACTATCTCTTTGAAGGCTAAACTTGGACTCATCCGTAAAGAGAAAGCCCTCCATTGATCAGCTGTCCAGTGGACATGTTGACGTGCCCAGATCAAACTTTTCCTTCTGTGACGTGACTTGAGCGGCACGCAAATGGCTGCTCCTTCGTGAAGCCTTATATGCATGGTTGACATTGACACCAAACTTCCAGTGGCTGCAGCAAGGGAAGATCTGAGATTTTTCATGCGGTAACTACAAATATCGGTTATCAGCGTTCGTCGTAGCGGTTGACCGTACTTAGCTGAACCTCCTGGATAGCCAAATCTGTGTTTAGAAATTGTTATCAAAATTTATGAACCACAGAAGGACTCAGCCATCTGGTTACTTCTGACTGACCGTGTCCTGCCTTTAGTCTCCCAATAGCCCTCCATCGCGCGCGCGTGTGTGTGTGATTATGGCAAAGCCATGAGGGCTATCCGCCTAAGGGTAGGGATGCCTTCGTGGAGGACTTTCTAAGGGAAACTGGCTCGTATACTATAGCCCTTCATCGCATTTCTTAGGGCAAATCTTATCTTCTCCATCTCAAAGCTGGAGGTCACTGTTACAAATTGGCTATCCGAGATTTCTTATCTCTGTATCACAGCGAAATTTGGGGGCTTGTACGCTTCTGAGTGGTGTCTGGGGTGCGTGGGTTGAGTGACCAGGTACCTGTGTGAGCACGCGGTTGAACGACCAGGGTGCCTGGATCAGAGACTCTACCAAAGAATATGTATAGACTTTCTTTGACCCTACCCCTCATCGAATAAGATAAGTAATTTTCGAAATATACAAATCTGGATCTGGATCTTTACGTTACTTGCTGGTCTTAACTACGAGAGTTTTTACACAGTACGTTAAGGTTCGAACTCGTAACTCTTGCTTGATTTTGAAAATCAAAGACACACGATAACATGCATCGCGCAAGAGGCGAGAAAACCGATAAATGAAAGTTCATTCCATAGTTGATAAATAATTATCATTGAACAAAAAATTCTTCCTAGACAAGACGTGGAGGATGGGCTTGAAGTCACTTAAATAATCTATGTACAAGCAAGCTGTTTACATTAAATACAATAGTAACTTATTTAGTTTCACTTATTGTGCAGTTCGCACGATTTAAAATTCCAAATCAATAGAATTATACAAGTAATACTCTAAGTTACTAATATATTGATATTTACTTAACCTTTTTTTTAATTTTGTGCATGCAGCGCCACTAATTTGCATACTGTGGTTTTACTCAGCAATTCCTATTTGGCAACATATTCAAATTTTATTCTGATTGGCTTATTTTTGAACGAGTTATCGCTATTTTTGTGATATTTGCTTAATTTTTGGAAACCATAGTATATGTTTCTTTATATTTCTCGGTTTCATTTGAGAAGTAACCTTGCATTTCCAGAAACGATTTCGACAAAACCAAAGATAAATTTAAATTTGAATTTTGTGTAACTTTAAAAATTTGGTTCTGCAATCTACATGCGACAACTCATTAGCGAAAACAGAAAATATTAATTTGTATTTATTTTATAAAATCGATAGTTAGAAGAAGATTAGTGTAGCCAGAATAAGTTTTTGATACACGGATATCACAGGCATATTACAACAGTTCGTTAAATTAATTAAATTCCTGCACCATTGATATCACACATATACATTTCCTATGCGTATTATAACATTTTATTGAGAATTAAGTTTTTATTCGACTTCGTGCAAAAAAGTGTTTGTGAGAAAACTGTTTTTCATAGCCAAATTAATTTTAAAAATGTCCTTATACAAACCAAATTATCTAAGATAAATATTAATATAAATTCTTTGGGAGTGTATACAATACTCCTAAGAATTGTAACTCATGTTAAGTTTCTTAATGGAAAATTTTCAAAAGATACATTTTAATTCAATGAAAAAATAACTAAAATCAAAGCATTCTAATTACAGTTTGTAGAAGTTTTAAATTCAATATTTTATAACCAATTAAATTTTAGATGGCCTTTTTACTTCCTTGTACGAATTAAAAAGGAAGTATTGTAATCGCGAAAAGTTTGAGGCAGCATATTTCAACGAAAATATCCATTTTGACCGCTATCGAATGCAATTTAACGATGTCTTTGCGTGATATCTGTACGTAAGGACAGAATAAAATATTCTTTTCCTTTAAAAAAAATTATAAAACTGCTTTAAAATGAATTCTGAAGAGAATTTTTCGTGGCGTCTGTACGAACGTATGTACGTACGTATCTCGCATAACTCAAAAACGAGTAGCCTCAGAACGTTGAAATTTTGTATATAGGACTACTATAACATGTAGATGTGCACCTCGTATTTTGGTTGCAATCGGCCGCACCAAACGTATATAAATACATTTATATATATATCCACTCTGTTACCGGCTCAGTGATCTCAGTTTCTTTACTCTTATATGTTGGTAAATTGTACATTTTTTGCTTTAAAAATGATTATGTCGTTTTTATCTTCTGGTTAAGGATTTTATGCCTTTAGTAAATCTGTGTGCAATATTTTTAGAATTATCAGCAATTTTAAAGTTCTTTAATTGCCGCTAAGCCTTTTTTAATGGCGGCCATTGATGTTTACATTTGAAAGAGGAGACTAGTAGATTTGTTGCCAATCTAGAGAAACTTAGCTTCGCAACAACAAAGATAACGCCTTCATTTATTATTTAAATCATGCTTAATCCTTTCTGGAATTTTTTCGAGGAAATAAGCGTTTAAGATTTACTTCGTAATTTTTAATATAGATATTTTGAGTTTTTATGTATTTTTGCCTTCTCGCGAAGTGAGAACTGAATTAATTAAATGAGAAATACTCAATTGTCTGTGAAAAACTGTTTCTTTTTTTGTTTTGTTTGCTTAATTTCTTTTATACATCAATCTAGCTTTATTATAGTATTTGAATATAACATGCCGCAACGATTAGATAATTCTATTCTTTAAATGATATAAATTTTGTGCATTATGAGTTATAATATGAACGAAATATATAAGTTAACTGTTATATAATTATTGGATTATTTAACAGTTAACTTAGTTTCCGTTATAAAATTATTATATAAGTTAACTGACATGTAATTATTAATACTGTTAAGTGAATCTAGCGCCTGAGTGTCGCTATGGTAAACAAATACTAGAGTGAATTTTAAAGAATGCATTTATTCTATTGTGGTTTATGCGCTGTCGGCGAACTAGATTTAATTCAATCCAATAAGTTTAAATGAAATGCAAGAAAAAATGCGTATAATTTAATATTCCAATTTAATATTCCAATACAAGGAAGTCATGTGGTGTACACATCAGATTTTTTTCTTTCTCGAAAGAAGAAACAAAGTGAAAAGTCAATGAATGTCAGAAAACTCATTTTAAATTTGTACAAAAATCTAAAATCTCTGGTTGAAATAGGAAGATTTGTAAATAAATGTCATGCTAAAGTGGAATACATTAAAAATGAACTTGTAGATCATATGTATCTTTTCATCTGAAACGAGTACTATGATTGCTTGATTTGGCAGGAGTTATATTTGCTACTAAAAGGATCAGCACATTGGATCAGCTGCATCTCAACTAAAGCAAATGCGGTTTACTAAAGCATTCTGTGTTCACTTCAAAATTACGGCTTCAAATGATTACAGAAACCGAAAACATCTGATTCCTAATTCCGCGGGCCCACCAGCGGCCGAGCGGTAAAGTCGCTGAACACTGGTAGTTCGGTCCGAGGTTCGAATCCCGCGAACGGGCTGGCTGCATGGGTGTTTTCGTGGTTTCCCCCATGTGTAACGTGTATGCGAGCCAGTTTCCCTTAGAAAGTCCTCCACGAAGGCATCCCTCCCCTTAGGCAGATAGCCCTAGTGTGCTTTGCCATACTTAAATACACACACACACACACACCTAATTCCGCGAATTCATTCTGGTCGAAAATATACTCCTAGCCCAAAGTCTCGTTTTGCTCGAAACCCTAGCATAACATTCTTATTCACCCCTGCATTGAGTACAGACCTCCCACCTTGAAGAATTATTTACTCCTTCAAGCATTCCTCCCACACATATTATTCCCTTTATCGCTTAACTTTTCAGCATACCATAGTTCGAAGGCCTAGGGAAAATCTTCGAATGAATGATTTCAAAAGATAAGAGCATTGCACATGTTATCTTTCAGGTTTCTTTGTAAACAAATACTAGAGTGAATTTTAAAGAATGCATTTATTCTATTGTGGTTTATGCGCTGTCGGCGAACTAGATTTAATTCAATCCAATAAGTTTAAATGAAATGCAAGAAAAAATGCGTATAATTTAATATTCCAATTTAATATTCCAATACAAGGAAGTCATGTGGTGTACACATCAGATTTTTTTCTTTCTCGAAAGAAGAAACAAAGTGAAAAGTCAATGAATGTCAGAAAACTCATTTTAAATTTGTACAAAAATCTAAAATCTCTGGTTGAAATAGGAAGATTTGTAAATAAATGTCATGCTAAAGTGGAATACATTGAAAATGAACTTGTAGATCATATGTATCTTTTCATCTGAAACGAGTACTATGATTGCTTGATTTGGCAGGAGTTATATTTGCTACTATTATAAGGTGCGCTTTATGCGGCGAATATATATAAATTTAAAAATTTATTTTGAAAATATAGGTGTGCCTTACACGCCGGAATATACTGTAATTAAAGATTTGGAGGAACCATGCTTAAGAGTCAGGGATAGGGAGTAGGTACCGCTGTTTTTTCATAATGCGAGAAACATACATGGATTTAAGCAGATACTTTCTTATTTAATTCTTTAAATATAATACAGAGCGATGATATTTGGTGGCAACAGTTTGAAAATGATTCAACGTTTTTAGTGATTTGACGCAAAATGCTGTTTCGAATCATCATAGTCTGAAGGCTTAATTTATAAGATTCTTATTTTGTTGATAAGTCCATATTTCATGGAACATTGGCTTAAAAAAGCTCAAGGAGGTTGGTTGGGCTTCTACTTCCACTCCAATTTTGAGTCAGAGAACCCTGTACTATGATCTGGGGATCTCTCCTACCAGTAAGCTATATGAGAGAACTTTTGGCTCGCTATATATTTAGAATGCCCCCAAGCCACAAAAACACTATATATTTACAAACATCCATGTCTTCTCTGCGATTCGAACCTGGACCCTTCGGTACCGCAGGGGGCTGTCCTAACCACAACACCATCTGGGCGGAAATTCTTACTTTAAAATCAAATTTTGGGCCTATGCCCGAAACCTACGCCGGAATATATGCAATTTTTAAAATACTGAAAAGCATTGGTGAATTTATTCCTCGCAGATTCTCTTTATATTTGTTAGCTTATTTTAATATCTTTTCCCATAAAAAGGAATATAAATTAAAAGCTTATAAATTATATTTTCTTTTAATGTATGAACGATAACAGCGCATGGAGCATTTTAGAACATGAGAAAAACTTGTAGTAAAACGTCAAGGTATGAGATTAAAAAAAAAAAATTATGCCTAAGTTTTATAAAACATATTCTCCCTTTTATATCGAAATCAGGACATGTTTTTAAACTGTGCAATACTATGATAATCAGTCACGCATATTTGAAAGCGTAAATAAAGAACTAGTTAAAAAATTACAAACATACTTTTTCCATTATATTTACTATTCATTACTAGAGTAACATTTATAGAAATCGAATTCAAATATCTCAAGAATATCTTACCAATCAATACAGGAACATCTGATGGCAGAAAATTCAAATGATTTCCGAACGTATGTGAACGCAAATGCATCGCAATAGAGTGAACGCTCCTCTGCCTGCGTATACTTTAGAAACATTTTTTTTCCCTAACGGCGGGATATATACGTGTCGCAATAGTGGCTAACTATAATAAAGGTCTTACAGCAAAGACAGCTAAAGCATGGTTGAAATTGAGTGACCTAAAAGAAAAAAAAGTTTAAATTTAGACATTGTGCAAGTGCAGCGAAATCAAGAATATTGTTCCTTATATGTATTTATTAAATGTAATAAAAATTCATACAATAATAAACAAATGAATATCACATATTTATAATTTTAAATACGATAAATCATAAATTTGTGTTCCTTTATAGCGTTTAATATGCCCTAAAGATATACATAATTTACATTAACGAAAATTAATTTTGTGCTTTGTATATTATTCAGAATGCATCTCTTAGTGGGAAAAACTGACATGAAGGGTATGTTGAAATGTCACGTGGTGAAAAGAAGGTTGTAATTGAGCATCAAAGACGGAAAATCAATACACAACAAGATTGTTGGCGTGATCTGTTTACAAAATATTATCATGAATCTTAGTTTTGTTCATTATACATACTTGCAGTGTATGTAGAATAATTAACTTTATAAGGTATTTCTCCCACCTTCCTAGCGTGCCTTCGTGGTGTAGTGGTTCTGCACGCTGGCGCGGTATTCCAGAGGACCGTGGATCGATTCCCGGGGAAGGCGGTTGCTAATTTTTCATCACTTCTGCTTCCAAAAAAAAAAAAAAAAAACCCTAATGTGTCTACAATGGCACCCGAACTAAAAGAGTGTTGGATAGGTTTCTCCACACTCAGGATCTCCCGATTGGGTCCCCCGAAAACCCCAGTCACCCTTTAAAAAGGGGAGTATATAAGGTATTTCTCCCACTTTCCTAGCGTGCCTTCGTGGTGTAGTGGCTCTGCAAGCTGGGCCGGTATTCTAGAGGTCCGTGGTTCGATTCCCGGCGAAGGCGTTTGGTAATTTTTCATCTTTCCCGCTTTCAAATTAACTAATGCCTCTACAACTTATGCAGAATTATTGGTTCAGTAGCATTCCAAACATGCACAAAATTATCTGTGCTGTGTTTCGCTAGTCCATAAACCAATTCTTCAGCTTTTCAACTCTAGGTATTTTAAAATTATTCAATGTTTTAAAACGTAAGTCATGTCATAAAATTCAAATTCGTTAAAACTGCATCGCAGCTGGTGAAACTGTGAGGATCTTAAGTTTTACTAACGTTTATTTTATTTTAAATCTTTACTATCACTTCTTATTTTCTACTTCCGGCCAGAATTATAAGCGTTAAGGTTTTTATGCAAAGTTTGTCTGGCGAACACCAGTGTATTTAAGTTGTTGCGTTTTGCCAAGCGAGAGAGAGGAAGCAGTGAGTCGAAGCAGGCCGCTTACCTTAGAAGTTACGCAGTTGCTTGTTGCCTTCCAGGCCAGAGGTTTTAATCCTCTTGATGAATTTAAACGTATTGTAGTGTTCACAGTTCTCTGTACTACATACGCTTCCTGTTAATATAAGGCCAATCTTCCACGTTTATTATTTTAAAGTTGAATTAGAGTTTAGTTCTATTTTATATTTTTACGTTAGACCCCAAGTAGCGGGTCGGTGTATTCCGAAGTACGGAAGTTATTGTAAATAGAGAAAATAAAGGGTTTTATATACCCTTCTTGTGTATCCTGTCTACTTCCCACAATTAGTGAACATAGCTTTAGTAAGCTCTCTGTTCCGAGTCAGGTCCTTGCATGTTCCCGAAGAAGGTAAGAAGGAACAATTGAACCTGATAGTGGCGCCCGACGAAGAAGAATAACCATGGCCGAGTTTCAAGAAGAACCTGTGCTGCCTGCAGAAACGGCTCAGAATCCAGAAATGCCAGCTGCTGCCCTGGAAGGATTTGGTTACATCGTCCAGACCATGCGCGCTTCGATGAAACCAGAAGCAACATTTGATGGAAACTCACCGGTAACCAGTTTTTTGGAAAAATTGGATGACCACTTCATGCTCTACCCCGAGCACGAGTTTCAAAAAGTTACCTTAGCTACCAGCGCTTTGAGGGGCCAAGCGCTTAACTGGTTCAAATGTATAGGCAGAAGTCTCTTGGGTCGAGCAGGAAGTTCCACCTATACTTACGAAAATTTCAAGACTGCCCTACTAAAAGCCTTCCCTGTTGTAAGGGATCGTGCGAAATTAGAAACGGAACTTTTTAGTATATATCAACAAAGAATCGAAAACCTCTCAAGCTTTATTTTAAGAAAAATTCACGTCTTCAAGCTCTTGTATGGAAGCCGTCCGGATCCTGAAATAATTCAAGTGATTTTGCCGAGGTTACTGCCCCAAGTGCAAGACTTTATTGAATTAAGAAATCCGACTACACTGGAAAAGTTATTTGAGCTAGCAATCCAGTTTGAAAGTAGAAGAACGGCGGACGTCGAAAGAAGACGCCAATATCAACAGCGAAACCAATTTGGTACGCCAAGACTACAGCAAACTTAAGCACACGGCTACGGAGGCAAAGCGAATCAGTGGGCAAGGAAACCCGAGCATTCAAAAACAGCCGGCGAACGTCGACAGTTCAATAGCAACCCAGGAAAAAAGTCTCAAGGCCAGGGGAAAAAGAAGGAAAGCACGGAAATGAAAAATAATTTAAACTAAAACGGATTTCTGCTGACGGTAGGGTGCGGAAATCCGAAGGTCACGAAAACCCCTCTTCCTACAAGTTAAATACAGTAATGGTGAAAAATTTGACTCTTCCGAAGATTGAAGTGTTGGTGAATAATATCCCAGCCACCGCACTCCTGGATACCGGCGCGCAGTGTTCCTGTGTGGCAAAAGATTTTTTTAGGAAGTATTTTCGCAAATACCGCATATATAATTCGGATAATACGACAGTGTTAGCGGCGCAAGGAGAAAAATGTAAGTGCATAGGTAAAGTACCGTTGTATATCCGTATCAAGGACGAACAAGTAAAGGTGATGTTTTTTATAGTAAAGAATCTGCAAGCACATATAATCTTAGGAATAGATTTTCTTTTAGACGCACAAGCAACACTGGATTTTAATGAAGCGTTCCTTAAGCTGACAATGAAACCGGTTCGTGTAGAAAAGGCTGAACCGCCGATGGTAAATCTTGACCACCTACCTAAGGACGAGCAAGGAAGAATTCGACAAGTGGTAAGTGAATTTGCTTCGTTATTTAGTGATATTCCAGGATTTACTCAGGTTACTAACCATAGTATTGACACCGGAGATGCAATGCCAGTTCGCCAAAAACCATACCGGTATGATAAGAATAAGGAAAAAATTATAGAATGGCATATTACCGATATGCTACGTAAAAAGATCATAACGCCCATCTCAAGTAGTTATGCTAGCCCGGTGGTTTTATGTAAGAAAAATAATGACTATCCTTTGACGCATCCAAAAAGGTGGAGATTCGCTATTGATTACCGTAAATTAAACTCCATAACTAAATATCCGGTATATCCGTTACCGATCATTGAAGAAATTCTAAGGAACATAAAATCAACCAAATTTATGACGACTTTAGACTTAACGACTAGTTATTTTCAAATAGGGGTTAGGCCTGAGGACGTGCCTAAGACTGCTTTTATAACCAAGTCTGGCACTTATGCATTTTTGCGTATGCCGTTTGGCCTTTCAGGGGCCCCGGCAACATTTCAGCGATGCATGGACATTGTGTTAAGACCTGTTCTTGGAAAGTCCACATTTATCTATTTAGACGATATCATTATTACTAGTGATAATCTCGACCAACATGTACAGGATTTAAGACAGGTGTTTTCTTTATTAAATGAGGCCGGTCTAAAAGTTAATGTAGAAAAGTGCAAATTTGCAGCCCCTGAATTAAAATATTTAGGTTACAAAATATCTCAAAAAGGAATCGAGACAGATGAATCAAAAATAATCGCTGTACAAAAGTATCCGACTCCAAACACGGCAAAAAAGCTCTCTTCTTTTCTAGGACTTTGTTCATATTATAGGTCCTTTATAAAAAATTTTGCAGCTATCGCTGAGCCATTGTTAAAATTAAAAAGGAAAAAGGCAAGATTCTCGTGGACGGCCGAAGCCAATAGTGCTTTCGAAAAATTAAAACAAGCATTAACGCAAGCCCCTGTGTTGAAATTTCCTGAAAAGGATGAGAATTTAGAAATTTCAGCGGATGCTTCGGATTATGCGGTAGCAGCGGTACTTTCGCAAAATCAGCAGCCCGTGGCATTTTTTAGCCGAACTTTAAATCAAACACAAAGAAACTATTCCGCGACCGAGAGAGAGGCACTTGCAGTTCTGTTAGCAGTGCAAAAGTTCCGAGTCTATTTTGGAAAGGCGACGATAACAGTGTACTCTGACCATGCGGCGGTAACTAGATTGTACTCAGGGAAATATTTATCCCCAAGGTTAATAAGATGGGCAATGGGCACTCAAGCTGCAAGAATATAATCTGGTAATCAAGCATACCCCCGGAAAAAAAAATATCGTAGCAGATGCCCTATCAAGAATTAAAATATATGAACAAGGTAATACCGTAAAAGTGGCAATGCTCACAGCATGTACAATAAATTCCCGAGAAACTGTAATAACCGAACTGGGTAAGGATCCTGAGTTTGGAAGCATTTATGAGTATTTGAAGGATCCTGAAAATTTTAGCCACCAAGATATTGTGGCGATAAGAAATAGGGCGGCCCATTACGAACTAATAGATGGTCTATTATTCTATACAAAAACTACGAATTCCAACAACGAATTTCGACCTGTTATCCCAGCTAGTCTTAGATTAAATATCCTGCAGGAGCTCCATGACAGCCCTTTAGCTTCTCATGCTGGTATTCGAAAAACTATCCAACGCGTACGCGAGGCAGTCTACTTTCCTGAACTGCAAAAGTTAACAAGGGCGTATGTCCAGTCCTGCCCAACATGTCAAGTAGTTAATT
The DNA here is from genome assembly GCF_044657685.1 of Stegodyphus dumicola. Classification (NCBI taxonomy): domain Eukaryota; kingdom Metazoa; phylum Arthropoda; class Arachnida; order Araneae; family Eresidae; genus Stegodyphus; species Stegodyphus dumicola. Next base: position 15,273,548 of record NC_140779.1, read on the forward strand.
ATATTAATTTCCACCCGGCAGGGTTTCTAAATAGTATTAAATCCGAATTTCCAAATGAAATAATTGGCATCGATTTATTGGGCCCTTTCCCAAAAAGTCAGTTAAATAAAAGTCGCTATCTCCTTGTTATGGTTGATCATTTTAGTAAATGGACCGAAATTGTTCCCTTAAAACGAGCCTCCGCGAAATTAGTTACTGATTCTATTTTAAATAAATATATTTTAAAATACGGGACGCCCCTAAAAGTTATATCGGATAATGGTCCTCAATTTGTAAGTAATATATTTGAAGACATGTGCCAAAAACTGGGCATACGTCATTTAAAAATGGTCCCGTATCGGCCGCAATCAAATATAGCGGAACGGGTCAATAGAAATATACAAAATATACTGAAAATTATCCGTAGTTATGTTAAAAATTTTCATAAAAGCTGGGATAACTATGTCAATGAATTTGCTTTCGCCCTTAGGACCGCAAAACATGATACAACGGGCAAAACTCCTGCTGAGTTATTTTTAGGCAGAAAGATTATAACGCCGTTAGATAAATTATTTTATGTGCAACAAAGAGCCCCAGAATTTAAAATGGGTGATATAGAAAAACTAATAAAAGAAGCAAAAAAGAATACGGAAGTAGCACAAAGAAAACAGAAGCTCTATTATGATTTTAAACGACGGGGAGTAACTTATAAAGTAGGGGATGAAGTTTTAAAAATTAAGCATTCACTTTCTTCAGCACCAGAAGATAAAACTGCCAAATTTTTTCCACGATTTGAAGGACCATATGTTATAGAAAAAATAACTCACGCTGTAGTAGTGTTAAAAGCCAGAAATGGTGAAACCTGCTCCGCAAACATTGATCAAATCAAACCCTACTTTGATCGTAATAAAATGCAAATATTTTCAGATCTTTTGCAGGATCCGGCACGGCAGACACCGCAGGCACAAGCTCCAGAGGTGGAAAAACGACAAGTACAAGGGCAAGCCATTAAGAGGCAGGAGCAAGTGAAAAGAAAATTTCCCCGCGGAAAAATTGAAGGTAGCAAGAAAAAGAAGCCGTTCCACCGTCCAGAAAAGAGAGTTCACGAACACCCCCAGAATGAAGAAGGGAGAAGGACGACGTATGTGAAGAGAACCAGGAGAAATGACGGCAACTATAACCCGGCTCTAAAACGGAAGATCTACTCATCCGATAGGACTCTCCGCAGCAAATGTCACCGAACTGCGGAAGGGCCATCAACGGCGGAGAAAAAAGTACAAGGAAAATTTGAACGGCCAGCAACGAGGTCCAAGCAGGAACACGAAAGATGTTTCCCGGTTCCGCCAAGACCAGCTGCCATCAAACGGCCAAGACCACAAGCAGAGGAGAAGAAGGTATTCAAGGGTGACCGAACTGGTGAAAAAAAGGAAGCTTCCAGGGGAAGGCACTGAAGGGCGAGCCCGTACAAGAAGGAGGATAAATCAAACAACTATCTGCAATACCTTTAAGGACTGGGACCAGAAAAGTATGTCCGAATATCACAAAGATAAGTAAAATTTTATGTTACTTTGCAAACTTAAGTTAATTTTTCATTCTTACTGCAAGTGGCAGATTTCAAGAAGTTTTACCTCATGCGAGGTCTACCTTTATCGCCAAAAGGGTGAGAAATGAGTTGTTACCGATTTTGGTATTATGTTTCTTCAATTACTCGCGCGTAAAACTAAAGTTGATGTATAATAGCGCTGTGTAAAGACTTAAATATTGTAAAAAGTTATTGTATAAATTTTATTTAAATCATTCTAGCAAGAAAGAAGTTTTAGTCTGAAAGACTTTTTTGAAATATAGTATTTCAATGTAGAAAGAATTGGCACTTGCTTTGAAAAGAAGTTAACAATGTACTACTAATGTATGTTTTCAAATGTGTAAAATTAACGGCATGTTAATATGTTCTTATATACAATGTGAACTGTTATTTTAAATGTTAAGAAATACCGTGATATGGTAAAAGTGAAAGTAATGTTAAATTTTTTTATTCGTGTGACTGTAAAAAGACTAAATCATAGCGAATATGTGTTAAAGGTTGAATGACGTAGTTAGGCTCTCTGACGCTACACTTTAGAGTTAGCCACTTTTAGAATAGTACCTCAGGGTTTAGAGTTGAAATTAGGGTGTGTTACGAGGTCTTGTCATGTTGAATTTTAACACGTTAGTGTTTTGATTGTAGGAGGAAGTGTGGAACACGTAGACAGAAACACATTCGTGTTTGGTGTTCTTTTACAACACATGTCAGAGAGCACGGGGAGAGATAATTAAAATAGTCATGAATGAAATAAGAATGTTAAGAGAAATATAATTATACATGTTACTTGCCATTTCATTGTGTAACATTTCATTAAACTAGTTTTCCTTCCAGATCTCTGGAAGGAACCAGATTTGAATAAGAGCTCCTGTTTAGATGCAGTACAGATGAAAAAAAATTGTGTATCCTGGGAGCTGCTATTGTAAAAACAAATTTCTTTCTTTTAAATTTCTAGTTTCTAGCGAAAAATATTTGTAAAAGATTGGCCTCGCGTTAGATTCTAGAGCTAAAAGTTTTCAACAAGGTCGTTTTAGACCTCAGTTTCAAACTAATTAACTCTGGCGGGAAGTATGTAAGGATCTTAAGTTTTACTAACGTTTATTTTATTTTAAATCTTTACTATCACTTCTTATTTTCTACTTCCGGCCAGAATTATAAGCGTTAAGGTTTTTATGCAAAGTTTGTCTGGCGAACGCCAAGTATTTAAGTTGTGGCTTTTTGCCAAGCGAGAGAGAGGAAGCAGTGAGTCGAAGCAGGCCGCTTACCTTAGAAGTTACGTAGTTGCTTGTTGCCTTCCAGGCCAGAGGTTTTAATCCTCTTGATAAATTTAAACGTATTGTAGTGTTCACAGTTCTCTGTACTACATACGCTTCCTGTTAATATAAGGCCAATCTTCCACGTTTATTATTTTAAAGTTGAATTAGAGTTTAGTTCTATTTTATATTTTTACGTTAGACCCCCAAGTAGCGGGTCGGTGTATTCCGAAGTACGGAAGTTATTACCCTTCTTGTGTATCCTGTCTACTTCCCACAATTAGTGAACATAGCTTTAGTAAGCTCTCTGTTCCGAGTCAGGTCCTTGCATGTTCCCGAAGAAGGTAAGAAGGAACAATTGATCCTGATAAAACAACAGATAAATTATTAGTGGCTGCTTATTTTGAGTAACAAACTAATGAATTAAATAACTGCCAAATATCATAATTTAAAATAATTCTCTTATTCCTATGGGTAATATACGCCTACAAAATAACGCGCAATTTAAAAAAAAATCTTAAAAATCATAACATTTTTATTGTATGTATTATCTAAATTCAGCAGTTTTTGTGAAATATAAAAAAGACGCCACATTTCATTGCAAGAAATGCATTATGTATTTTTTTACTTTACTAACGTTTTTATATTTACGACATGTATTTCAAATCATTACTCTTTAACAGCAATATTTTTCTTATCGCGTTTGCCCCAAATCAGTCTTCAAAAGATACCCGAGATGTTTAATACCACCTTGCTCTCGACTGCTGACTCAACAACCAGCGAACTTTAAGATACTAAGCTCAAAATTCAGAGAAAGGAAATATTCGAAAGACGTTTTTAATCCTCGTATCGAATTCCAGCTACAGAGAGAATCATATAACAAAGCTCAAGGGCACATAAAGACTTTTTTCATCAAGCTTTCGGAGATATTACGAGTAGGATGGAATAACTTTTAATGAACATTATCATCTTTGCAAGTGCTGATTCACTTCTCAAAGACAGTTTCAGGGAAAGAGCGTTGCCAAAATCTTAGTAATTAAATTTAATGCAGTTTAAAATTAAATATTTAGACAGAAAGGAAATGAAAATTTTTATTAAAAAACTATATAAATGTTGTTTTAATAAATAAACATTTATTTGGACTTCTGTTGGGAGATTTTCCTCTAGTTCTTTAGCAGGCGGGTACCTTTCCTATGCAAAATATAACCTTCGGGTAGAAAACAACGTTACATCAGTCTTAGGAATCTGAATCGTGAAAAACCTTTTAGCAATGGAACCACCAATTTTCAATGACTATAGACTATTTATTTTGTACAGTTGCGCGCCTCCAACCTGCACGCAACCAAGAGGTGACTGTTGAAACTGGAATGTAGACAGAGTCTTGTTAAGGGTTTAAGTCCCTTTTTATTCAACTTAAGAAATTACAATTGCGTGCTCTTGACGCTCACAAACTACGCCGACCCGGCGGTAAAATAAAAATAAGAACCTGAAAAGAAATAATAACAAGACTCTAACTACGAGGCTCTCTAAACGTAACTAACCTCACCGCGTTTTACAATACCGCTGCTAATTCAGCAAACTTTGAATATCACGTTGAACGATTAACAATTCTCCGAGGCAAGCACACAGGCCGAAACGCGGGGTTCTTCAATTTCTGGCTAACTACCTCCGCGCTCGTGAAGTAAGAACAGCACACCTCGAACTCGTTTCCATTCTATTTAACTCAGAATACTTCCGCTGATAATTTGAATCCTTGCGCGTTCTACTAAAATTTACATATTCTGGCATTGGCAGTTCCAGGGGAAAGTAAGGCTTGACAGAAAAGATAGTTTAAACTTAAAATAAATGTTAGTTAAAATAAATATAAACCCTACAACTTGCATAAATGCATGAAGATTATACAGTCTCATTTCTCTTAGATAAACCTTCACGACTCCCAGGAGCCCATAATGTTTACGAACATTTTGTGGGACACATAAGCAATTACGCAAATCCGACACACGCGTGTGTGAAACTGTGAATTTTTTCACTTGTACTGTAATATACTATTGCAATTTTAGGTCATTTCTAGTTTTTTTCCAAGACATAGAAAAAATGTGAAAATTTTAAATAAGTAACAGACAAATGACAACGTCACGTGCAAAGCAAACGTTTTCTCTTTTTCTTTGTCTGTATTGTCTTAGCTTTATCTATTTTCAGATACATTGTGTAAAAATATTTGGTAATTGTAAAATTATTAGAATAAGTTAAAGAAATATCGAAACTGCTAAATTTTTGGTTATCTCCTGCTGCAGGTTCCGCGTCCCCCTGTGGGTCACGACCCACAGTTTGTAAAACGCTGGTGTAGAGGATCCTTTATTCAATAACATATACAGACATATTGAACAGATGGTCCCACTTGGACCAATGCTTCTGGTTTAACTCAAACAAGTAATGTTGAATTAAAATAAAATATCCTTAAACTAGTCTAACGTCTCACTGGATAATTTAACTCGCAAGAAGGCTCTGACTCGCAGAAGCCGGGGAAACAAACCTAATGGCTAGAAGCACCCAACGCCACAATATCAAACGGCTAATGATTCAAAGTAACAATGTGGCCTTTAAGCAGGCATAACACACTTTAAAATTGCCTTCCAAATGCTTCGCTTAAATAGTATTTCTTTCTAGCGTAATTTGAATACATGCGCGCTACCTCATTAGCATTCTGGCAGGAAAGCGTGGTGAAAACGAGACTGAAGGAAAAGTTGCTTTACCTAAAATTTAACTGCTAGTTAAACTAAATAAATCCTCACAAGATTATATAAAATTATATGAAGGATTTAATATTCCTTCTTTCAGCAAGGTTTATGGACTAGTGAAACTTATTCAGTGAAAGAATTAATCCATGACGTTTAAGTAAAAAATTATAAAAGCATAGTATAAGACTTGGATAGCGCAGTGTGAGCGATTTGTAATCTAAGAGAAACCCAATTTAATGTCTGACCTAGATTTTAAATTTATTCATTTTAAACGTTCACATAAATGTGCTGTTATAAAAGTTTGAGCTAAATATAAAAAGACTAAATTTTACTAATTTATGATATTGTTACTATTTATGCTGTAAATTCTTCTAACTGATAGAAAATTAGCACATTGAATTTGGAATCTGAATTTGATTTTATTGTTTGATTTTTTTTTTTTTTTTGCTTGATAAAAGGAAAAAAAAATTGGTCTGAAGTTACTATTCTTTCTCCTCTTCTCGTTTTATATTACAGATTTTTCAAGCCTCTTGAGTGTATAATCTACAACTAAACTATTTTTATTGTGGAAAAAAAAATGGCATTAAATTTGAGAGTTGAATTAAAAGAGCCTTCTGAGTCACCTTCGAGGAGATGGGGTGAGACTCATTGTATGCTCTTCAACAGATGTAACAGAATTCTGCACTCTTCAAGAGAGATGAACAGCAAGGAAAGTGTGGGATACAGAATCAGCCTTTCGTCTCTCCATTTAGCACACATAGTTTAATAGAATGAATCAGATTGAGCATACTCGACTAGTAAAAGAAAAACTGAATGTTTCTTTTTGAGAAGCGAAGAGCTCAGGAAAATTCGAATACTTTTTCCCATCTCCTCTCTGAAAACTCTTGACCTCCTTGAACAGGGAGGCAACAGAAAAAAAGCTTAAATGCTTTAAATGTATGCCTGTATTTTTTCTGTTTTGATTCTTTTTTATTTCAACACATTATGTTGCCAGATGCAAAATATGAAATTTTCCTAGCAAATAAAAATAACTAGCACATTTACGTGGAGAAAATGAATTCCATAGTAATGTTCACGAAATCGTAACCATAAGAAATCAGGTGGGAGTCACTTAAGAACTTCTCCGTCTTATTCGTTACTTACATTCATCCTGGACTAATACGGACTCATCCTCTACTCAAATTCATACAGATTTGTCCGCTGCCCACCGATTCGTTTTTTTAATTCATCTTTTCTTCCAAAAGTAACTCTCGGACACAACGAAAATCAATTAAAATATTTTAGGTGTGACGGATCTCACTATTTTCTTCTAACTTACATTTCAATTTCTAATGCCCTCCTGCTGAAAAAAATAAGCAACAAAGGCAAAACACGGAATAAAATAAAAACTATTTAATAGATATAGGTGAAATTGATCCTACAAATTGGTGGATACGACCATCACATTGCGAAAGCATAGACAACAGCGAGGCACGCTGGCAATAGTGCCGTTGATAGTTTATTGTAGTAGTAGCGCCCATTCTATGCGTGTCAGAACTCATGGAGGGTGTCAGGCGGCACACTGTGGCCTGTTATCTGTCGTTCCAACATGTCCCACACATGCTGTGTGGAATTGAAGTCCGGTGACTTAGCAGGTTACTGCAGATGTAAAATGGTTTCACTGTTCAGATAACTCCACACCACTCGAGTTATATGTGGCCGGCGTTATCGTCCAAAAACATCGCTTCGGTACCCATCGCAGCGATAAAACGATGCACAAGAGTGTGTAGACTTTCGTTGCGATATCAAACGCAACCACCAGGAATCACTTAGAGATCGGTGTGGCCGTTGGTTGCTATCCCAGCCCATACAAGTAAGTTTCCTTCTCTGTAATAGTCTCTTTCGACGATGTTTCGCGCCCGATAGCTTGTCTCTGGCTCTCGCCTTATCATTGCCCTTCAGGAATCGTTCTGGATATTAAATTGAGGCTTATTCGTAAAGAGTACATGACCTCATTGTACTGGTGTCCAAATGTGATATTCACGGACCCAATTCAACCACGCTTTCTGACATGCAATTGGGCCAAACCACAGGTCGTCGGTTTACAGTCCACCTTCATACAGTCGACGCTATACAATTTGGCGTAATATGGGCCATCCTGCAGCAGGAAAGAGATGCGAATCCAGGTGTCGTGCTGTTAGTGAACTATGGCATTTTGCACATAGCAATAGGAAACGGTTGTGTGCTTACAGTGGTAAACCTCTATCTTCCACACCCACGTCTTCACAGGGATTTTGAGCCCTCTGGTAACGATTCCATAGCCTGCTGATGACACTATGCACAAACAGCTCTCTTGCCTTGCAACAGCTTCCACCCGACAGCCCTCCGATGCATTCCAGCGTGCAAATGATGTCTTCGACTCATGTTTTCAGCTTTGGCTATCTCGGGCTGCACGGAACAACCTCCACTTGCGAATTGACGCATAGATCCGGCATGCCTCTTTTTCAGACGTTGTTTCGTAACATCGGGATAGCATTTTATGGTAATTTTGGTCGCTTATTTACATTCGGCGATCTAACCTCATACGTAAACTGTATGGTTTAATTTCCCTTTTAACATTCATATTTTCACTTTTAGCTTCTGCTGCTTATGTTTTGAGCATGAGTGTATATGTTAACCATTCTTTTTCGAGAATTTATTTTTCAAACATCTATTTAATGTACATGATCTACCTTCGAATATTAGTGCTGGATACTCAACTTTTGATTTCAATAAATTGAAGTTTCGGTGAATTCATGAATACATTTTAAACAGACATGGGTGGGTCACAGTATTAAGAGGCGAATTTAGAATAATGGAAATATGACTGAAAACAGAATTGCGTGTCACATCTGTGCATCATTTTAAAATTACTTCACAGCATTTATCATATTGATAAAAATAAGTGTAACAAGGCAATAAGCTATTATCGCATAATGTTCTGTTTCAACATGATTTTTTTGGAAAAAGAATGAAAGGGAAAGAGTCAGTTTGCAGAGGTTGCGCATGAACGGGGTGAGGGATTGCGCAAAAGAATGGTACGCTTTTGACCGTAGGATGAGACGGGAAAAGACATGTCGGGAAATCACCTTCACTACATGCATTCAATAAACATGCAAGCTCGTACAACAAGCGAATGGTACTATAACTCTTTTTCCCAGTTATCAAAATTATATTAAATTGAACATCCCCAAAAGCGCAAAACTTGTGTTATTAAAATGGATTATAGTCTTTATTTTATAAAATAATTAATTTAAATCCTCTCAATAAGGTTTCGTAGCAGAAAAAAGATAATAATGAGAGGATATGAAAATGATAGTGAGAGGATTGGAAATCTTTGGAACTATTTTGATTTTTATTTATCTTTAAAACTGTAATTATGTATCTTTCCATGATGGAACAGAATGGATCATAGTGATCTTTAATACATTTTTATGTTTATGGCAACAAACTGGTCTAAAAATAAAGATTTGATATTCGTACAGTGATTAAGACACAATAACACGCCGAATAAATACTAATTCAGAAGTCAAACAACAAAAATCAGCGTTAATTTACAAAATTTTCACAGGACTAGTTTCGATGGTTTTACCGAACCATCATCTTCAGCTGCAAAACCGCAAATGAACAAGATAGGAAATAATGTTTAGATAAGATAAGCCTGGACAAGAATAAGCAAGTGGCGCCATCTGTTGGCGAAACCAGAACTAAAACATAATTTCTCTAAAAGCCGAAGGCAAATTTGGATTGGAATTAGGATCGTTAACTAGAACAGAAAGATTTTTATGAATGTGAAATGCCTCTAGAAAATCCAGTTCTCCAATGGAAGATGTTTTTTGAATAATTTTGGCAGCAGAAAAATTGAAAGTGTGATTTTCGGACCAACAATGTTGAGCAACAGAAGACTTCTGTGTTTCCTTTTTTCTAACATATGCCTCATGTTCTTTGACGCGAAATTTTAAGGCTCTCTTAGTTTGGCCAATGTAAATTAAACCGCACTGGCAAGGAATCCTATAAATACCCCAGGAATTCATATCCGGAATGGGGTCCTTGAGTATAGAAGTTGGAATTTTATTGATGGGAGAGTAAACAACCCGAAATTTAAATTTCTGCAAAATATGTGCAACTTTATAGCTAATTGATGGAAAGAAGGGAATGACAACAGAATTTTTATAATCTCCTAAAATAAGAGTGTGGCTTTTAGTGTGTTGAGATGAGAATTTTTTAACTGCTTGATTAATAATGTTGGGTGAAAAGCCCCTGTCAATAGCTATTGCTTTTAAATAATTTAGTTCTTCATCAAGGGCTTGTTTGGAGGAGCAAACTTGAAGAGCACGGAAAACATAGGAATAAAATGAAGCTAACTTTTGTTTAGTCGGATGACATGATTTAAAGTGTGGTGGAAGGCAAACCGATGAAGGCTTACGGTAAACTGTAGTACTGAAGTTGGATGTGTTACGTGTGACCAGAATGTCGAGAAACGGAAGAGAATTGCAAGTCTCAAGTTCAAAAGTGAACTGAATAGCAGGATCAATAGAATTCATTGTTGAAAGAACTCTATTTAAATCATCTTTATTACCTTCAAACAGGGTAAAAGTATCGTCTACGTAGCGGAACCATGCCGGGAAGTTTAAAGTTTCAAATAATTTTGATTCATAATAATGCATGTAGATATCAGCCAGGATGGGACTGAGGGGGCTTCCCATGGCTGGGAGTCCCCTCAGTCCCATCCTGGCTGATATCTACATGCATTATTATGAATCAAAATTATTTGAAACTTTAAACTTCCCGGCATGGTTCCGCTACGTAGACGATACTTTTACCCTGTTTGAAGGTAATAAAGATGATTTAAATAGAGTTCTTTCAACAATGAATTCTATTGATCCTGCTATTCAGTTCACTTTTGAACTTGAGACTTGCAATTCTCTTCCGTTTCTCGACATTCTGGTCACACGTAACACATCCAACTTCAGTACTACAGTTTACCGTAAACCTTCATCGGTTTGCCTTCCACCACACTTTAAATCATGTCATCCGACTAAACAAAAGTTAGCTTCATTTTATTCCTATGTTTTCCGTGCTCTTCAAGTTTGCTCCTCCAAACAAGCCCTTGATGAAGAACTAAATTATTTAAAAGCAATAGCTATTGACAGGGGCTTTTCACCCAACATTATTAATCAAGCAGTTAAAAAATTCTCATCTCAACACACTAAAAGCCACACTCTTATTTTAGGAGATTATAAAAATTCTGTTGTCATTCCCTTCTTTCCATCAATTAGCTATAAAGTTGCACATATTTTGCAGAAATTTAAATTTCGGGTTGTTTACTCTCCCATCAATAAAATTCCAACTTCTATACTCAAGGACCCCATTCCGGATATGAATTCCTGGGGTATTTATAGGATTCCTTGCCAGTGCGGTTTAATTTACATTGGCCAAACTAAGAGAGCCTTAAAATTTCGCGTCAAAGAACATGAGGCATATGTTAGAAAAAAGGAAACACAGAAGTCTTCTGTTGCTCAACATTGTTGGTCCGAAAATCACACTTTCAATTTTTCTGCTGCCAAAATTATTCAAAAAACATCTTCCATTGGAGAACTGGATTTTCTAGAGGCATTTCACATTCATAAAAATCTTTCTGTTCTAGTTAACGATCCTAATTCCAATCCAAATTTGCCTTCGGCTTTTAGAGAAATTATGTTTTAGTTCTGGTTTCGCCAACAGATGGCGCCACTTGCTTATTCTTGTCCAGGCTTATCTTATCTAAACATTATTTCCTATCTTGTTCATTTGCGGTTTTGCAGCTGAAGATGATGGTTCGGTAAAACCATCGAAACTAGTCCTGTGAAAATTTTGTAAATTAACGCTGATTTTTGTTGTTTGACTTCTGAATTAGTATTCGTACAGTGTTTCATCATTATTTAGAAATATGAGCATTATATATATATATATATATATATTTTTTTTTCCTAATGGGGGCACAAATCGTCATAGACGTTGGCCACTTCTGAGGCGGGAAGCGGTGTTCGCTATATTACGGTGGTACCTAATAAGTGAGCCCGTTGCCTCCTATCAAGGAACAGAAATTAAATTCATTATCCCGGATTCCGGGATTAGAGCCCGGACCTTTCGGTACCTCAGTCAGAGTCGCTAACGACTTTCCAGTCTGGGCGGCTAATATGAATATTATAGCGATGCATACTCTTCCGATGCTTTCCTATAAAAACATAGGAAAGGAAAGAAATCTTATTTTGGATGACGACAAGGTCAACTTAACCAATCAGAGAAGTAAAGCACTCTTAATAGTATTATGACCATTTCTCTTGCATCGAAATTAATGAGCTAATTTCTCTCACTCAATTCTGTTTGAAACAAACGCATTTTGTTTTCCAAAATAAATATTTCAAGCAAGCTGAGGGATTAGCCACCTATATTTTGAAATTTTCGCAAAAATTTTTTTTGTTTGTTTGTTTGACTTCTAAATTGTTCATAATTTGTTCACCTATTAAGAAGTTCATTAGTCAAAAAGTGTAACAGATACCGAAAAACTGTTCATTGCATATTACTCGTTAACTCAAACGTTTTATTACCACTGAAAGGACCAATCTCCCATCCTGGCTGGTTTCTACACGCATTATTATGAATCAAAATTGTTTGAAACTTCCCGGTATGGTTCCGCTTCGTAGACGATACTTTTACCCTGTTTGAAGGTAATAAAGATGATTTAAATAAAGTTCTTTTAACAATGAGTTCCATTGATCCTGTTATTCAGTTCACTTGAGACTTCTCTTCCGTTTCTCGACATTCTTGTCACACGTAACACACTACGGTTTACCGTAAACCTTCCACCACACTTCAAATCATGTCATCCGACTAAACAAAAGTTAGTTTCATTTTATTCCTATGTTTTTCGTGCTCTTCAAGTTTGCTCCTCCAAACTATCTCTCGATGAAGAACTAAATTATTTAAAAGCAATAGCTATTGACAGGGGCTTTTCACCCAACATTATTAATCAAGCAGTTAAAAAATTCTCATCTCAACATACCAAAAGGCACACTCTTGTTTTTAGGAGATTATAAAAATTCTGTTGTCATTCACTTCTTTCCATCAAGTAGCTATAAAAATGCACGTATTTTGCAGAAATTTAACATTCGGGTCGTTTATTCTCCCATCAATAAAATTCCGAGTTCCCTACTCAAGGACCCCCATTCCGGATATGAATTCCTGGGGTATTTACAGGATTCCTTGCCAGTGTGGTTTAATTTACATTGGCCAAACTAAGAGAGCCTTAAAATTTCGTGTTAAGGAACATGAGGCATATGTTGGAAAAAAGGAAACATAAAAGTCATCTATTGCCCAACATTGTTGGCCCGAAAATCACACTTTCAATTTTTCTGCTGCCAAAATTATTCAAAAAACATCTTCCATTGGTATACTGGATTTTCTAAAGGCATTTCACATTCAAAAAAATCTTTCTGTTCTAGTTAACGACCCTAATTCCAATCCATCTTTGCCTTCAGCCTTTAATGAAATTATGTTTTAGATCTGGTTTCATCAACGGATGACGCCAGTAGCTTATCTCCTGTCCAGGCTTTCTTATCTTATCATTATATCTTATCTCGTTCATTTGCACTTTTGCAGCTGAGGATGATGGTTCGGTAAAACCATCGAAACTAGTCCTGTGAAAATTTGAAAATATAACGCTGATTAATATTTTCGCAGCTAATTTGAAATTTTTCTCAGGTGATATAGTGGCACAAAATAAGTAAAGTTTTCATAATTTTGATAATTGTGATACAATTACACGGCGAACAAGTACTAATTTAGAAGTCAAACAACAAAAATCAGCGTTATATTTTGAAATTTTCACAGAATTTTTTTTTTTTTTTTTTGACTTCAAAATTGTTCATAATTTGTTCACCTATTAAGAAGTTCATTAGTCAAAAAGTGTAACAGATACCGAAAAACTGTTCATTGCACATTACTCGTTAACTCAAATGTTTTCTTACTACTGTTTGGCTGCTTTTGTGAAACGCCATTTACAAATCAAAGCACATTTGATTGCGTTTAGTACATTGAGGCGATATTCGACATTTTTCTTGTTATTTTATCCAATTTATTTAAACTTATTCGATCATCATTTAATTGATCTTTCATTCAAAATTTTTTTGTTGGACTCAGTAAAAAATTCTGGAAAACTAAACGTAACTCTGATTTCCCTTAAAAGCATTTGCTTTTTCAATTTAAATCGCTGTTCTTTTCTTTGCCGGCTGTCTGCTGTGATAGTACTTGTAGCAGTGTTATCGAATATGAGATAAAAGATATTTTGAATGCACAAACTATTCATAGTTAATTCCATATCTGTTACAGTTTACTATATATTGAGTTTGTTAAACAAGTGAATAGATTATGCGTATCTTGCATATTAAAATGCTTAATATCAGTATGTGGTCTGCTGAACTAGTGTAAGTTTCAGTTTCCTTCAAACCTTCACACAACAATTCATGCAAAGAACTTCTTCAAAATTTTAGTATCCATAATGGGAAATTAAAATTGCTTCGTAAAAATTTGTTTCTAATTATTTGTGTAATCACTTAAATGAAGTTCCGAATATCTAATGTTTTCTTCCTTGAGTAACTTCTAAACTTTCCTGATAAACCCTTGAGTTTTGTTGAACAGGGGTTCTTTGTTTCGATAATCTGATCCGGTGATTAAAATTATCGATCAAGTTTCGTCTCCTTCCAGTGGGAAGTTATTTTTTTTTTTTTTTCAAATTAATGTTCACTAATCTTAAAGGTGGTAGAGATAATAAAGTTAGTAAATGAGTGAAGAATTTTTCAAATCTCTTCGGTAAATAAGGGTCAAATTGTCAAAAAAAATTTTTTGTTTTTTTTTTAATGCTGGAATGGGATATTCCAGCAAGTTCAAAAGTATAAGAATATATCTGATGGGGACACCATACTATCTCCTTGTACGCCTTATTAAATTACATATATTTTTTCTGCTGCACTTCATTTAAATTTAGTTCCTCGAATTTCATAAGAGTGTGTATTTAATTAATTATGGCAAAGCACACGAGGGCTATCTGCCTAAGGGGAGGGATGCCTTTCGTGGAGGACTTTCTAAGGGAAACTGGCTCGTATACAGAATTTCATAAGAGATATATTTCTCATTCGATGAATTCAGTTCTCACTTCACAGCAAGGCAAAAGTACATTTAAAATAGCTTTGTTAAAAATTATAAAATACAGAAAATTCTAAAATACCAAATACAGACAAAGACAGTTAAAAATACAATTTTTACAATCAAAAATAAAACTTCTGCGCCAAAACAATCAATCGTGCCAACGGTCAAGAAGACCAAAATTTCGGTGCAAAAAATTGAAACTTAACCTTCGGCTTCACTGGGCAAAAAGACATTGAACTTGGCTTACAACTGATTTAATTCACTCTTGTACTAAGAGTTTTAAATGTAAACAAATGGTGAGATCGTTAGGCCTAGGAACACTTAAATTTCAAATTGTTGATAATTCTACAACTATTGCATGCAGATTAACTAAAGGCATAAAAATCGGAACGTAAGAACAACATAATTCAACCACATTTAAAGCAAAAAATTTACAATTTACCAACAGTAATGAGAATATAAACACTGAACTCACTGAGCTGGGTAACACTGGGAAAATGTATATATATATATATATATATATAAGAATAAATTGAATTTAATTAAAAACTAAATTTAAATGCAAATTTAATTAAATATTCTTTGCGCCATTGCTGTAAGGAATGAAATTTAAATTTAAACAAATTTAAATTCAATTTTTAACAAATACGTATAAAAGTAAAAAAGCAAATTTAAATCCTAAAAAAAGGAAAAAAGCCAAAATAATTTTTAAAAAAAATGTGCAAACATATAAAAGATTTAATACTCGAACTAATCTACAATATCATTTAAATTCAGAAGCAGAAGCAAATCAAGTGGAAAATCAATCCATGAAAATAAATTTACTAATTTAATAAATTAAAATTAAATTAAACATTTTTTTTTTAAAAAATGCATATGTGGTTTTGACTTTTACCCTTGCCTGCATGAATGACGAAACACGAATTGAATGATTGGAGAGTTAGGTTTGGAGGCAACTTCCCCTTGTCTCCTGCCTACTCAACGGTCATTCACATATGCATTTTTTTTAAATGTTTAATTTAATTTTAATTTATTAAATTATTATTTGCAATGCAAAAAGAGTTAAACGATAATAGTTATCGATATACATTAGATAGTGATGATTGCAGTGAGTTATCAGTACTTAGTAGGGTACCCTTTATATTTGATTACAGCTTCACATCGACGTTTCATTGAGCTGACAAGAGTTTTAAGCCCTTCTTTCGTTATTACATGATGCCAGGAAACAATTATAGCCTCAATTAGTTCTCTTTTATTTGATGGGCGCCTCATTCGGACAAGAGTTTTCAAACGGTGCCACAAATTTTCGATAGGACTGTTTCCTGGCCATGACAACAATTTAATGCTCTTTTTGTACGAAACCACTCTTTCGACATTTTGGCCGTGTGGCAAGGAGCAGAATCCTGCTGAAAAATAAACGAAGCATTGTTGGAAAAGAGATCTCCGATGGAAGGTAGAAGTTTTGGTTCTAGAATAGTGTCAATGTATTTTCTGGCATTCAGTGTCCCATCGATGACACGAAGGCGACCAATACCATCTGCTGACATGCATGACCAAATCATAACACTAACTGGGTTCTTCACAGTTGCTTTAATGCAGTCAGGATGTAGCTCTTCTCCTATTCTACGTCTTACATATTTTCGCCCATCACTACCGAATAACGATATCTTAGTTTCATCACTCCATATAACTTGTGACCACTGATCATCTGTCCAATTAATGTGTTCCTTTGCCCACTGTAGTCTTTTTTTTCGTTGCTGAAAATTAAGATAAGGCTTCTTTCGTGGAATTCTACCTCTCAGTCCAACATCTGTTAATCTTCTCCTGATTGTTTTTGAACTGACAGAAACACCAGCATCATTCAGATCACTTCTGGTGGCCGCTGATGACATTTTTCTATCTTGGAGACATAGTCTTTTTATTCTTCTGTCATCAATAGATGTGGTGCACCTTTTTCGGCCTTTTCCTCCTTTGTTTTTATTGAATTTGTCTCCTGATATCGTAAACAAAACTTTCGGACTCCAGATGTAGTCACTGAACCACCCACCTGTCTTGCAATTTCAGCATAGGAAAGACCACTTTCTCGTAACACAATAATATTACATCTCTTTCTAGGTGTCCAATCTACTCTTTTATTTGATGTCATTGCTTCTTGACTAAATATTAAAAATTTTTACAAAAATTCCTACTTGTAATTGCAGTGTACAAGAAACAGGTCCTCCTTCTACAGAACAAAGCAAAATAATGAATTGTTTCAAATGTAAACATGATCTCAGCTTCTACTGGCAGTTACTAACATTTGATTGGTTCTCAGAACAAGAACAGTGATTGGCCAGGAAAGCTAGACATTACAAACCACTTCATAACTGTGTTTTTTATTTATATTAAAGTGCATATAAGTTTTTTTTGTATTGCAAATAATTGAATTTTGTGTTTTGTATTGAATTCAGTAATAAATTCTCTTTAAAATGATATATACAAGTTTGCATTTTGCGAAACGTAACATTTTCTGTAAGCATACAAAGTTCAAAAACATAAAAATTTCCAAAAGTGTCTATAATTTTGGCCTTCACTGTATATATATTTAATTTAAAGTAAAGTAAAAAGAACAAAAGATAAAAGACCTATGTGGTTAAAACCTTTGCGCATTGTGCTCAAAATTTAGAAAAAGGTTAAAAGAAAAATCCTAGTTCGTACGCTAAAAAGGCGCTGAAATACTGTGGTTCCGTGAAAATATTAACATAAGCAAAATAAGTTGCAATTAAATGTGTTACAAGAGAAAAAAATACAGCATTTGAATATTTACAAGTAAAAATCAATACTAATAGTAAGTAATATGCTAACCTAATTAAGGTAAATTTAAAACATTAGTAAAAAAAAGTACTAACAAATTATTTGAGCAAAAATATAAAAACTAAGAAGCCGTAAATGGCAGATTAGCCTAATTCGAATCTCATTATGGCTCATCAGCGGAAATTATTTTTTAATGAACTTCGAATCAAGCTACCTCCATATCGCGTTTCGCCGAAACAGACCATTGAAACTGTAGGCGAAACATTTTTTAATGAATTAAAAACTTTGTCAATATCTTTAGTCTCAATTCTCATATGTAATACATTCAGACTCAGAAGCAATGACCAGGAGCAGGAATTTTGTTGGCGTAGAAGTGTTGATCCATAATGACTAGGAAATTGGAGGCGAAGGCAGATTAAATCTTCAGTTTTATTTTCAGCAACATGTTGCGGCTACACACAAGTCGGCGCATTAAATGTGCCTGTTCCAAAGGGCTTACATTTTGATAGATTTGCAGCAAAAACGAAGAAGCAAACAGACTGCAGTCCAGCTAAGTCAAAGCGGAGAAAGAAAGTACGTAAAGTTCAGGATGAAATCTTAAGTCAAACTGAGTTAGTTTTGGTTCTAATCAAAATACATACTACATAATTAGAAAAAAAAATGTTAAGACTCTAATTAACAACAATGCATGCAAATATGGAGTGGGTATAGCTGATATAAAAATAAGCATGAAATAAAAGGTATTATGAAGTCTTATAATTAAAATTCCACTCTAAATTTTAACCTGATTCATATATGCATCAAACTGCACTCTAGAGTGAATAACACAGAAATGTGCGCACCTTCAGCTATATAGAATAAAACTTTTAAGCTTCTAATAACGAATTTATGAATAACATAAAGCTAGCTTGACCACCGAAAAAACAAAAATGAATTCTATGTTCTTGGCACTAATGAAGTACAGAGTACAGTTTTATGTTGCCACCTCCTCGAGGGAAGAACAGCTAAATATTGATACAGATATATTAAAATAAAAATCTGATGTATACACCACATGACTTCCTTGTACGGAATATTAAATTATACGCATTTTTTCCTGCATTTCATTTAAACTTATTGGATTGAATTAAATCTACTTCGCCGACGGCGCATAAACCACAATAGAATAAATGCATTCTTTAAAATTCACTCTAGTATTTGTTTACCATAGCGACACTCTGGCGCTAGATTCACTTAACAGTATTATATTTCGTTCATATTATAACTCATAATGCACAAAATTTATATCATTTAAAGAATAGAATTATCTAATCGTTGCCACATGTTCTATTCAAATAATATAATAAAGCTAGAATGATGTATAAAAGAAATTAAACAAACAAAACAAAAAAGACACAGTTTTTCACAGACGATTGAGTATTTCTCATTTAATTAATTCAGTTCTCACTTCGCGAGAAGGCAAAAATACAAAAAAACTCTAAATATCTATATTAAAAATTACGAAGTAAATCTTAAACACTTATTTCCTCGAAAAAATTCCAGAAAGGATTAAGCATGATCTAATTGGCAATAATAAATGAAGGCGTTATCTTTGTTGTTGCGAAGCTAAGTTTCTCTAGATTGGCAACAAATCCACTAGTTAGCTGTTTCAAATGTAAACAATCAATGGCCGCCATAAAAAAAAAGTCTTAGCGGCACTTAAACAACTTTCAAATTGTTGATAGTTCTAAAAATATTGCATATAGATTTACTAAAGGCATAAAAACCTCAACTGGAAGATAAAAACAACATAATTCAATCATTTTTAAAGCAAAAAAATGTACAATTTACAAACATATAAGAGTAAAGAAACTGAGACCACTGAACCGGGTAACAGAGTGGATATATATATAAATATATTTATATACGTTTGGTGCGGCCGATTGCAACCAAAATACGAGGTATCCATCTACATGTTATAACAGTCCTATATGCAAAATTTCAACGTTCTGAGGCTACTCGTTTTTGAGTTATGCGAGATACGTACGTTCGTACAGACGCCACGAAAAATTCTCTTCAGAATTCATTTTAAAGCATTTTTATAATTTTTTTGGAGAAAACGAGTCTTTTATTCTGTCTTTACGTACAGATATCACGCAAAAACATCGTTAAATTGCATTTGATAGCGGTCAAAATGGATATTTTCGTTGAAATATGCTGCCTGAAACTTTTCGCGATTACAATACTTCCTTTTTACTTCGTACAAGGAAGTAAAAATCAGCCCAGTAAACTGTTTGCTTTGTAATTTTTTTAATGCTAAATTCAGTAAAGACTGGTATGATTCATATATGCATCACCATGCATTGAAGGGTTAATAATTAAATCTTATTACATTTTGAGACAGATTTATTAGAGACGTTTTGCATCAGTATACTACAGTATGAGGGGAAAACGAAAGAGGAGTTTATTATATACAGACTATTATTTTACTCAAAGAGCGAACATTAAAAATCATCTTCTGCCCTCAGTGGCGTAGTTAGTATTCCAGGGCCCGGAGGGCAACTGAAGAATTTGCACCCCTTTCATTGCGCCAAGAATGGAAAACATTTCATTAAAAAATTTCGTAGCACCGATTTGGCGCTGCCTGGATGCTGCGCCCGGGGACAGATGTTCCCCTTGCTCCACTCCTAGCTACGCCACTGTCTGCCCTTTCCGAGATTTAAACTTCTTGGATCTTCCTGTTGGCAACTAGGTGTGCTAATCACTTACTCTTCGAGAACAAACACGGGAGAAACGATAATGCAACAATTCCAAAAATTATTTTTAATTTTGGAACAAGCCTTTGCTTTACCCTCTAGTTTGGTACCTATGTTCCCTACCAGAATTAGTTTTCAGGATTACGATGCATGCAAATAAAGTAGAAACAAGTATTTAAGCTGAAGTCTGGGTCACTTCAGAAGGAGAGCCTTTTAGCCACGTTGTTGCGATTAGTTTAACCGTCTTACGGCCGTACCTGATATGTGCCTGCCAGTATACGACGATGATACTTAAAGAAGGGCCATCTATGCGAGTTGGTTCAGTGCAGCCTTCGGCTGGTTAATTTTATTAAGGCCGCCTAAACGGTGTAACGTCAGGACACCCGTGTCGGGTGAAAGAAAAACAGGTTGTCTTTTAAATTATTTATTTGATAAACTAAAATAGATTTCTTGATTAAAACATAAAAATAAACTGATCATTACAGCCCTAAATCATATAATATCCGCTAACGCAGATTGGACGCAAAAAAAGCGTCCTTTTTACTGTAGTGACAGCATAAAAAAAAAAAAAAAACTATTGTTCTACAGAAACCACTGGCGTGGTTTAGAACGTAAAAGATGCGTCCTGTCACCTCAAAATCACATGAAGAACTCTTACACAAAGATTTTACTCGTTTGTTATCTGCGAAGAGAAACATAATTAGTTCCTTGTGTCCGGAAACTCCCAGGGGGTTTTATCTGCAGTCCTACTTTTTGCAGGTATGGTCCATTCTTCCGCGAACTAAACAGGAAGTTATAATTCAGCACCTGTGCCCGCGGGGGGGATGCTAGTAGCTGTAACGTCCCAACGGTATAGTGTTTAGCGTCGCTGACTGCCATGCCGAAGGGCCCGGGTTCGAATCCCGGAGAAGACATGAATGCATTGACATAATGCATTCATGTCCGGAGAGGCATGGATGCTGATAAATGTGGTTGTAAATGCATCGTGTCGATGAGGCATGGCGGCACTCCAAATATGCGGCGAGCCGGAAGTCCTCTCGTGCGGTTTGGTGGAACGGTAGAGGGGCGGGAGACCCGGTGGACCCGCCCCCCGGGTGCTCTCCATCAAAATGGGGACGTAACTGAGCTAAATCGCACTGTCACCTGTAAGGTGCTCAAGGCTGTTGCCAACGGCAGGCGTAATCTTGCCCTCCTTGCCACGAGGAATTTCGTGGGCTTGGGCTGATGTTACTGTCAGGCAAGTGAGCATAAGTAACAACAATTTCCTTTAGAATTAATTTAGTTTTATATTTTCTATTTTGGGTTAAAACCCAAGTGAAGGCTTTTATATGCACCAGAGAAGCCATCTGTGCATTTATTTTGAGAAAAAATAAAAGGGTAATTTAACCGTTCATTGGACTTAATATTTACGCTATGAGAACTCAGCGAAAAGTCGCAATTTCGTCAATATTCTAGCTTTTAAAGAACTCTGTTTTATCTAGGATATTACAACATTATTAGTAAAATAAATGTTTATGTTAGAACAAATGTTCGGTTCTTATTTATATTACATTCAGTTCGGTCCTTATTTATATTACTCAGCGAAGAGTCGCAATGTCGTCAATATTCTAGCTTTTAAAGAACTCTGTTTTAGCTAGGATATTACAACATTATTAGTAAAATAAATGTTTATGTTAGAACAAATGTTCGGTTCTTATTTATATTACATTCAGTTCGGTTCTTATTTATATTACTCAGCGAAGAGTCGCAATTTCGTCAATATTCTAGCTTTTAAAGAACTCTGTTTTAGCTAGGATATTACAACATTATTAGTAAAATAAATGTTTATGTTAGAAAAAATGTTCGGTTCTTATTTATATTACATTCAGTTCGGTTCTTATTTATATTACTCAGCGAAGAGTCGCAATTTCGTCAATATTCTAGCTTTTAAAGAACTCTGTTTTAGCTAGGATATTACAACATTATTAGTAAAATAAATGTTTATGTTAGAACAAATGTTCGGTTCTTATTTATATTACATTCAGTTCGGTTCTTATTTATATTACTCAGCGAAGAGTCGCAATTTCGTCAATATTCTAGCTTTTAAAGAACTCTGTTTTAGCTAAAATATTACAACATTATTAGTAAAATAAATGTTTATGTTAGAACAAATGTTCGGTTCTTATTTATATTACATTCAGTTCGGTTCTTATTTATATTACTCAGCGAAGAGTCGCAATTTCGTCAATATTCTAGCTTTTAAAGAACTCTGTTTTAGCTAGGATATTACAACATTATTAGTAAAATAAATGTTTATGTTAGAACAAATGTTCGGTTCTTATTTATATTACATTCAGTTCGGTTCTTATTTACATTACTCAGCGAAGAGTCGCAATTTCGTCAATATTCTAGCTTTTAAAGAACTCTGTTTTAGCTAGGATATTACAACATTATTAGTAAAATAAATGTTTATGTTAGAACAAATGTTCGGTTCTTATTTATATTACATTCAGAATTTATATGAAAAACAATACTAACTGCGGAGCATTATATATTATTGTTACATACTTCATTCCTTTTGAAATAGATAAATTTACTTTCTCACCACCAAAAAGCAAAACTTCCAAGTTTGTTTTTATTGATACTATACATTGCGCAAATTGAACATTTGCTTAGAATGATAGTCACAGCTAAAGAAGATCATCAGGTTATGTTGGAGGCATTTAAGATAGGTGTGGCTGCTTGCTTAGTCTTGACCGTACGTGTTCACTTGAAAAGCAAACATAGGCGTGCCTAGTAGTTCAGAATATTCTTTGGAGTAGGCAATTAACTACATCCTTCCAATATTATCTGATCCTAGTAACATGGATAGCCCTCGAGGCTTTGCCATAATTATACACACACACATTATACACACACCTAGTAATATTTGTAATATTTAGGTCATATTTGTCAGCTACCATATTATACATATATGTACAAAATATTTCAAAGTTCTAAGGCTATTCTAAATTTATATTCTATATAGTTGTAAGGCTAACTTCTATTCTAAATTTCTATTTCAAAGTTCCAAAATATTTCAAAGTTCATCTTTAAGTTGTACGAGATACATGCTTACTTACATACGTATGTACGTACAAACATCACGAAAAAATCTCTTCAAAAACTTTTTTTTTTTTTTTTTTTTTTTTCCATTTTTCAATCCGTTTTGGAAAAAACTATCCTTTGCTCTGTCCGTACGTACAGATGTCACGCAAAGATATCATTCAGCTAGTTGCTGAATTAAATTACAGAATTTTTTAAGTTTTATTTCAAAGATATAATCTATATTCTTTTTATAATCATTGGTACCATTTGCAGAAAACCTAAATTTGAGTGGTGATTAATGAAATTTAGGAAGAGCATAAAGATTAGCTAACCTATTATAGTCAGATGGTTATGTAATTTGTAGATTTTTATGAAATTTTTTTTAAAGTTTTTTCTTTGATATGTTCTTGTGTTTTGGTATGCTTGTAGGTATTGTCATTATTCAGTTCAGTTTCAATTAATGAGACATAAAAAATTTTCAAATACTGCGGAAATTATTGCTGGCTTTGTCAGTTTTGGTGATTGCGAATTTTAGTTTCAGATCTTGCATGAGAGGATTGAGAAAAGTCCGCGGTAAATTACTGTTAAATTCAATTCGTCGAATTCTTTGCTTCATTCGTGCTAACACTTTAACTTTCCAAGCTATAAACGCAGAATTTATAATATTTAATTTGTAACTAGTTTTAACTTATATATATGTAAGTAAAAATAATTATGAGTAATTTAAAATGCCTAAAACTTCCACCTATACCCTCATTATATATTCTTGCTTTCATAATAAGAATAGAGATGTACTCCAAGTTCCATTGAAAATGAAAGTAAGCAGTAAAATTCTATTCTTAGGTGACAGGCTTCGAAATATTTCTGAATTTGTGGCTAAGGCTGGGCTCTTCATTACAGCAAGAGGCTATGAATAATTACTAAGCATTTTCCATCTACCGAAGAGTGGAATTTAGCTTCTGATGTAAATATGAAACTTCTTGTCTAAAAACAGTAATCAATCAAGAAGCCTAAGCCAAAACTAATGGAATGCAAACTGAGAGAAAAGATTAGCATTTTCTCAAGAAAGCCATGAATGGAGATGCGCAACAAAGAACCGCTAAGAAAGTAAAATAAGAATTTCCGACAGCATGTTTAACATGAATACAAATTGCTTCATTCTGGTAGGAAAGAAAAAATCCATTGAAAAGCTAAAAATAAAGCTGACAAAGCTTGTATTTCTGGAACTTAAAGCCCTCAGATATCAACTTTTTATATGCATGCATAGGTATATTTGCATGAATGTATGTGTGCAAGTCTGTAGGATAGAACGAGGTTTTTTTTTTTTTTTTTTTATCTTCGGTTTCAAAATTCGGTTTTGCAATAATGAGCATGAGCACCCTGAAAATTGTTTATGTCACAGCTAACAAATGCTATTATTTCTTTGACAACCAGTTAGACTCTTGCCTGTTTAGGTGATTGTTTGACACACTTGCAAACTATAATTTACATCTGCTCAACTGTTTTGTTAAAATACTCGAAAAATGACATAACTTTTCCAGTCACTTTCACAGAGAATACTTTAACCCAAATCATATAAAATTCGCTGTTCATGATCAACATTGTGTTTCTAGCCTGTTCATGAGCCATGTATATGACATTTTATGGCTATAAAAACATCAGAAAACAACGCTTTTAATTCATTTCGAGGCGCAAAGAGATTGCAGTTCATATTTACCTCTATAACTGTACATTAAATTCATAGAATGTAGAAGGTATGTATTTAAAAAAAATCTGCGATAACCTCCCTGGTATTAGAACTTTAAACCTCCCGATTGTTAGCCGGATTTGTTGATAATTAAACCACGAAGGCACGCATTAAAAAAGGAGAAAATTCCTTACATTCTCTTCCACTTAAAAGGATCCAGCTGCCAATTTCAGCTGGTGATGCCCTGGATTTGGATTTGTCATAGACGGTCACATTTTTATTCGGGCTCCATTTGTAGAATCATTAGGTTTACTTCGTAGCAGCACACATGGAAAATCAGCAGTGCTTTAGCCAGTATAAGAACTCCGTATCTTGTGACTGCTAGCCGAACTTGCTTCCCGCTACACAATGAAGGCACGCGGTAAGGAAAGAGAAAATTCCTTAGAGAAGATGGACATACTAAATTATAGCTTTCATGAGAACTCCTGGTTAACTCATTGTGTTATAGTTGTAATATTGTTTGTAGATATTTTTATTATTTATTACATATAGGCGGATTTCACTTTTCTGAATTTTTCAATTTTGTAAATACTTTTCATCTGTTTCCTCCCCCCCCTAAAAAACAGATTTTTTTTTAAATACCTGTGATTATTTTCGCTACCATGCAGCTGGAAGAATTTAAATAATTCCAGGACTGTGAAGTTAAATGTTTAAAAATGCTTAACTCAGTTTTACATTCTACCGGATAAAATATACAGCACTAGTATGTTTCGTGTTTGAGTCATGGGGTTTTAGATGATTCCATTTTTCAGATGTTTCCATAGTGACATAAACATAGTGGTTTTCTCATTTGCCATTGTTAGCCCTTTTTTTTTTTTTTTTTTGGTTAGAAATTGTAATTTGAAACTGGTGATAAAATTATAATCACTAGTAAATACTGTATAAGGTTTTCTCCCGCTTCTCTAACTTGCCTTCGTGGTGTAGTGGTCAGCACACTGAGCCGGTATTTCAGAGGTCCGTGGTTCGATTCCCGGCGAAGGCGGTTGCGCATTTTTCATCACTCTTGCTTCCAAAAAATCCTAATGAATCTAATAAACGACTAAAAAAGGGTTGCGGATGATGATTCTCCTCACCCAGGATTTGGCGATTGGGTCTCCTGAAAACCTCAATCGCCCTTTAAAAGGGGGAGTATATAAGGTATTTCTCAAGCCTTCCTAGCGTGCCTTCGTGGTGTAGTGGTCAGCACACTAAGCCGGTATTTCAGAGGTCCGTGGTTCAATTCCCGGCGAAGGCGGTTGCTATTTTTCATCTTTCCTGTTTCCAGAAATATACCTAATGTCTCTACAGTGGCACCCAAACTAAAAAGGTTGTGGATGACGATTCTCCGCACCCAGGATTTGGCGACTAGGTTCCCTAAAACCCTAGTCGCCCTTTAAAAAGGGGAGTATATAAGGTATTTATCCCGCTTCCCTAACGTGCCTTCGTGGTGTAGTGGTCAGCACACTGAGCCGGTATTTCAGAGGTCCGTGGTTCGATTCCCGGCGAAGGTGGTTGCTAATTTTTCATCTCTCCGGCTTTTCCAATAAACCTAATGTCTCTACAACTATAAGAGGTGTAATCAAAATAATCGTTTGGTGAAAAAGTACTGTCTCCAAACTTACTGCAGTCGGACTGTAACTGCGTTACCCAGGTTTGGGTTCGTGGCTAGACAGACTAGATACATTCGCACTCGCGTGAAAAATGTTCAGTACCTTCTCCGAGACTGGAATCTTGCATCTCTCGAATACGCTTCGCGTATGCTTCCGGTTGCACCCCGAAAATATGCAGAAAGGAGGGAGAAAATACTTCATATATTTTTAAAATTCGATATCTTCATATATGTATATATATTGCATCTATAAACGAAATAAAACTTTCTTGAAATTAATTTCATTTTGTATTACATAATTTGTTTCGAAAGGGGAAGACATTTGAAATATAACCTTCCAAAAAGTAGCCTCCTTTCTATGGAACGGTACTAAAAATAGTGTGCTTATGCATATTCGGATACCTAGGTGTTTACCGCAAAACATTCAGGTACATTTTTCAAGAAACGTTTTGTATTTAAGTGTTTCCCTCAAATATTATAACGAACTCGCAGTAGCACGTGGAGAATGTTATTTCCCTCTTCTATTCGAATGATGCCTTTCCTAAGTTCCTCTTCACCATTTTTTTTTTTTTTTTTATAGTGGGGCGAAAGAATTCTTGAGAATTTGATCTGGTCCAAGAAAACATTCATGGCACGAAACCGGAGGATTTGATGGCGACGTGATTTGGAAGCAACTCGGAAATCGATTCCCCCACTTCCGCTCTGAAATTGGCTTAACTCTATACTTTGTTTCCCAAACATTGTCATAGAGATGATGTTTAATGTAAAAAGGCGACGTGGCGTGACTGCCAAAAAGCAGGATTAAGTTGGAGGAAAGTTTCGTTCTGCGATTACGATTGATCGCTGAAATATCAAAGAAATATTAGTCAAATACAAGCAAAGAGATATGAAGTAGTGTTTAGACTGCAAAATGAGCCAGTTCCCAGAATCCTTGTTGTAACTCAGTTCAAAGTTTATTAAATTTAAAAGAATATTACTTCTGGATTATTCTAGTAACACTTTTTGGGTAAATGTAGATTTTTCTTAGAGCTATTATAGGATGATTAAGAAATGCGAGCGTCGTTGACTGCGGTCCCAAAGATCCCGGATTCTTATGCCGGAGAAAGCATGGATGTTTGTAAATATATAGTGTCCGTGCGGCATGGGGAACTCTAAGTATGTCCTCCCGAGAGGTCGGTGGTAGGGAAAGAGGGGCTGGGAGACCCTCGGGATGCTCTCCATCAAAATTTGGGGGGGGGGAGGAACTGAGCTAAATCGCTCTGTCACGTGTAAGGTGCTCCTGGGTGTTGCCAACGAGAGACGTCATCTTGCGCTCCTTCACACGAGGAATTTCGTGGCTGATTATGACAAGTGAGCATTAGTCAACAACAAGAACAGAAATGCGAGAGTCATCATCGATTTCATGCAGATCTATATAGTTATAAGCAATATATAAGCAATCGCTCTAGAACACTGTTCCCGGTAAAATAGTCAAATCTAAAATTTTAAATGATTTATGCAGAATCATCACATAACAAATACACCGTTTAAATGATTTCTAATAAAATCACAGCGAAATAAATAATGATCAAACTGCACTTTTTTAAACCATTTTTGATCCAATAAATTATGGTCTTCACAAATTAACGGAAGCCTAACTAAACTTCAAGGACACTTTCAATAAATAAAACTTAATTAACGAGTTTGTTAAAACTGCTTCTTCCAGTTTTACAAAGTTTATCAAATACTAGTCACCGCTACTTGCAGAGATTTAAAAAACTTAGATTATCTGTAGAGTCATTAGGTTATTTTGAAGTGGAGACATGAAAAATGAGCAGTGTCTTCGCCGGAACTCTAACCCTGGACTTGTCGAATAAGCGCTGAGTATGCTACCGTTACACCACGAAGGCATGCAGAAAAGAGGGAGAAAATACCTTTTGATTTAAATAAGTACAGCGCAGTATTTAACTTTCAACTTTATTTAAATAGTCAGGTTTAATCTGAAGGAATGGAGTGTACTTTTATACTTGGTATATTATACAGGTAAAGAAAATAATACCTCTTAAAACAATTTTTGAGCGGAAAAGAATGTGTCAAACAAGTGATATGCATGCCTACCTGCTGATGGGAACTACAACGAAAGCGGACTGACTGGCTCCACCAGCGTTAAATGTCCCAGTCAGCTGACTCAGCAAGTGCTGTCATAAATAACACCGACCGCGCATTGTGTCCACTTCATAAATACACCGGAAAAGAATTGGATGGTATCTCTTGCCGGAATATCCATTTTTTAACGCGGTCCCCCTATCCAGGGAGGAAGAGAAAGTCATGAATCTTTCCTTTTCAATTGACTGAGGGTTGGGTGGGGGCGTGACCTCCGGAGGGGAGGACGAACTCCCCTTCCTCTCTCAAACTCCGGAGGGAACTGCTCGATTCATCAAGTGGAATTGGGATGTGACAATGCAACAGGCGACTTCTCCGGGTTCTCCCCGACGAACGCATGTTCTCTGTGGGACTCACACTCATTAGAAGATATCCGTAACGCCACGAATTAATTCGTTTTTATTGAGGACTCATGGAGTGAATCCAACTCTTTGCAGCGCATGCCATGTCATAACAAGAATCTATTTATGTTGTATTCATAAATGATAAGGAATGGTAATTTGTAGAATATGTAAAAGTGTCTGTTTCGCGAAAGTTTCTCTCACTTTTACGTAAAGTAAGTAATCTCTTAAAATATGTAGTATGGGAAAGATAATTTTTTTTTTTTTCAAATGATAAGTTATATATTCTGTGCTGTGAAATACCTTAGTCTTATCATATGACGCTATTCACAGAATTAATTAAACCCTTAGTAAATTATCTGGTTCTGTTAAACTAAACTGCGACTGTTAACTCCTCTGCTACTCTTAAGCATAAAAATAAAGTAGAATTTTATTAGCTATCCTTCGCGGGGTTACATAAAATAAAAACTTAAACTAAAATTAGTTCTTCTCGCGCATGCCTTGGTGCCATGATACCGATTATTTACAACGATAACTTAAATCTCAAATTTAAAACGCATAAATAGGATCGGATACCACTAGCTTTTTAAATAACTTACCAACACAGCCAATTACTTGCTACATCTCCTTCATAATTATTGCAAGAATACTTATTCAAGCAAGGCCTGAGTAAGGCTTCGTTTCGGTGATAGACGTTGCAAGCATCAAAATACTAACATCCAGCTTTTGAACTACACCATTGCCATTCAGAAATGCAAAGCTTTCTCGTCTGAGCAAGAGTCGTGACGAACCAGAAAGAACAGAAGTAATCGCTTCACTCAAGTAAAGGTTTTGTAGCATTCTACTTGGCATGGGGAAAAGAAATCCATTCCAACAAAAATTAGTATATACGGGCGTTTTACAGAGGACAATTTTCATTGTATCTACAGGAATATTTCACCTAAAATTTTTGTGTTTTAAATATTCTATTTGATAATCCTTATTCTTTACTATTTTTCTACACCGTAATTTCCAAGAAAATTAAAGCCATTTGAAGTATCGGTAGAGCTATTTTATCTCATTCCTCTTGAACAACTTTGAAAAGTTCAAGGAAGGTGGTAAGTCGAGGTTTGGACAATCCGCCTTCTAAGAGTCCAGAAATGCAAACATCCATGGTTGATATATCAGGAGATTTAGTAGAGATATAAATGGAGGGTATGGCCTTGATACCCGTTTCTTTTTCCTGGAAATTAAGAGTAGATTTTGACGTGTGGTTGCTTTCTTCAATGCAGTTCTAATGACTGATGGCACTGCAGGTAAAGAGAAGATATGTCATATTTGAAAATTGGATATCACTTATGTTCCTGATAACATGTGGAGTTGATCTTAACATTCTTCTACGCACTTTTTATTTTTAATTTGCCGTTATATGAAAAACCAGCAGCAATCGCAGATCCCTTTGAAGAACTTTCTTTAGATTCTTTCAACCATGTTTAATTTTTTTTTTCTCCTCTTTGATGATAATAAATGGATCTCATTTTCTAGCAGTCATTTAAATACACTCAAGATTCATCTAATGTGAGAATATTTTTTTTTCATTTTCTATTGGAATAAATGTGTTTCATAAAGAATTCTGCAGCACGTTCTCCTTTCAGGAACATGACGTGGAGAAAGACGATACATATTATATTTTTTTCGCATTTTTAAGACTAAAATCAGCATTGATCACTCTGTTTACAAGTGACACCGAGCATTTTAATGATTTTACAACAGTCTTCTTGACTTGGCCAATTTTCTTTTGACATTAAAGATCTTACCTTTGCAAAGTATGAATCATTCCGCTTTTTTTCTTGGAAATGTATTTGAAATACTTTTTCCACTTGAGGCCAAACTTTGACATTTTGTTCCTTTCTTGTTGACATTATTACCTATCGTACCTTTAAATATCGTAAAATCACGGCTTTCACAACGTTTTCTTATAACTAGATACACAGAATTTTCTTCAAAAAGAGCACAAATTTAGCCTTCCATGCACTACTCCTTAGAAAGCTTCATTTTGCATGACAACAAAACTGTCAAGTAGCAGAGGATAATTTATATTTTCGAAAACATAGTTGTAGTTAAAAAATTGTTTTCCAGGCAGACGATTTTGTATAGCAAACCAAAATCATCTAAAAAATATGCGAATAGCCTCTGTAGAATTTAGAGAGAAAAGATTTTGGCCTCTACCGATGAAAAAGAGTTACAGAAATTCAAAGCGACAGCAGGAAGCAATTCTAGTGGATTTAAATTTTTACCCATGTCTTCTCGACCCTCTCTAAAGTTGTTCATTTGTGATAGAAACATCTTCCGAAAAGTGTATAAGACTGAGTCCTCTAGAATGGCGGAAGCAAATGGATGGGATTCCTAAGCTAAGATTTCACAGCTCCTAT
Organism: Stegodyphus dumicola; assembly: GCF_044657685.1. Taxonomy (NCBI): domain Eukaryota; kingdom Metazoa; phylum Arthropoda; class Arachnida; order Araneae; family Eresidae; genus Stegodyphus; species Stegodyphus dumicola. The sequence continues at coordinate 15,305,124 of NC_140779.1, forward strand.
GAGCGCAGACGCAGGGAATATTTTTCAAACCTTTCCGAAAAACCAGAAACTAGACTTCGAAGCTCTATCCGGCGCTTTGGAGTGGCGCTTTGCCGAGAAATGTTTAAGAGTTTAACAGGCTTCAGTTAAAATCTCGCCAACAGAATCCGACGGAAAACTCTCCAAAAGCTTGATACTTGATACGGATGTTGAAAGGCTGTCTCATCTCGCCTTTTCGGACTGCCCAAAAGAAGCAAAGGAAATCCTGCCCATGCAGTTCTTCATCACTATAATCTTGGATCCTGAGATACAGAAAGCCCTGAGAACGGCAGATGTCAAGGATCTAAAAAACGCTTTAGAGTACGCCGTTAAATTTGAGGCAGCTCAGCAAGCAGCTCCTACAGACTGTCACCCAGACAGAGTTGCTTAAGTCCAGGAGCCATTGGATCCAGTGCTTACTTGTCTAGACGATTTAAACAAGCAAGGTGCCTTGATCCGGAATAGGAGTGGCCAGAAACCGATCCTAAAATATTGGAACTGTGGTGCCAGCATTTTAGGATCATGTACGAAGAAATCATGTACGAAGAAACTGCATAACATCCAAAGGCACGGAAGCTAAGACCGCTCTTAGCAAGCAAGATGGAAACTAATTAGCGGGCAATCCGCTTGGCGGAGGTTACCAGATAATAAGAAACTCCATTTTAAAGCGCTTCAGATTTCTGCAGTGGCGGCAGTAATAGATTCTTCATCACTTCATTCATGGGAAATACTAATGGAGTTCCTTGCAGTATCATCAATACAGAAGGCCAATGTTACCATCATTCAAAAAGATCTGGCTCAACAACTGGAAGGTAAACTCATCTGGACACCGCCCTGCATCTGGACACCGCACTTTCCAACCTGTGTTCGAGGATAAAATCAACATCGATGGAATATCAAAAGTTAACCTCATCCCTGGAAGTGTCGCCTACTGTCGCACGTAATATGCAGCAAATATTACTGACTGTTGCACTCTCGGATTAGACTTTCGACGGAAATATAATTTTTCTTTGGACATTAGAAGTAACGAACTGCAGTTTGTCTCTGAGGCCACAACCATATTCGGAATTAAAGATGGAGTTAATCCGCGCAACCAAATAATAGCTCAAGACTATATAACAGTACCAGCAAAAACATAGTTTTTACTACCTGGATCCACAGCAGAAAATAGAAATTTACTGTAAGTCATAATGGAATATCCTAAGAATTATAACAGTCCAAAAAGAAAACTAGTAGCCTAGGCGCTCTTCGACCTATCGAGGACCGTCATCTCGGCGACAGTTGCTAACGTAAGTGATAAGGCGAAAGTCATTAGGAAAGGCGAAGTGCTAGCAGCATGTTCTCCAGTGACCTGCGATAAACGAAGCAAAAACCATTCAGAATCTATGCCTTCTGACAGCCTGATATCGGAGTCATTGGAGAATGCACCTCTAGAACCATGAAGCCATCAAGCTATGAACAGAAGAGTGCTGCCGAATGTGGCATTCAAGAACTTTAAGATATTTCCTTCCGCACATCTTCTGACGTAGATCGAACCAGTTTGGCTCAGCATAGAATTGATGCGGGAGATCACTCACCAATCAAGCAGTATCTAAGATGTCTATCGACTGCTAAACAGGAGGAGACAAAAAAAACTTCTAAAGCCACATACAAGTAAGCGACGTTATCGAACCTTCATCAAGTGCTTAGGCCTCTCCTGTCGTCCTGGTCCGAGAGAAAAGATGGTTTGACTAGATTTTGCTTTGACTGTCGCTAGTTGAACGAGGTCACGAAGGAAGAAAGCTAACCTCTTTCTAGAATTGAAAACGTTCTGGGCATTATTTCTGAAAACGAGTGCTTTAGCTGCTTGGTTTAAAGAGCGGATATTGCAGGTAGATATAAATCCTGATGACCAAAAAAAGGTAGTGGTTACTACCGGAGAAGGACCTTGACAGTTCAAGGAGATGCCGCTTGGAATAAGTAATGCAAAGGCAACATTCGAACATCTCATGGAGACCGTGTTGAGAAGTGTTTCCTACTAAGCCTGTCTGATATACCTGGATGATTTCATCACGTCGGTAAAACATTTAAAGAACATTTGGAAAATATCAGGAAAGTGTTTCAGAAATGGAAGGAAGCCAACCTAAAGTTAAGTCCTGCCAAATATAAATTGTTCAGACAGGAAGAGACTTACCTTGGACATGTCACCTACTCCGAAGGTGTGTGTACGGATCCAGAAAAAGTATCGGCTGGTTAAGATTGGTGACGTCCCAAAAATGCCCATCAACTGAGAAGTTTTCTGGAGCTTTGCACCTGAAATAGGAGATTTGTGGATGACGTTTCTTTAATCGTAGGACCCTTAACAAACTGAAGGAGGCTCTAATATCTGCTTCAAACCTGACGTAACCTCAATTCGACAAATCATTTATTCTCGACACGGATGCGAGCAATACAAATGTATGTGCTGTTTTGTCCCAAGAAATGAGCGGTCGAAATCATGTCGTGGCATACTTGAGAAAATGTATATCTAAACCGAAGAGGAGTTACTCTGTCACCAGGAAAGAAAGGCTCGCTATAGTTGAAGTCATAGAACTTTTCCATCATTATCTCTATGGCCGAAAATTCCTACTCCGCACACATCATGCATCGTTGACCTGGCTTTAAATTTCAAGAGTGTCGAAGGCCAAATAGCCAGATGGATACAGAGAGTCCAGGAATATGACATCTCTGTCCGTCATCGGAAGAGATTATCACATGGAAGCACCGGCGCCCAGTCGAGAAGATCCTGTTCATTGTTCTGATTCCCTTTCTTCTTTCCAACTTTTGAACAGTATTACTAGCTGCAGCTGCGACAAATTAGTTATCGAAACCCTAGTAACTGTTAGTTCACTTAGAAATAGAGGAATTGATATCCGCTTTGCTTATGTGCGTGCTGATTATGGTTTCTATGGAAATGAAAGAGCTGATTTCTTAGCTAAAGATGCCTTAAATTTACCCATTGATATCAACATTTGCATTCCAAAGAGCTATTGGAAGTCCTTTCGTTATAAGAAGCTTTTAGCTGTGTGGAATGAGGAATATATTTCATCTTGTAATGCTGAGGTCACCAAAAAGTTCTTTCCTTCTATTTACGATAGAGTCTTTCCGAGTCTTTTCTCTCTATAAATTTTAAAGTGTCTCATTTTTATCTGGTCACGGTAAATTTGCAAGTTACCTGTTTCGTTTTAATCTAAGATCAAACAATTTATGTGAGTGTTTAAAAAGAGTGCCTCAGGATGTGGAACAGTTGATTTTCTTATGCCCTACATTTGATGGTCCTAGATTATGCTTACAGAACGATTTGAAAATCTTCAGTGTGACTTGGCTAGTGAACTTATCTGTTTTCGTGAAGTGCAGACTACTGTTCTCTGCTTTTCTTCGTTTTATTTATGCATGTAACTTTTAATGTTTTAGTTAACTTACTTCTGTAAGCCCCTTGTTGTACATATGTGCTGCACAGAGAGTCTGTATGTTTTCAAAGGAAAAAAAAAAACGTCCGATTTGATTCCAGGGTCGAAGCGAAACATTAGCTGTTTAATCAGGTCGTGCGTCGAGTTATGAATTCAACATCATCTGACCCAGACACATGGAGTAACGAAAAAGTCAGCAAACACCAGTAGGAAGATGATGACATTAATCCCATAATGTGTTAATGGAATCTTCGAATAGGAAACCTACCTGGCAGAATATCTCGGTCTACGGGCTCTCTGCAATTCACTCCATATTCGAAACGGCGTCTTATACCGCAATTTTGGATCGGATGATGTGAAGGCATTCCAATTGCAGCTGATACTTCCAAGGTACAGATCTCGAATGTCTCTAAAGAAATGCATAGTAGCTCGATAGGAGGCCACATCGGAATAATGAAGAGAGTTCGGGAGCATTTCAATTGGAGTAATGCAAGGGCTGAAGTACAAAAATAGAGCCAATCTTGAGATGCTTGTGCGAGTCAGAAGGGACCGAAAACACGCAGAGGGAAGATACAATGTTGCAATTTAGGAGCGCCTTTTGAACTCAACACCTGTGACATCCTGGGACTTCCGTTACGAAGTTCTGATGGCAAAAAATAGATTCTCGTTGTCACTGATAACTTCATAAAGTGGCCTGAAGCATATCCTGTTCATGATGAATAAGTTATTATAGTAGTATAGATAATGACATAGCATTAGATTTCCAAGTTTGGAGTGCCTCTTCAGTTACGTTCCGATCGAGGAAGGAATTTTATCTCGGCTGTAATTAATGAACTTTGCAACTACTCGGCATCGATAAAACCCAAGCGACGCCTTTCATCCAAAGTCAGACGGCATGATAGAGAGGTTTAATCGAACCAACCTTAATAATCTCCCGCTAATGGTTTCCAGAACTTAGCCTGACTGAGACCAGGAGCTACCTGTGTTCTTATTGGCCTATCGTAGTTGCTGTCCACGAGACTGTCGGGTATTCCCCGTAAGAGATGCTCTTCGGTCATGACTTTCACCTACCTTGTGTTTCTCTTGTTTGGTCACCGGATGCGAGTTCGTCGCCTAAAGAATACATTCAAGATCCGTCGCCTAAAGAATACATCAAGTTTGAAGCGAAGCACAGTTTTGCACTAGGGGCGCAAGTCAACTTGGCATCGGAGAAGATGAAGACCCGATACGACACGAGAGCTACGGGACATTGATTCAACAGAGGTGACAAGGTGTGATTATGGAATCCGATTCGATGGAAGATTTTCTCCTAAACTAGAGACATCCTGGGACGGTCCTTACACAATTCTAAACAAGCTAAACGACGTGGTAGTTCGGATTCGTAAGTTATCAAATTCTAAGCCTAAAGTCGTTCTTCACGACAAACTAACCCCTCGCTATAATCATAGTACATATTCCCCATAGTGTAAATAAATTAAATAGCTTTACTAAGATCATGGCCCTATATGTACATACATGTAAATTCTTGTATTTATAGACTGATTTAATTTTTGATTTGTTTTGTGTTATTTACTGAAATTATTGTTGTATTGCATTAATTTTCTTTATTTGTAAGTATGTCTTCCTATTCAGGAATTGTACTGACCGGGACGTGCAGTCCTTGGGAAGGAGGCAATGTTATAGCTCTTGTATATATGTAAACAATGTTAGTGAAACTATATGTGAAATTATAGTACTTTTTTGTATAATATAGCATGAAATGTTTGAAAAAGACGAAGCTCAGTCGGAAAAATAAGATTACAGAGGCAACTATTTAACATTGAGGTAAATGGCTATCTCGCGAAATTGGCGAGATATCGCTAAACTATCAATTGTTTAAATCGGTTACTTATCGCCAAATTTGGCGATAAGTAACCGAAAGTCCCGATCTTGGTGACTTTTTGACTACATTTTCTTTCGGTTCCTGTATAACAACAAATGAATAACTGAAATTGATCCCTATATGTAAATGTAACCGTATTCGGCCCTTATGCGTAATTTTAACAGTATATGTCTTCCAGTAATTTCGAGAAATAGAGGGTATTCGAAATTTCTCGGAGGCTCTGGTAAAAGTTTCTCGGTAGCTCGGGTAAAACTATATAAGCCCGAAAAGAGCATCAGTTCTGAGTTCAGCGCTGATTTCGGAGGACTGAGATTTAAGTCCGAGCTTCTCCTTTTAAATACGCTTTGCACTGCGTTGTGTTTCAGATCTGTAAAGTGTTTCTTGCGGTAAAAATATATTTTATCAAGCTATCATCGGTTCTGGGTGCATTCAATCCGTTTCATTCAACCCATTCTCAGGCAACAATACTTTAATTAAACACTGTTAGTAGTTGTATGGATTATAAAAGCTGTCAGTAATGCTCGGTATGAATATATAATTACTATATCGATGTTATTGTAATTAATATTACAAATATAAATAATAATGTACTGTCTATATGGTTATTTAACCGTATAGCCTATTTCTTATATCGATCCAACCACATTAAGTTATTTTGCAAAATATTTAGTCGAAATTCATGTGAAAGCTTCCGAAAAAGTTGCTACTAAAAGGATATATTCTGCTTTCATTAGATTTTATAGGATTTCTTTTTAAGACGGTTGTTTAAAAAATTAAATTCATCAATGCTGGACTCAGTAAAAGCAATTTCATTTTTTTTTAAACTTTTTTTATCTTAAAAAGTGCTGCTTTAAGTTATGGTATTACCTTATAAATTACGATAAAATTAATATCTAAATGTAAATCAGACACTCCTTTTATGTCTAGGGCCTCACCATTAGAACTTTCACATTCTTTTTCTCTTTCCATGTGACAGAAACTGACTTTTGAGAAACCTGAAAGAAATCGGAGAAACCAAAATTAAAGAATACGTGTAATTTTTTTTTTTTTTTTTTTTTTCGTGTTTCCGAAGTGTTATGTGATATTTCTGTTTACATGATCTGCAAGATGCAGTGAATCGAGCTGAGGAAACAACATGATTTGTTCTCAGGCAATTAAAATAAAAGTTTGCTTTTTGTATGAAGTTCCAATGTGCATCAATATTCATTTTAAGAAATTTCTCGCATTTATGTAAAGAACGTGGTAACTGGCAAATGGTTACAGCCGAAAACATCGCGGCAAAAACATCGCGGACGAAAACGTCGCGGAGAAAACAACGCAAGGCGTAAACGTCGTGCTACAAAACATCGTGGGAAGAAACATCGCAAAGAGAAAACATCGCAGTTCTAAAACATCGTGGTACAAAATATCGTCGTCCAAAATAATGCGGTTCAAAAACTTCGCAGTTTAAAAACATCGTCGTCGAAAATATCGTGGTAAAAAATAAAGTATCTACAAATCATCGCATGACGATAACATCGTAGACATGCTTTTTTCAGGCTTTAATAATTGTAAATGGGTATTCCCATAATGATTTGTGAGCGCAAGATGTAAAGAAGGATAATTTTTACTTTCACATTTTTTATTAACTAATAAATTTTTGCTGAAAAAGTAAGAAGGAAACTTAAGCATAGAAAATTAAATGCAACTTAATAAATTATACATTTTATGAAAGCTTACCAGTAAAAAATTTATAAAAAATTATTTATTAATGGTCTTTGTTAGTTAACTATGTCGGTTTAAAATTCTATTAAGTGCTATAAGTCGCATTAATTTTCTATGCTTAAGTTTCTTTCTTATTTTCTCTGCAAAAATTTTAATAGTTAATTAAAAATATGAAAGTAAAAATTATCCTCCCTTACACCTTGCGCTCATGGGAATATCCATTTACAGTTATTAAAGCCTGAAAAAAGCATGTCTGCGATGTTATCGCCATGCGATGATTTGTAGATACTTTATTTTTTACCACGATATTTTCGACGACGATGTTTTTAAACTGCGAAGTTTTTGAACCGCTTTATTTTCGACGACGGTTTTGTACCACGATGTTTTAGAACTGCGATGTTTTCTATTTGCGATGTTTTCTCCTACGATGTTTTGTAGCACGACGTTTTCGCCTTGCGTTGTTTTCTCCGCGACGTTTTCGTCCGCGATGTTTTTGCCGCGATGTTATCGGCGGACACCCTGGCAAAGTACAAAATAATCCCTGCTTCAATTTTACACTTGTTTTATGAGTAAAAGTCTTGTTAATGAATTTTACTGATTTACCTTAACAATCATCATTTCCCTTTACACTCTAAAAGCTTCTAGCTTGTTTTTTTAAAACCGAAAGAAAAATTGTTAAAAATGGAAAATTCGTATCCTCTAGCGTTAATTCCCATTTGATTTTAAGCGAATTTTCTAGCTTATCTTGTAAGGCATACAGAACAATTTCCATTAATTGATTACATTCTAAATCGAGTTTTTAAAATTCCGGATTACTTCACTGCAGGTATCGATCATCATTCGAATGGAATCAGATGTTAATTTTACGAATTTAAGATTAAATAATTTTCTCCACTGAGAAAATCCTAATTCTTATTGATCATCATATCTGTTTATTAAAAGTGTTCCAAGCTTTTTAATAATTCTCAGATGCTATTGCGAATCTCTTTATTAATCTTACAGCAATCAGACAAAACTGCACTATATTTCAATTTTTGTATATCAGCGAGAGCTTCGTTAGAGTCAATTCAACTTGAAAATATAGATTTAAAATGCAACCAGAATCCAAACTTGCCTGAAGACTTTGGAAGCTTTATATTCACATAGAATGTGTCACATTTTAATGGCTTATCATCGTTGAGTTGTGATTTTTTATTAATCAAATTTAGGTATGTTCCAGTTTTCACTAATGATTCATCTGCCAAATCCTGAGACCCAAACAAATTTTTAAACTTAGATTATTCATCAAAATCTTCAAGAGCAGAACATCCACAATAATATTCTTTAACCCTTTGACGCGCGAAACCACCAATTTTCGAATTTTTTTCTCCTCTTCTTTTTGAAATTTTTTAGTGAAAATCGATTGATTACTGATCTTTTACCTCTAAAGTAACACAAAATTACTGCAGAAGCATACATGGTTTAGGTTTTAGTACTTCAAATCGGATGCCTTTTAAAATTCGGCTTGATCTTTACAATATGGTAACTGGTAGTTTGGCGACATTTTGGAGGCGATAAAGGTTACTACCTGGGACATTGGTAATAATGTGAGCAGTATTCAGTTCCGATTACGCATTATTTTGTGTGAGGGAAATGAGAGATCATGGGATATGTCATGTGATATTAATGGACGAATTACGGTTCTTTAATCGGAAAAGGTGGGAAATCGGGAAAAAATCTGGAAATTTTGTATTTGCCTTTATTCTGTGTTGTGTGAAACAGTGTTCGTGAATCTTTGGATCCCATGGCCGTAACTAAAAAGAATTCGAAATGGGTATTTATGTATGTATTAATTTAATGTATGTGCTTATTTATATTTTAAGTAGTGTTTTTGAATTTAATTATATTTTAATTAAATGATAGTTATTTTGTGAATTTTATGTTTGTAGGAATTTGGTATACGTTTTAGTTGAAGTAAACGTGCATGGAAATAATTTAAATATCTGACACTAAGTATTTGTAATTGTTGCGGTATGAATTCGTTGGTGACGTGTATAATGTAATAGATGATTTAGAGGTAAAAGTTTTTGGATATTTTATTTATTTTATATGTGGAAATGTTCATATTTGGAAAGGGTAAATACTTTTTCGCGATCAGGTAATTTCATATATGTTCTTTTTACCGGGTTTAAAGATTGAGAAAATTGTCATGTATTTTCGTGAAATTTTTCTAATTTATGAGAAAAAAGCAGTGTACATGGATATAGTGAAGAGTGTGCGCAATGCCATTTTTGTGCAATTCTGGGATGTTTTTTTAAGTAAAAATAAGTCGGCGTGTACATGGTTTATGTGTATGTGTTATTTTGAAAAACGCGTAAGGAGTATGGTATTGTGCACTTTTTCCCAATTTTGCAGTGAATATTTGTCATGATTAAGCAGTTTTGTTAGATAAAATTTCTAGCATAAGTGTAATTCGGCTAGTAGATTGTTGGAAGAAGTGTTCAGTAGATAAAAAGAAAAGAAACATGTCTTTACTTCGTGAAGACAAAATGGCGGCGGGAAAAAAAAATAGAGGGTTGCTGTAGGAGAGTTGGTCGCCAAAGTTTCGCCAAAAAAACGCCAAGTTACCATAATGTAAAGATCAACCAAAATTCGTTTTCAATGAGACAAAATAACTTCCTTTTATTAATATAAACAACTTTAAATTTCAAAAAGTTATTCATCACACATCATGATTTCTATCATAAACAACAAGAAATAGCAATAATTAAATTGCATATATAAAAAAAACCCTCTGTATGTATGGCATTTGCTTTGTGGTTTCAGGGCGCGAACCACTGCACCACTGGAGTATTGTGTCACAATGCTGACAATCCTCTAGAGGCTCTAGAGGAAACCACTGCTCTTCACAATTGCCTTTGCTTGCTTCTCAAATAGGAATGTTTATTTTTATCCGGAGGCCCACCAGCGGCCAAGCGGTAAAGTCGCTGAACACTGGTAGTTTGGTCCGAGGTTCGAATCCCTCGAACAGGCTGGCTCATGGAGGTAGGAAAGGGAGGAGGGGCCAACCCGCGCTAAAAGTGAAGCACTGCTTTGAAGGTTGGGTCACCAAATGGGGTGTTCTTTGTTTACATTCAGAAGCTCGCTTGACAAGATTCTGATAGTATTTCGACACACGACAGTTCCATAGAAATCGAAAAAGGGACACTTTCGCATGAAAGAAACATTCATAGTATGATGGATAATAGCAATTTGTATAGTTTAGTGACATTTACGCAAAAATCACATCTTGGTTATTTTTCGATAACTAACAACAGCGATTTTGATTATGAATTTGTTTTATAAAATTCTAAGCTGTTGCACTACAAAAATATAGATTTTAAGAAAAATGTTATGCTTAAAGAAAGAAAAATACCTTATGGCACATTTAAAATTGTATACGTCTTTCGATACCCTTGACAGAGTATTCGCTACTTTTATTTTATTTTCCAAACGTCGAAATGTTTTAAATAAAACAAATTTTTTTCACATCCATAAATTATTGTAACATGTACCTTTTAAAATTTTTTAGAGGAGAGGCTTTACTGCTGCTCATTTCAAACCCATCGTTTTAATTTTATATATCTGAAAAATAATCACTTTGGGCTTACACGTTTTATAAATATAAAATTATGTATGTTAAAATATTTGTAATTAGGCACATAGGTCAGATTAAGTTTTTATTAAATAGAGTAACGCATGCAAGGGCTATCTGCCTAAAGAGAGAGATGCCATCGTGGAGGAATTTTGAAGAAAAACTGACCTTTGAGTGGGTATTAAAAATAATACTTATAATTTTCATTCAAATTATATTCATATGTATTTTTTATGTAAAACTTTCGGGTGTATGCTAAATTAGTGTAAATTACTTTACACGAAAAAATATAGTGAATGCACAGAAATTAAAGATTTGCACATGCCGGAAATGAAAAATAGGAAATATGTATGAGTATTTATGCATGTGCTTGCAAAAAGCATGTATCTGCCTTTGACAAAATACTTAAATATTCATTAAATTATTTATAAATGTATTTGAAATGAAGAATTTATTCACTTATAAACAACTGTGAAAGTACTGTGAAGAAATCTAATGATTAAATGTATCTAATTTATAATGATTATAAATGTTATCTAAATATATAACAACCTAAATATTGAATTGTAAACATAAATTGAAATCCTGTTGACAAATACATTATAAAACTATTTAAGCAAGAATTGTTCGTATTGGAAAGCAATCTGTTAAAAGGTATTATAAAGCAAATGCTATGAGATGCGCACTTAAGAACGTAATAAAGAGTTTTGGAATATGTAATGTTGAAATGAAGGTAAAAAAAAAAATCTGATAAGTATAATTAAAAGAATTATTCCCCTTACATTTTACAATAACTCAGTCACAAATTTTAAATAATACTTAAAAAAAAAAAAAAAAAAAAAAAAAAAAAAAAAAAAAAAAAAACTTATTTTATTCCCTTTCAGAAATGTTCAGAGAAAGTCAAGTTCTATTTAAAGTATTTCGCTAATTCCTAATAATTTTCTAATTTAAAATGAACCGAATAGAGCATTAATTATAAATTGACTTACATTTTTCGATTTAAAAGATGCCTCAGAAGCCAAAAAATCATGTCATATTTAAGAAAGTATTTTAGGAAGAAGCTCTATAAATAGAAAAGAAATAATGCATAATTTTAATATTAATAATACAATAAACTTTGATCTTAATGTTTGTACCTTAACCGAATCAAATCGAATTACTTTATTTTTTTTTTCTAATGTAATTAGCAAAAACTTGTGAAAATATTTCATTCAAATTAAACCATTCTGAGAAAACTGTCCTGTGAAAAGTATAGCATTTAATTCCGTTCAGAATGAAATGTTGTTTAAAAATATGTTGTTTTCATATACTCAGGACTCTGAAGTGTTGTAGAAAAAGAAAATATATACATTTATATGTATATTTACGACGTAATTACAAAATATTTACATCCGAACGCGTCAAATCCCATTGAACTCAATGGTAAATGACCCAATGTTTTGGTCACCACGTAGGGATCGCCGGTGCTTCAGAGCAGGGTACGGGAGAAACTTGTTTAGGGCAACTCCATCTTACTTCCTACCTCCATGGGCTGGCTGCATGGGCGTTTTCGTGATTTTCCCCATGTGTAACGTGTATACAAGCCAGTTTCCCCTAGAAAGTCCTCCGCGAAGGCATCCCTCCCCTTAGGCAGATAGCCCTTGAGGCTTTGCCGTAATTAAGTAACCCAACCTATTTTTACGCGGATATAGATAAGGGAGTTTTAAACCACAGAGTTATTTTATTACTAAAGAATACATGCACCTGCCCAGTAAAAAGGCCTTTCTTTTCCAGAGACTTTTTCTCTGACCTCAACACACTTGCTCTCCAAGCTAGTATTGTGATTTTATAAATTATTTCTTGTGGTTTAAATTTAATGTAAATATACTTTGCTGTAATTAAAAATAGAAATCACGTAAAGTTTCATTTAAATTAAAAATATTTTCTGAATATTTTGGGACAAAATACGAATAAAATAAGTATAAATGAGAAACGAATGATACGTACCAAAGCCAAAAAGACCCCCCCCCCCATTAACATAAAAAAACGACAAATTTCATGTGCCAGATGAATAGAAACTAAATAACGCTGGACATATACCAGTGAAATTTAGATCCAATCAGTGCACATTTTGTAGCACAAGGAAGAAACTTCATAGAAGAAGATACATGTGCGAAACGTGCAATGTGGGTCTATGCATGTACCAAAAAGACAAAACATGCTTTGAATAGTGTCACAAAAAATATTTGTTCTTTAAAATTAAAAAAAAAAAAAAACACTGAGTCTTTTTTTATCCTTAGTTTACTGATGATTTTTTATCCTTATTTTTTAATCTATGTAGCCAACTTCCTTATTATGTAGGTACTTATCCTTTCACTGCTATAGGAAAATTAAAAAAAATGTTTATTTTTAATTTTTTTTTCTGACGATTTACTTTGTAAAATATAATGTAAAAAATATATAGTGCTACTTTGGTAGACGGTTGCACGGATTTTGGCGATTGTTTGGCGATTTTTCTTTTGGCGAGTAATACAACTTATGGTAAACCCATTGCTGGATAAGTTATTTATGGTAACCGATACTTTGTTGTCATTTTATTAAAAAAAATAATGCGTTTTATTATGCATAACTTCCGTGTTTTAAATATTATTTATGGCTTCTAAATATTAAAAATCAATTTAATTTTACATTTTTATTTGAAATAAAAATTTTGTTGTTTATAATATTTTATAGAATTTTATGTTGTTTATGATGTAATCAATGACGTCACCTTACTTAAAAAGTAATTGGTTTTATTAATATCTATAAATTTAATCTAATGTTTTAAACATTATTTATGGCTGTTAAATATTAAAATACAATTTAATTTTGCATTTGTTTTAAAAATGATTTTATTATGAATGATTATTTAAATAATTTTAATTCTATGCGTGATGTAATCAGCTCCCTGATTGGTTACTGAATATTTGTGCATTACCGCGTCATTTTAAAATTTTATTATTCATCTCTTCGAATTCGTCAGAGTTCAAATGGAATGAATATCTTCGTTTCGAAGATGAATGTTGTTATTGGTAATTACCAAGAATTATTGGTATTGGAATAAAAAAATTGCCCTTTGAGACCTTATTTTGGCCAACCTGTCTTTCCTAATCAAAGATTTATTTAGAAATTGTTAATAGCGTCAGAGGAAATTTATTTTAAATTTTTGGACGAAATGACTACTTCTTCAATGAAGTGCGAGATATGTGAATAACAGATGAAGATGGTTAAAAGAGCCGATTCAATTATGATTTCGATTTTTTTTGTGGTACTTATCAATAAACAAGAGGTTAAATTACTCAAAATATGTAAGTACATATTTTTCTTTTATTTTATAATTGTATACTTCAATTTTTGTTAAAAAAATTAATACACTATTTTCAAAAATTGCCGAGATAATTATTGTCACATATGTTTTAATGTTAATTATATTTTATATAACGTATTTTAAAGTATTTGAATTTAATAGTATTCTAATTCTTTTAAAAGTTGGTAGGAAGGTTTTTAATTCGATATTCAATTTCAGTAATCTAATTAAACGTTGGCACAGTGTTTTTATAGCGGTGTTTTCATTCTTTTTTTTTTTTTTTTTTTTTTTTTTTGCTATATGAAAGTAATAATAGCCTTACTTTAGTATTTTATACTCATAGTAAATGCATTTATTTACACTTGCCTGCCATCTTAAAAAACAACATTTTCAACAAAAAAATTAATCCATTACTTTTAACGATATTTAATTTTTTTTAAGTCTCGAATACTTTACTATGCGTAAAAACAGCGTTTTTCAAGATGGCTGACGATTGTAAAAATCGCGCCAACAATTACGCCAACGTAAATCGCCAAAAATCCGTGCAACCGTCTACCAAAGTAGCACCATGATTTTATCCTTATTTTTTAATCTATGTAGCCAACTTCCTTATTATGTAGGTACTTATCCTTTCACTGCTATAGAAAAATTAAATAAATGTTTATTAAAAATAAACATTTTTTCTGACGATTTACTTTGTAAAATATAATGTAAAAAATATATATGTTATGCAATTCCTACATGCATTTTTTTTTTTTTTTTAATTCGTAAATTTCGCCATTTATTGGAAACGCGCACGGAGAAAGGTAAGTTTTTTTCTCTACTACCTAGGTAAGTTTCAAAGTCCTAGACGCGCGGTGGTTTCACAGTGCGACCACCACCCACAGAACAATGGGCAAGAGTAGATTTTTTTTTAATTCATATATTATTTGTCTCTAGGATCATAATATTCAATTTCTAGAGTTTTTAGTTAAAAAAAATTATAAAAATAAAATCGCGCGCGTCAAAGGGTTAAGCTTATCACCACATCGGTTTAATTCTAGTATACGGTATACACAGGACTTGGCGACATTATGATGAGCAGTAAATGAGCCATTTTGGTGTTGGCGAGAGTTCTCAAAATCGCGCCAACGCCGTACCGTACACTAGGATTTTACCCACGACATCTTTGTAGATTTGTTTTTAATGCAACAATTTCACTTGAACTCAAATCAAGCAAAACTTCCTATTTGCTTGATTTGAGTTCTATACATTAATGGAATTGATGATTCTTTTTTGACATCTTGATTTACTCTAAAAAATAAAATTAATTATGTACTGATGTCGTGCAAACTTCAGACACATACTTAGAAATGTATAATAGAATCTAGAACTTGAGAATGAATTTTTCATGAAGACAATATGAGTACCCCTAAAACTTCCTTAAATACTTTTTCAATTATAACATAAAAGTACATATTTCGATTTCTTTATAAACCAAGTAACTCAAATAGAATATATAAAATATTAAGCTTGGACTTTCGGCCATCAATAACCCTCATTGGTGGCTGCATGTTTAGTAGCCAGTTCAATAATAAATAATCATTAAAAGGTTAACCTTGAATATAGACTGAATTATAGATTTATAAGTACTTAGAAACTCTTGACTTTAACACAAAATAAAGACAAACAATAAATAAGATTTAAACTTTTCTATGCAGTAATAGAACTTTTTACACCTTAATGTTTTCATGGAATACTGAATTCTCGTGTCGTTTGGTTTTTTAACCTATTGCCACAAAAACAAAACAAAACAAAAATAAATAAAATAAAATAAAATGCGCAGAAAAATATCTGGCAGCAGGAATCACAGCCTGTGAAGAAGGATAAAGTACGCCATAAAAATATTTTGAAATTTAATCTGCGGTACGTGTTAAGAATTCCCGATGCAGTGTTAAATGTTGGCATACATTTTTCTATTTTTTTCAGTTTTTCCTGAGTTTATCATATCAATATTCAGTTTTCTTAGTAAGATGGCTTACAACACTTATTTTATTTATTTTTTATTATTATTTTAACGTTTTATAAACTTTATTTATTAAATATCACATTCTTCGCACTTACGCCAAATAAAATTCAACTCAACGGCAAAATCACAAAATATTTAAAAACAGCATATCTTTAGAACTTCCAATAGACAGTCTTGTACGCTGAGGATAAAAGTGTTGTATTCCGTACAGTGTTGCCACTGCTCGCTCGCATTGTTTGGTTTGTTAATCTAAAATTTCTTAAAATTTTACAAAATGGGAAATAAATAATAAAAAAATATATAACATCACTCTTTTGAAAATATTGAACATCTTTAAATATATAGATCATGACTTAAATGCATTTTTACTTCATTGTACGAAGCAAAAAGAAAGTACTGTAATCGCAAAAAATTTCGGGTATTATATTTCAACGAAAATATCCATTTTGACTGCAATCGAATGCAATTTAACGATATTTTTGCTTGTCATCTGTACGTAAGGTCAGAATAAAGCACTTTTTTCAAACAAAAAAATTATAAAACTGATTTAAAATGAATTCTAAAGAGAATTTTTCGTGGCGTCTGTGCGTACGTACGTATCTTGCATAACTCAAAAACGATGAGTAGCCTCAGAACGTTGAAATTTTGTATGTAGGAATGCTATAACATGTCGATGTGCACCTAGTACTTTGTTTGTAATTGGCAGCACCAAAAGTATATAAATATATGTAAAGTGTACAATTTACATATATTTTGTAACAAAGTGGGTAATATATACCCCACTCTGTAACTCGGCTCAGTGAGCTCATTTTCTTAATTCCTACATGTTTGTAAATTGGGTATTTTTTGCTTTTAAAATGATTGAATTATGTTGTTCTTATCTTCCAGTTAAGGTTTTTATGCCTTTAGCAAATTTGCATGCAATATTTGTAGAATTATCAACAATTCAAAAGTTTCTTAGGAGCGGCTAAGCCTAAGTATTTTTACCATGGCGGATATGTTTGTTTACATTTGAAACATAGCAGAATAGTGGTTTTGTTGCCAATCTAGAGAAACTAAGCTTCGCAACAACAAAGATAACGGCTTCATTTATTATTGCGAATTAAATCACGCTTAATCCATTCTGGAATTTATTTGAGGAAAGAAGTGTTTAAAATTTACTTCGTAATTTTTAATATAGATGTTTTGACTATTTAAGCATTTTTGCCTTGTCGTGAAGTGAGAACTGAATTAATTGAATGAGAAATACTAAATCGTCCGTGAAAAACTGTTTTCTTTTTGTTTTGTTTGCTTAATTTCTTTTGTATATCATTCTAGATTTTTTATAGTATTTGAATAGAACATAGCGGAAATATTAGATAATTCTTCAGACAATATAAATTTTGTGCATTCTGAGTTATAAAATGAATGAAATGTAACGCTGTTAAGTGCGCCAGAGTGTCACTATGGCAAACAAATATAGTGAATTTTAAAAGAGTTCATTAATTCTATTGTGGTTTAAGCGCTAGTGACGAAGTAGATTTAATTCAATCTAAAAAGTTTAAATGAAATGCAAGAAAAAATGCTTATAATTTAATATTCTGTACAAGGAAGTCATGTGATGTACACATCAGATTTTTATTATTTAAATCAATCTGATTCAAAAGCAAGAAACGAATATTAAGAACTGTATCTATTGCTTTTTGATTGTTAATCCATAAGAGACGCATTCAGCTTGAAAGATTGTATCTTACATTTTGTCGAATGGCAGCGGACTCGAACGAAAAATGAAACGACGCAAAATCCCAGTCGAGACTAATTAGCTCTTTTGAGCTTAAAAGAAAATTTAAAGGTTATGTGGAGTACTCATTTTATATTATGTTTTGTTATTTAGTTTAAAACAACTACCTTTTGCAAATTACTTTTACCATTGCAGTTTCCATGCCATAGAATCTGAAGTTTTAGTTTTTCTCAAAAGGATGTGTATTTTTTTTTTTTTTTTTTTTCCATTTTTTTTCATTTTTGTGATCCAATCTGGCTTACTTAGCTGTAATGATTAGTTTCCTGTTTATTTTGCTTGGGATTTGACGGCAACTGCATTCTGAGCAAGACCAACTTCGGATGTTAGAAATTAATTTCTTACGGCAATTTTTCAGAGATATATGAATAATATTTAAAATTTTACTACACTGGGAATTGAATTTGATTTAAAGAACGATACTTACGCTTTATATGATGCATCCAGTTGGTGAAAGTAATTAGGAAATAGTGTGTATACGGCGACTTTTCAAAATAAATGCCATTTATCACTTTTTTCAAGCCTCTTTTTTATATTTGCTGTCTTTGAAGAGAATGGAACTCAGTTGAGCGGTTTCTCTGTGAGATGAAGGGTGTTCCATGTTCTTCCCTTTGACAGTCTCTCGAACAAAGGTCTTTTGTTGCCCGCGAAGCCTCTCAGAGGTGGCTGCAACAAAAGCATCGTAAACGACAATAAAGTTCTTACGACATTTCGTTTGCGACCACCCTTGGAGACATCACATTGGAACTGTTTATTATATTTTTTCTCTCCCCCCTCCCTCCTCAGCAAACACGAAACGTCATAAGGCTTCCTCTTCAACTTAATTTTTTTTCACTAATTCAAATTTTCTGAAACGCTTTCACTTCACCACTTATTGTCGGAGCTCTTTGATGGAAAGTTAATGATCTAACAGCAAATATGAGCTTGTGTCATTATTTGTCAGAAAGACAAAGTATGGAAATACAAAAATAAAGGATTTCTACTAATCTAATTTAGCACTACTTTTAAGCTACATTAATACCAGACCAACAGAAAAAGAAGATTTACTTTAACTTTGTCTAATTTAGTACTATTTTTGGACTCCATATTAATTTAGACTCAACGATAGAAAAACAAGACACATTCATTCAACCATATCCGTAAAGTATGCAGCAAATAAGTCCTCATCTTTTAGGCATAAAACGGTGTCCTGATAATCTGTCTTTTGAAATATTTTAGACTATAAAAACATATTCAATTTATATGCAAAATAGTTTTCTCTCCCTTAATAAGGCTGACAAACTTTTTCTGCTGACATTTTTTTTTAAATATTCACTCAGAGGATTGTGTTCAGCTCATGGAAATTTGAAGAAATTTCTGTTTAAAAATACAGTGGGTGATCGGTTAACGATCATAATCCGTTCCTAGATTATGTTCGCTATCCGCATTGTTCGTTAGCCGATCTATCGAATGCAATTTAACGATGTTTTTGCGTGATATCTGTACGTAAGGACAGAATAAAATACTCTTTTCCTTCAAAAAAAAAAATTATAAAACTGCTTTAAAATTAATTCTGAAGAGAATTTTTCGTGGCGTCTGTACGAACGTACGTATCTCGCATAACTCAAAAACGAGTAGCCTCAGAACATTGAAATTTTGTATATAGGACTGCTATAACATGTAGATGTGTACCTCGTATTTTGGTTGCAATCGGCCCCACCAAACGTATATAAATATATTGTTACGAATTTGGTATTTAAAAAGCTAATGTTAGTTCAATTATAAATTAAATGGTTTTATTTCTCGCGCAGTGCAGCGCGTGACGAATATTAAAAGAAAGCTAAACCGGAAAAATTAAAAATACAAGAGCGCGTGCGTTAAATAAATAAATATCTCTTTTTGATTTCGAGAAAGTGCTGGAAAATTCTAGCGCGTGATTTTAAAATCTTATAAAAGGAGGAAAACATCTCAGTTTGGAGTAGTTGCTTAGTTTGTTGTTGTTTAGAAAACTGCCGTTGTTGATTATAGCGAATTCGCGGATTAGCGTTCTTTAACTGTTTTGAATTACGTTCTATTGTACATTTAAGTAGTTAAAAGATAACTACTGTGAGATATTGTGATACTGCATGATAAATTGAGAAAAGTTAAGCATTTCTGTTGTGATAATAATAAATTTTTGTTCATTTTTTTATCGGACTTGTGCATTCATTTCATAACGAACCCGTACGCACGCAACAATTTTTGGTGTCAGAAGTGGGATTTTGAATGCCATTCACAAGAGCGATGGAAGAACAGTTAAAACAATTCATGGTAGACATTTAAAGAAGAAATGAAAGACTCTGTTAAAGAAGAAATTAGGTCCGTTAAAGAAGAAATGAAGTTGGGCCAGGAATCCGTTAAAGGAGAAATGAAGTTGGGCGAGGAATCCGTTAAAGGAGAAATGAAATTGGGCCAGGAATCCGTTAAGGAAGAGATGAAATCTCTTAAAAATGAGATGAAAGCAGGTCAGGACGAAATGAAAAGAGAAATTACCTGCGTAATAAAAAATAAATTTGAGGCTATGGAAGGCAGAATAGACGCGGTTGAAGCTAAAGTTGGACAAATAGAAGAAAGAGTTTCTTCGGTAAAAGAACAAGTAGAAGAAAGAATTTCTTCTGTAAAATAACATATAGAAGAGAGAGTATCTGCCGTCCAACAACAAACTGAGGAAAGGGTTTCTGCTGCTGTTGCAAAAGAAGTTGACACTTTAAAGAAGAGCATAGCAACAGAAGGAAGCAATTCTGAGGGTTTTAAATTCTTACCGATGCCTGCTCGTCCATCTCTGAAGTTATCCACATATGATGGGAAGACATCCTGGCAAGTGTATAAAACACAATTTTCTATCGTTGCGGATGCGAATGGATGGGATTCCCAAGCTAAGGCCTGTCATCTCGCCGCTTCTCTGAGAGCAGACGCAGCGGATATCCTGCAGACGCTTCCCGAAAATCAAAGGCTAGATTTCGAAGCTCTATCCGGCGCTTTGGAGCTGCGCTTCGGCGAGAAATGTTTAAAAGACTACAGCAGGCTTCAATTAAAATCCCGTCAACAGAAGCCCACCGAATCACTCCAGGAACTCGCCACGGATGTTGAAAGGCTGTCCCACCTCGCCTTTACGGAGTGCCCGAGAGAAACGAGGGAAATCCTGTCCCTGCAGTATTTCATCGATGGCATCCGGGACCCTGAAATACATAAAGCACTGCGAATGGCAGATGTAAAGGATGTAAAAAGCGCTCTGTTGTACGCCGTGAAATTGGAGGCAGCCCAGCAAGCAACTCTTAGGGATCGCTACCCAGTCAGAGCTGTGCGAGTCCACGACCCAGGAGACCAATTGATGGCTCGTTTAGATGATTTATCCAGACAAATCGATGCTTTGATACGGAGTAGCAGTGAGAACCTTCAGAAGAGAGTGAGTAGCAGTGAGAAGTGGCTGTAAGATGTTGGAGATGTGGTTCTGAAGGTTATCTACGACGGCATTGCAGAACACCCCAGGGCACGGATAATAAAACGGATGAGTTGACAAGACCAGTGAATGCTTTAGGACGGAATAGTGGTGAAACAAAACCGACCCTAAAGTGCTGGAATTGCGGTGTTGAAGGCCACCTACGAAGGAACTGCAGAACTCCCCAGAGCACGGAAAATAAGACATACGATTTAAACAGACAATTAAATGCCACGGGAAGGAAAAGGACTGACAAGAAACCAAAGTGCTGGAACTGTGGAGCTGAAGGCCACGTACGAAAGAATTGCAGAACACCCCAGGGTACGAAAATTGAGACAATTTCTGAGCAACGACGCAGGAAACAAATTAATGACCATATCAAGGAACGGAGGTTGCCAGATAATGAAAAACCCTGTTTTAAAGCGCTTAAGATCTCTATAGTGAGTGGCAACAATAACGGACTGTCCATCAATGGGAATATCGATGGAGTTCCTTGCAATATGATCATTGACACAGGAGCTAATGTTACCATCATTAGGAAAGATTTAGCTGAACAGTTTAAAGATAAACTTATTTGGACGCCATCCTGTGTTACCCTTCAGACTGCGTCTGGTGACAAGATCGACATAACTGGAAAGTTAAACGTAAACATCACGTTTGGAAGTGCCGCCTACCATCACACGGCATATGTGGCGGATATTACAGATCCATGCATACTCGGATTGGACTTTTTAAGGAAATACAATTTTTCTTTAGATTTCAAAAACAATAAGCTGCTTTCAGCATCTGATGGCATGACTATCCATCCTCAAAAGGGATCCTCGCCTGGAAATGTCGACGCCTTGTCCGAAAGATCGAGTTCGGGAAGCTGCCGAAATCATACCAGGGTCGAAAAGAAACGCAAGACTACTAGCTATTCTCCATCCCAGATGCTCTTCGGTCGAGAACTTCGTCTGCCTTGTGACCGCCTGTTTGATCGCCGTACGGATGCGCCTTCATCGCCTGAGGAACACATCCAAGATGTCCAGGCCCGTTTTGAAGTGATGCCCCGTTTCGCACGAAAGCGAGTGAACTTGGCGACGGAGAAAGTGAAGACCAGATACAACACGAGAGCTACTGGACATAGATCCAACAAAGGAGACAAGGTGAGGTTGTGGAACCCGATTCAACGAAAAGGACTCAGTCCTAAACTACAGTCACCTTCGGATGGTCCATGTACAGTGCGGAACAGACTGAATGTCGTCTCCGTAAGTCTTCGAACTCTAAACCTAAAGTCGGTCATTACGACAGGTTAGCTCATTACTATGGCCATAGTACATAATGTAAATAATTGTAAATAGTATAAGACCATGGTCCATTTTGTTTTTAAATGTGTATTTGATTTGTATTTGATAGCATTTGATTTGTTTTATGTATTGCATTTATTGTTCATGTTGTTTATTATTGTAATGTTTATGCCTCAGTTGCATTTATGCCACAGTTGTAAGTTTAGCTTCCTGTCCAGGGATTGTACTGCCCGGGACGTGCAGTCCTTGGGAAGGGGGCAGTGTTACGAATTTGGTATTTAAAAAGCTAATGTTAGTTCAATTATAAATTAAATGGTTTTATTTCTCGTGCAGTGCAGCGCGTGACGAATATTAAAAGAAAGCTAAACCGGAAAAATTAAAAATACAAGAGCGCGTGCGTTAAATAAATAAATATCTCTTTTTGATTTCGAGAAAGTGCTGGAAAATTCTAGCGCGTGATTTTAAAATCTTATAAAAGGAGGAAAACATCTCAGTTTGGAGTAGTTGCTTAGTTTGTTGTTGTATAGAAAACTGCCGTTGTTGATTATAGCGAATTCGCGGATTAGCGTTCTTTAGCTGTTTTGAATTACGTTCTATTGTACATTTAAGTAGTTAAAAGATAACTACTGTGAGATATTGTGATACTGCATGATAATTTGAGAAAAGTTAAGCATTTCTGTTGTGATAATAATAAATTTTTGTTCATTTTTTTATCGGACTTATGCATTCATTTCATAACGAACCCGTACGCACGCAACAATATTTATATATATATCCACTCTATTACCCGGCTCAGTGATCTCAGTTTCTTTACTCTTATATGTTTGTAAATTGTACATTTTTGGCTTTAAAAATGATTGAATTATGTTGTTTTTATCTTCAGGTTAAGGATTTTATGCCTTTAGTAAATCTGTGTGCAATATGTTTAGAATTATCAGCAATTTTAAAGTTGTTTAATTGCCGCTAAGTCTGTTTTTAATGGCGGCCATTGATGTTTACATTTGAAACAGGAGACTAGTGGATTTGTTGCCAATCTAGAGAAACTTAGCTTCGCAACAACAAAGATAACGCATTCATTTATTATTGCCAATTAAATCATGCTTAATTCTTTCTGGAATTTTTTCGAGGAAAAAAGCGTTTGAGATTTACTTCGTAATTTTTAAAATAGATATTTTGAGTTTTTATGTATTTTTGCCGTCTCGCGGAGTGAGAACTGAATTAATTAAATGAGAAACACTCAATCGTCTGTGAAGAACTGTTTCTTTTTTGTTTCGCTTTCTTAATTTCTTTTATACATAGTTCTAGCTTTATTATAGTATTTGAATAGAACATGTGGCAACGATTAGATAATTCTTTAAATGATATACATTTTGTGCATTCTGAGTTATAATATGAATGAAATATAATACTGTTAAGTAAACCTAGCGCCAGAGTGTGGCTAATAAGTTTAAATAAAATGCAAGAAAAAATGCGTATAATTTAATATTCTGTACAAGGAAGTCATGTGGTGTACACATCAGATTTTTTTATTCAGCTGAGAAGGACTGGAAGTGTTACTATGAATTTAGCGTTTTCTCATTTCAGTGCTTGCATTCTTTTGATTTTGAAAGTGAATACAATTGAAAGTGAAATTCAGAATACATATTACGTATGACCTGATTATATGTATTGTTAGCATTAAAAGTTGTATGTGAATAAATTCAATATATTCGTTGTGAATAAGATAAATTCATTCTGTTTCATGAATTTTTCTTGTGTAGACAGTACATTTAAGAGTGAGCAGTTATTATTAAATGTGAAAGTTAACATACTAAATATATATACGAATGCAAATTAGAAAAGTTCACTTTGAAAAAAATTCTGCACTGGCTATTATTATAGAACAGCTTTTTCATATAGACTGCAATAAAAAGTGCTGACTCCTATTTACATATATCTCACCCGCATAGTTTTATGTAAAAATAGCACTTGGGCTCAGATGTTTAAAACATATTTCTTTCTTCATCTTATTTATCGCTACTTATTAAGTAATATTTCACGTGGATATTTTTGCGGAGTATCCAATATGTGTTTTTATTCATCTCAAATTCTTTCAACTAAGTACTGAAATTGTCACAATTGCTTATATTTATTACGCAATCGTCACAACTGCTTATATTTGATCTAACTTCGCAATAAAATTTTCAGAAGAAAGAGACGATTCTTTAATTATTTTAGACAGAAAATTGTGTGGCAAAATATTTTCAACCATCCTGCTTAAATCTTAAAGCGCGCGATAAGTAATGTGACATGACATAAATATTACTGGATGCCCATTGGTCCATCTTAGAAGCCACTCCGTCGGTGGCTACACAGATGTGCACTTGTGAAACATGCAGGCGGGAGAAATACCTTATAACTGCACTATTTGACTCGTCCAGCATTTGTTTGCAGCATTAGTACTCGTCTCGAGCCCAATTTGCACCAAAGTGTGTTCGACAAACATAGGCCTGGGAAGCCTGCAATCCGGGAACTTAGGTAACAAAGTTAATTCCATCAGCGGGGCTACATGGCCGATATGGTAACTACTTAAATGGATCAGCTGCCTCGCTGTCGGTGGAAAGAAAGAAAGTTTTCCTGCTATTGTTGTCTTGGGGTGTCAACTATAAATAGCTATATTTAATAAAAAATTACTTAGTTTTACCCATTTTGGGGTTGTTTATTGGTAGTTATCTAAAACATCAAAACAATGGTAGTTCGCGAGGGTTTGGTTTCCAGTGAATGAATGGGCTGAAGACATGTGAGATTCACAATTTTTCCCTAACGTAAGATAAGATAAATGCAGAAATCCCCAGAAGTGATATTAATTTCGTTTTGGTATTTAACGTCGAAAACTTTGAATCACTTTTCAACTTGCTGCCACCAAATATTATCGCTCTGTATTATATTAAAAAAATTAAATAATGAAAAATCTGCATAAATGTATGTATATTTCTCGCATTGTGATAAAACAACGGTCCATAGAGCCATCCAATTTTGAATGACGTAATCCTCCTGTGAATATGAGCATGTGGAAGACCAAATTCGAAATTTGGAATTTGTTTTATTATCGATTTCATATTTTTTAAAACTTTAACGAATTTTTGATTAACAAACTAACTCAACAATTTAAAAGCGAGCAATGCTCAACTCACTCTACAGGGAAAGAAAAACATTTTTATCTCTAGCGCGCGGAACTGTGTATCAGAAATTTTAAAGATATGCTCGTTTTAAAATTAATTTGCGACATTGCTGTTGAACTGTATTTTATAGTTTAAGTGCAAAGAACATGATATTTAATAAATAAATATAACCCACAAAACGTTAAAAAAGCGCCTCTTTGGATTTGGTTTAAAATCTGAGACCTATCAGATTTTTAAAAAATTTTTCATTTTAATTTTTTTCTCCGTGGTGGATACCATCCATTTTTAGTCTTTCGCAGCTACGTAGTTTCAAAGTGGTGGTCATTTTATTATGGAGGTACCTAATAGGTGGCCAAATTTACCTCTTATGAGGGGACAGTCGATTTACATACATGCCTTCTTCGGGGTTCAAACCCTGGCCTTTCGGCATCGCAGTCGGCTTCTCTAACCACTATACCGTCTGGGCGGACATAGCTTCCGTTAAAAAGTTGTAGAGTTCCTCACTTTGGAATTCTAAGTTAATGTTGGAAGTGAATAATCTAAGAACTGATAAGCGAATAATCTCTTGAGTTCGGTGGCAAGAAACAACAAGATAGAAGGGTAACTAACCCTTTATTATTCCAATAAGATTTAACAAAACTCCGATTGGGAGTGTACAAACAAAGCCCGCACTTGGGCTTGAACTTAAAAGACTAAGAATTAAACTAAAACTAAGATTAACTAAAGAAGTATAGCCGAAGTTATCAAGGGTCAAATCGAGTTGGCCCTTTAACTTAGTTGACTACGAAGCTTAGCAAGGGCCTGAGTACGGCCGAGCATAATAACAGCTTTGAGAGAGAGTGGCCAAAAAGGCAGACTCGCGTAAATCAGAAACTCTGATTCTCTCTGACTCAGTATTCTCAGTAAACTCTGATTCTCTTTCCTAATCATATTGTATTTACAAAATCTTTAAACGTGTTTCTCTGGATATATTAAAAAATTTAAACGTGCTGTTCTTAAAACACAGACTGAAGATTCGTGTTTTTGGTTTTGTGTCGACGATAATTTTTGTGAAAATTGGTTTCATTCTGTAAAAATACATTAAATAGCTCTCAATAATTTTCTGCCTATTGTAACTTCGTGGTTTAAATACCGCTCCTCCTCATTAAATATTCAGCAAAATTCCAAAACTACGTTCTGGTTAGTAAGTTGAAGTTAAGAATTTGACAGGAAAGGAACTTTAACTTAAAATTTAACTAATTCAGAAGTCAAACAACAAAAATCAGCGTTAATTTACAAAATTTTCACAGGATTTTTGTAAATCAACGCTGATTTTTGTTGTTTGACTTCTGAATTAGTATTTATTCGGCGTGTTATTGTGTCTTAATTAAAATTTAACTGTTAATAAAATTAACATAATCCTTACAAAGTCCTCCACAAATGTTTTCTTCCTTTTAAGGTAGTTGCTTTCAATTAATAGTACGTATTTAATCCCAAATAAGTCCTAAATAGTTTGGCCGTCAAATGAAAAGCTAATACCTATAAGAGGGAAGAAGGTATATACTATGAATTCATTGCTTCATGTAACTGCTATGATAAATATTTGTATCATATTACTTATAATAATAGCTTTGGTGTTTCGAGAATGAGATCCTTACAAGAAAACAGAATCCGCCGCGAGAGGCATTGCAAAGTGTGACATGAATCTGAACAGCGTGAAAGAAATTCGTTTTACTAAACAAGTTCCCGTCAAAATCCCGGCTGCGGCAGCGAAGGCTTTAGGAAGAAATATGGTTCTCCTTCCTGAAGATTGATGAACATTTTCCAGGGAAAGAGAAAATGTCAAGTGTGCAATAACTTTAAGGTGTCATTTGGGATAGGCTTCCGGTGTATATTTTTTCCCAGATGATTTCAGTTGAGTTACTGTATAAATCGTCGACACCACGTTAAAACCACGATTTTTTTACTATTTCTACTGGCATGTATTTGCTACGTTGATTTCTGGTGTTTTACCCCATGCTAAAAGAGAAAATTACATATTCTGTGGAAAAGATATATTTTAGTTATTATACGAAAAACCGCAACTCAGTTTCCCACCAAATCAAATAAAAATAAATACTTATAATTAATAGCAAAATCCTAATCATATTGTATTTACAAAATCTTTAAACGTGTTTCTCTGGATATATTAAAAAATTTAAACGTGCTGTTCTTAAAACACAGACTGAAGATTCGTGTTTTTGGCTTTGTGTCGACGATAATTTTTGTGAAAATTGGTTTCATTCTGTAAAACTACATTACATAGCTCTCAATAATTTTCTGCCTATTGCAAAATGTGCGTTATTATAAGCATCCCACAATTAATTACAATTACTAGTGAAAATTGTGCTTACTAGGTGGCAGGTCAATCCTTTCTTAGCCCCATTTCGATAAACAGCGGCCGTGCGGTAAAGTCGGTGAACAATGGTAGTTCGGTCTAGGTTTCGAATACTGGCGAACGGGCTGGTAGCATAGGCGTATTCGTGGTTTTCCCCAGGCGTAACGTGTATACGATCCAGTCTCCCTTAAACAGTCCTCCACGAAGGTAGCCCTTCTCTTAGTCAGGTAGCCCTCTTGTGCTTTACCGTTGTGGGGTTCCACTCTTCTATCTAACAGCTAAGTGTGTAGGAAACTCGTGAACACATAAGCGAATAATTGCTTTAGTTCAGAAACAGAAACGTAATATTCAAGAAATTTTATTTACCCTTTATTTTTCAAAAGAATAACTTACAGTCTGCTCCTTCTCAGAGCGTACAGCAAAGCCTTCGCTTGGGCTTGAACTCAAAGCAATAAGAAGTAAAACGTAACTAATGCTTAACTAAAAAGATATAGCCGAAGCTATCAAGATTTCTAAGCAGTTGGCTCGTAAATATTGTTACGAAATGTACAGGCGTAATTTCGTAACAATATTTACGACCTGGTAATTGCCCTTGTGGGACCCCAGGGAGTTTTGTACAACAAGAAACGGCGTGAAAAATAAATAACGGTTTTTTTTAAGGGTCTCACAGCACCAGGATTTGGCGATTGGATCGGCTAAAACCTCAGCCGCCCTTTAAAAGGGGGAGTATATAAGTTATTTCTCCCACCTTCTTAGCATGCCTTCATGGTGTAGTGGTCTGCACGCTCGACGCGTATTCGAGAGTCCCGTGGTTCGAGTCTCGGCGAGGGCATTGCTCATTTTTTACATCTCCTGTTTCGAAATAACATAATGTCTCCACACTCTAGCCCAGTGATGGCGAAACTATGGCCCACTTGCCACAGTCCGCATGCAGAGCCTCATCAGCCAGCACGTGACTAAAATATTACTTCCTTAATCAACAATCACAATAAAATGATACTATGTGATTTAAATAAGTGTTTTAGTCTGTTCTTGAACGTTTCACTTACTTATCGCATAATGTCACTGGCATAGGGTCTAAGCCTAGATATAAGATTTTCTTATATAGGCATAGAAATGATATACACATTTATTGACCCAATTTAAGACGTTTCAATTGTCTGTGACAGTCATATTACTTGTTACATGGCAAAGAATACGCCAAAGTTGAAGCAGCTAATGAATTCAAATTTATTGCAGACTGCCAGTGAGTTTTAATACTTCCATTTTTAAGTAGATTCCAGCTTTCAGATCTAAGCATTTTGAGGTAACTTATGAATAATTCTAATTTAATATTTTAAACGGAATGGCAGGCGGTAATTCCATTTTGGGTACGCGGCCCTAAAAAAGTTCGCCATCACTTCTTTAGCCTATCAGCGTCTATTACGACAGTTTCAAGAACAAACGATAAAGCTTAGTCCATATCTAAAGAAAAAGATTTTCTCGTAAAATAATAATAGATATTGATATCGAATTTTTTTGAAAATACGCTTTTCAAAAGAAAACAGTAAATTAACTATTAAAAATAAAAAGTGTAAGAAAATGTTTCGAAAATTTCAAAGCATAATTAATTAAACCACACTGCAAATTAACTACTATTTACTTCTGTGTATTTGTTCAACGCATTTACTAGTCCAAATGGGATTTGATTCTCGAAACGGTATTTTCTGTTGAATCACTATAAGCGGCGTATCATTTTTCAAACTGTTACCGCCAAATATTACTATCGCCCCGTATTATATTTAAAAAAATTAAATAATGAAGAATTTGCATGAATGCGTGCATGTTTCTCGCCCTGTAAAGAAACAACGGTACCTAGAGCCATCAAATTTTGAATATTGGAACTCCTTCCGAACATGAGTAGCTGGAAACCCAAATTTTGAATATCAAGTTTGCTTTATTATCTATTTCATCGTATCTAAAACTTTAACGAATTTTTATTAACAAACTCAACGATTTCGAAACGACCAGTGGCAATAGTGTACGAAAGAAGGATTTTAATCTCCAGTCTGCCTGCGAAACTGTCCGTCAGGTTAGGTTAGGTTATTGAATTACGGCAAAGCCTCGAGGGCTATCTGCCTAAGAGGAGGGATGCCTTCGTGGAGGACTTTCTAAGTGGAACTGGCTCGTATACACGTTACACATGAGGAAAACCACGAAAACACTCATGCAGCCAGCCCGTTCGCGGGATTCGAACCTCGGACCGAACTACCAGTGTTCAGCGGCTTTACCGCTCGGCCGCTGGTGGGCCGCAAACTGTCCGTCAGAAATCCTAAAGATATGCTGTTTATAAATATTTTGTGATCTTGCCGTTGAATCTAATTTTATGTGGCATAAGCGACAAGGATGTGCTATTTAACAAATAAAAATGTAGAATCATTAGGTTATTTTTGAAGTAGTTGCCATGAAAAACGTACAATACCCTCTCGGGACTCGAACCCTGAACCTCTTGAATACCCGTCGCGTATGCTTCCAATTACACAACGAAAGCACCCAAATAGAAGGAAGAAAACACCTTATAAAGTAAGTTAACGCCTATACCATGCTGAAAGTACCGGTTCTCTTCCGACTTTATAAAGTAAACGCACATAACATTAATAATAATAATAAACATTTTGTAAAGCCATCTTGGTAAAAAAAAACTGAACACAGAAATGACGACCTCAGACAAGACTGAAAGCAACAGAAAAATGTTATGCCAACACTTAACGCTGCATAGGAAACTCAAAATGTATAGTGCTACGCTGCTTTAAAAATTTTTAGTCCAAAGAGGCTTTGTCCCTTAAGGAGTATTGTTTTCGTTTTGCGATTTTTTGTTGAAAACTTTTTTAAAAGGCTGCATCACTTTTCAGTTCGTTGCCACCAAATACTATTGCCCTGTGTTATATTTGACGAAATAATGAAGAATCTGCATAAATGTATATGTGTGATAAAACGACGGTTCCTAGAGCCATCCAGTTTTGAATGGCGCAATCCTCCTCCGAATATGGGCATCTGGAATCCCAAATTTGAAATTTGGAATTTGTCTTAATATCGATTTCATATTTTGTAAAAATTTAACGAATTTTTGATTAACAAACTCGAGGATTTCAAAGTGAGCGATGGCAAAGTTGTACAGAGAAGGAAAAAAAAAAAAAAAATATCTCCAGCGCGTGAGACTGTGTTATCGGAATTTCTAAAGATAGGCTCAATTTAAAATTATTTTGCGATATTGCTGTTGAACTGCATTTTATGGTTTAAGTGCAAAGAACATGATATTTAATAAATAAAGGTAACACACAAAACGTTTAAAAAACGCCCCTTTTGACGTAATTTAAAATCTGAAACATTTCAGTTTTTTTTTTAGTCCAAAGGGATTTCAGTCCCGAAGGACTATTGCTTTCGTTTTGGCATTTTGCATCGGACTCATAAACGTCGGTTCACTTTTCAAACTGTTGCCACAAAATGTTAGAGTCCTGCATTATATTTGAAGAAATTAAATAATGAAAAATCTGCATAAATGATTGTCTATTTCACGCATTGTGATAAAACAATGGTACATAGAGCCATCGAATTTTGAATGACGAAATCCTACTGCGAATATGGGCATCTGAAATCCCAAATTTGGAATTTGTTTTATTATAGATTTTATATTTTGTAAAACTTTAACGAATTTTTGATTTACAAACTCAGTGCTTTAAAAGCGAGAAATGGCAACGTTATATAGAAAAAAAATACTTTTATCTCCAGCTCGCGAGACTGTGTATATCGGAAATTCTAAAGATATGCTTAATTTAACATTATTTTGCGATATTGCTCTTGAACTGAATTTTATGGTTTTAAGTGCAAAGAACATGATATTTAATAAATAAAGGTAACACTCAAAACATTAAAAAAACGCCCCTTTGGACGTAATTTAAAATCTGAAAAATTTCAGATTTTTTTTTTTTTTTTAATTATTTATTTTTATTTTTATTTTTATTTATTTTTTTTTCCCCATTTTTCATTTCTCTGAAGAACTAAGTTTGATAATTACTGGTCTAATTTAAGAATTTCTAAATCACGAATCGACTTAATGTTAAGATACATTAAGGTGGAGAAAGAAGAAAAGACAGATAGGATAGTTTTTTTAACAAACTTACATTGTTCGCACTGCTGACATTTTTCTCCGTCAATCCTTTTCAAAACGTTCCAGCCCTCCACAGGATACACCCTCTTTCAAAAATACACAAGGGGAAGGGATGTCTCTAGCCTTAAAGAGGGGTCATTTAATCTTCTTAATGGGACAATCCTCTTTTCCCATTTTATCTTAATGTGCCACTTTGGTCCTATAGAGGGCTATTGTGCTGCGGTGCATTAAAAGGTTTTTCAATCACTGAAAGTTCGGAAGAAACTTGGAATCGCTTGCGCTATCGTGCTTAGTTCTCGAATTAGAAATATGATGGATATCTCCTTATCTTCAGTCGGAAATGCCTATTCTATTGTCAGCGTAATGGAATTTTCTGAATGCAAATTGTCAGAGAAAGAACTCATGTTATTAGAGTATCGTCATGATGTCCAAAAAAAATTTTTTTTTTTTTTTTAAATTCTGATTTTGTCACTAGAAAAGGTCACACTTATTTACTTTATCGTATAAAATTATATAATCTCAAGTTTTCTTTTGTGATATCCAAACAAATTCTAAGATCCTTCCAAAAATTTGCTTGCTAAAATTTACGCGTATCATTTTCCTTTTTTTTTTTTTTTTTTTTTTTTTTTTTAGCCCAGAAGGGCTATTAGTATCGAAACGGCATTTTGCGCTGAACCGCTTACATGCGATGGATCATTTTTCAAATTGTTGCCACTAAATATTATCGCCCTGTATTATATTTAAAGAAACTAAATAACGAAGAATCTGCATATAAATGTATGTATGTTTCTCGTAATGAGGAAAAACAACGTACACAAAGTCATCAAATTTTGAATAATATAGTCCTCCACCCGAACATGGGCACCTGGAAAACCGAATTCGGAGTTAGGAATTAGTTTTATTGTCTATTTCATGGTCTGTGAGACTTTAAGAAATTTAAAAAAAAAAAAAAATAACAATTTCAAAGCGAGCAATGGCAACACTGTACGGAATAAAAACCTTTTATCTCCAGTGCGCCAGGCTGTAGGTCGGAAATTCTGAAGATATGCTGTTTTTAAATTCTTTTAGCGCAATGTAACGTTAGCCCAAATGCTCTCGAAATGTGCCTGTAAATAGGGGGGGGGCGAAATCGCCCGTTCGGGCGTAATATAAAATCTGAAAATTTTGAGATTTTATTTAGTTATTTTTTTCGAAGTATGAGTGTCTGTTCTATACCGTACAGTGCTGACTGCATCCGTCTTCTAAGATTGCCTCATTCATAGCTCCTCTCGCCAATTCACACTGATCTGCGAAAACTAGCTAGGTGCGTTTTGTTTTTATTTGAAGGAGGTGTTCCAGACGCATTTTCTGTTTGTTTTCTTAAAACTAGAATAATTAGCAATATTTCAATAGCCGAGGTAAGTTACATACAAAATTAAAAACCTCTTATGTTAATTAGACTAATTTCGTTTACAAAATTTATAAGGTATGTTCTCCCTCTTTTCTGCGTGCCTTCGTGGTTGTAACGGTTAGCACACTCGGCGCGTATTCAAGAGGCCCAGGTTCGAGTCCCGGTGAGGGCATTGCTCATTTTTCATTTGTTCTACTTCAAAATATCCTAATGACTTTATAAATTTATAATGTGTTTATAAGTATTTGTGGTTTCAAATGCCAAAGTGTCGTACGTACAGAGGCAACGAAAAAAATCTCTTTTGAATTTATTTTAAATCAGTTTTATAATTCGTTGGAGAAAAATAATCCTTTATTATGTCCTTACGTACAGACGTGAAGCAAAAACATCTTTAAATTGCATTCGATAGCGGTCAAAATGGATACTTTCGTTGAAATATGGAACCCCGAATTTTTCGTGATTACAGTAATTCCTTTACTTCGTACAAGGAAGTAAAAACACGACGATTTGAAAGCCAACAGCAGCAACACTGTACGGAATAGAACACTTTTACCTCCAGTGCACAAGTCTGGTCTGTCGAAATTTTAAAGATATGCTGTTTTTAAATATTTTGTGATTTCACTCGCTGCTGAATTTAATCTTTTGTGACTAAATGCGATGGACGTAATATTTAATAAATAGAGTTTACATATAAAACGTTGATAGTAAAAAGACGAAAAAAAAAACTGCTCACTAATATAACGAACTGAAAAAAGACTGAAAACAATTTTAAATATATGCCAATACTTAACACTGCATCAGGAATTCTAATCATATGTAGCTTTAACATACCCTTTTTTACAAGCGTTAAAATGCGAAACTTTCAGGTTTCCCCCCCCCCCCCCGAAGAAGAGTATTTAGTTTTTATCTTTCGTGTTTCAAAAATCTCAAGGTCTTAACGATATATTGTTTTTAAGCTCCTTCTCTTTCGCTTTTTCTTCCCGCGTTGTAATTAAACTGGATTTCAAGGAATCGCATGCTCTTTCCCTCTTCAAATGACTCGAGGAATTTAATTTAATTTCGAATTCCTTCTTGCATGGCAACACCCGTCTTACCACTTTATTTACTCGCATTTTACTTGACTGAATTAAAGTACTCAACGTTTACAAAAGTCACTGAAAAAAATCAGAAAATTGCAAAGTATTTTCTGCGTATAAAATAGTAGATATAAATACTAAGCAAGTATGTTTTGGAGAAAAGGAAAAGCAGAATGTTTTTACATATACTCTTCCGAAAGCTTTGCGTCTCTAGAATTACTATTTTAAAATTTACTAACATCTGAGACGGATCACCCGTTAGTACGTAAAGTTCAGTTTTAGAATTCTGTTCAGTATTCGTAAAAACTACCGAAGCTAAATAAAAAAAAATTTCTCCAGTGTAAATTAATCGCATTCACCTATAGGTGATATTGTCGAAGATTAATGCCGATAAAAAGAAATGGCTGTGATACTTTACTTTAGAAAAACAAGAAAGATAGATTTCAAAATCTTCTTATATGTTTCATGCATCAAATTAGAATCAAAAGGTTGAAATCATTAGTTGTAGTTTCAGATTCAAGGACAAGCTTTATAGCATTCGCTCACATGGAACGGGAGAAAATTCTTCTGTTAAGAACACGGACTCAAATTAATTTATACAGTCATGTAAATGAGGAACCAGTAGCTCGAACCTGGCGACTACAAACATTATTCTGTTGTTTCTTTAAGTAGCAAAGGATATAAGGTTTCAATGTAAGCTTTTTTTAGTTATAAACGAAAGATTTTGCAATTGTTTAATGTGCTTGATTGAGCTCAGGAAAAAATGAGACTTTCAAAATTATATTGTACGGATATATATTATAAAAATTACTAAATTCTTAAGCATTATACAACTTAGATTGTGTTAACAAGGATTTTATCGAACGTATGAAAGTAATCTTGATTTTCAAAGAAAATGTAAGAATTTAAAAATAAAATACCGCCTTTAAAAAAGTGAAGCTGTCATTTAATATTTTTTTTTTTTTTTGTTTCGCCAGAGTTTTTGATTAAAAAATTTTATAAATGAGCTGAATAATTTTAAAACTGAGACAAGAATAAATTATTAAAAAAAAATAAAATCTGAAAACTTTCTGATTTTATATTATTCCCAAACAGGTGTTTTTTTTTTTTTTTTTTTTTTTTCCTCCCCATTTAAAAACACATACACGTTTCTAGAGCATTTG
The DNA here is from genome assembly GCF_044657685.1 of Stegodyphus dumicola. Taxonomy (NCBI): domain Eukaryota; kingdom Metazoa; phylum Arthropoda; class Arachnida; order Araneae; family Eresidae; genus Stegodyphus; species Stegodyphus dumicola. The sequence continues at coordinate 15,340,915 of NC_140779.1, forward strand.
GTCTAACGTTACATTGAGCTAAAAATATTTAAAAACAGCACTTCGTTAGAATTTCCGATAGACAGTCTTGCACGCTGGAGATAAAAGTGTTTTATTTACTACAGTGTTGCCACTGCTCACTTTGAAATTGTTGAGCCCGAACATGGGCGCCATGCAGGCCATGCAATACATTCATGCAGGTTCTTCGTTATTTAGTTTCTTTAAATATAACACACGGCGATAATATTTTATGGCAACAGTTTGAAAAGTAATACATCGCATTTAAGTGATTCAACGCATAATGCCGTTTCGAGACTAATACCTCTTGTGGGCTAATGCCCCTTTGGGCTAAGAATTCCTCAAAGTATGGTCCTCGAAGTCCTTGTGGTCCTTCTAGATTTGTAAAAATGACCTGTCATATGTAATCAAATTAAGCAGTCTATAGTAACAATATTTTACATCATTTCTTGCCGATAACATGGGAATTAAGTACACTGGCATATTTTTCAGACGAATTCTCAGAACTAAATGAACTAAAGACAGACTACAAGGTAATTCTTTCACTATTCTTAATGTCCGTCAGTAATCAGAGAAATTACAGGAAATTTGTGTTGTGGGTTAGTTCTGTAAAACAGGAAATTTTTCACCATTTACAACCTTAGAAGCTTCATTAGCAGAAAATTATATCGTTAATGGCAAAGAATTATGCAATGACTTGTGTTCATGTCTCGAAACTCTAAGGTCACAGTTTCAGACTTATTTCTCATTTGGTAAATACACATTTTTAGAATGAATATCCGGCCATGTAATTACTTTTTTAAATGTAAAGAGTATTTTTTTAAGGGTACTCATACACCTTAAAATTCACAAGTTCTTCGAGTATGTGACTGTTGCAAGAATCGGGATAACTTATTTATTTTAAAAGATATTACTTCCAACTTTTTACAGCTGACTACATAATATAGCTGCTTTCTGAAATAGTAATCAGAAAGTTTGTGTTGCCACAAATATTTTTATAATTTAATCCGCTTTGTGACAACATTTTTTGTCAAGTTTCCACCTTGCGCGCACAGTTTAAAACATTCTGTTGCATAATTTAATTCCATATTTAATATATAGCTTTTATAACATTTGGAAAATACTGTGAACCTAAAATTCTAAGAATGTCGTGTTAAATTTTTATTTTATTTGTAGTGGAGTTTATAAAATGTATTTTATTAAAAAAATCTGCAATGTTTTCGTGCATAAATTTTTTAATACTAAAATATTCGTCAAATGTTTGGTTCACTTAGAAAATAGTGCCTATCTAAAGAATTCCATGAAATTTCAAGTACGTACTATTAGCCATTTTTAAAATATCATGCGCGCAAGGTGGAAACATGACGAAATATTTTGTCACAAAGCGGACTAAATTACAAAAATATTTGTGGCAACACAAACTATCTAGTTACTAGTTTCTAAAGCAGCTATATTATGTAGTCAGCTGTAAAAATGTGGAAGTAATTGCTTTTAAAATAAATAAAATATCCCAATTCTTGCAACAGTCACATATTCGAAGATCATAAGGGGTTTAAGGTGTATGAGCCCCCTTAAAATCTCCGATCTGACATCCTGTTTACTGGATTATAAGGTGGCTTGGCAAATGCGGTCAAGAGCAGGACAGTGACGTTAATTACGGAAGGGGAAAGTAAACGGCTGTGTCAGGGATCATAAGGGGAGATATATTTTTTTAAAAAAAGTGTTTTTAGGTCTCATTCAGTATCAGTATATCAGAAATAAATGATGCACATGATATCAGAATGGAGGCAAATTACATAAGATACGAAAAGTTATATTTATTTGTTTATTAACATTTCATTATTAAATTGTTTTCGTTCAGGAATTTCCTTTCACCCTCTCTAAGCAATACATACAGGTACATATAAGTCGGCTGAAAAGCACTGCTATAAACAAATAATCCAACCCAATTCCAGTTGAACAGCGCTTCTTAATACTAATTGTTTACGGAAAGCATTCTAGTTTTTGAAAAGCTTCGTATCATCTAACATAAAATTAATTAATCATCTTAAGAATGATTTTGTGTTGAATATGGCAAAACATATGAGGGTTGGCTAGGCATGATTTCATGGAGAATTTTCTAAGGAAAATGGGCTCATATTTACATACCTTAAGGAAATCCACGAAAATGCTTACACAAAGTGGTACGTTGCAGTAGGGTTCCTTCAATCCATCTGTTAAATTTGCATCTAATTGTCAAGTGCTCAATTTTTTTTTGCTAGTTTATACATTCAAAGGAAAATACAAGTTACTCACTGTACTTCGCACGTTAGTCTGAATAACCTTTAAACCCGATGAACAGTATATTTCTGTGACAAGGCGAGCTTTCTGACTGTACAATCTGTTTTACATTTAGCAAGCTTGTGCGGAATAAGTTTATTCGCTATTTTATGTAATTTCTGCAATATTTTGTAATTCTTTTATTTTTTCATTTAAATTTTATTTTTTTAAAGATAACTTCTTTTTATTCACAAATAGTCATATTTTCTATTTTTCTAATAAATGAAACATTTAATTAGATTCTGATATTTTGTTTTCATAAGATAAAGTACGAAACCTTTGTTAAAATTTTTATTGCTCACTGTAGTTCAGTGACCGTATTTTAATGTGCTATTTTATTCGCGAGTCCATTCATCCGATTTGAAACTTGGAAATGAATTAACAAATCGATCTTTCCATTCAATTGGTCCTGTCGACTTGAATACAGTCAGCCTGAGTAAACGGGAAGTATCTTTCGTAAATATAAAAACCACTATAAGCGCATTTCTAAATAATAATTTTAAAATATAATTTTGACAGCTGTTTGACGCTGCTTTCAAAAGATTTCTTAATTATAAATATAAATATATATACTGAAAATTACGAAGAGAATAACACATACGTATCTGTTATTACGAGAATAAGTATTTCTAATGTATGCAATAGGCCAATTTATTTACTGTATCGGTTTATTACTTATTGTAATGGATTGGAATATTTGAATATGAATTAGCTGAACATTTAAGAAAAATATTATGACTGCGAGAATAGGAAAAAAAAAACATTTTTTGAATATTTACTTTCTTATAGAATGCAGATGAATTCATTTTTACTCAACGAAAATCAAAATTTAGTAGCTAATTAATCTGTCCTGTATCGAGCACTTTAGTTCAGTGATCCGTATTAATGTGCGCTTTTTTAAAAAAAATTTAAATGCTTCAAGAATAATTAGAAAAGGGCATAATTCTCTTCTTACCCTTAAATTCTTCAATAAAAAACTGCATTTTCAGCTATAACCAAGTGAAATAATTTTCTAAACATAATTCAAAGCATGAAAAATAAGATACATAAACAGCTTGGAAATGGAACTAGCATTGAGATTCTCTTTAAGAAATATGGTGAAGCTTAACAAAAAGTCTACGAAGTGAAGTAATTCCGTAGAATATTTTCTAACTCTTTATGATTAAATTGCACTCAATTATACTTTATAAACGACATGTAAATACTATTTAATGTATATATATATATATATATATATGTGTGTGTGTGTGTGTGTGTGTGTGGCTCACTAGCGGCTAAGCTGTAAAGTCGTTGAACTCTGGCAGGTCGATCCGGGGTTCGAATCCGGATCGACGGGGATGGCTATATTGGCGTTTTCGAAGTTTTCCCCACGTGTAACGTGCATAAGAGTCAGTTTTGCTTAGAAAGTTCTCCACGAGGCACCCTTACCCTTAGGCAAATAACCGTCGAATGCTTTGCTATAATCAAACAAACCAGACCAAACAATAGATATATAAATAAGTAGCTTAAAAAACTGCTATATTTTATGTATACTTATCAAGTAGTATTTCAATATATATAATGATTAAAAGAAAGGAAAAGTCGGATCCTAACTGATTGTATATAATGTAATCCCTATGAAGGCCCTAACAATTCTTTCTCACTTAAAGTCGTAACCCAAAAAGATATGCTCATTTTAAAATTAATTTGCGATATTGCTGTTGAACTGAATTTTATAATTTGAGTAGGTAGAACATGATATTTAAGGACCTGATATTAATAATTAAAGGTAACACACAAAACGTTAAAAAAAAGTTCCTTTAGACGTTATTTAAAATTTGAAACCTTTCAGATTGTTTCTTAAAATAAAATCTTAAAGTGAGTTTAGAAACCTCCAATAATTTTTAAGCGATCCCATATTCAGAGTATTTGCCTAAAACAATTAAATTGAAAAGTTAAAAAAATAGTGAAAATCAATAAACTGCCATGGCATAAAATTATAAAAAGGGAGGGTAAAAATTTCAGCTGCAAAACAATTTAATCTTTTAAAGAGTTGTTTACGGTGTCAAGTATTATACAAAAAAAAAAAAAAAAAGAAAAAAGAAAAAAAAAAGAAAAAAAAAAAAAAGAAAAAAACTGGAAATAGGAGAAAATAAGGAATTCAAGTATTGTGTGAGTTATTTTATTTTCCCGAGCACAAAATAGCACAGGGGGGGGCAGCTACATAAAGGAAGAAAAATGGAAGCGCATCACTATAAAATAGTATCAGAAAAAAAAATCGTGTAAGCTTTCTCTTCTTATACTGTTTCCCCACACCGAATCGTTTGTTTACTAGACTGTATCTGGATAAGGAATCCGCCCGCTGACGAGAGTTAATGAAAGTTTCGTCATCTAAAATGGCATTCCGCACATTCTTTACAAAGACGGGCATTCTTGAGCCTTCACTGCGTTGGGAACATTTGATAAGTGAAACTGCATTCCTTGAGTTTGGTGATGCTTCTAAAATTGTCTTTTCGGGAACCAAATAATTTATTTACATCGAGACTAAATCGTAAGTGAAGTTTCTGCCATAATAGCGCCATCAAAATTCATTGGATATTTCTTTAAAAATTATTCATTTCATCAGTGAGTATAAAACAAATCCAAATTGCAATTACTTGCAACTAACAGTATTCTTACGGATTATATAAAAATATAATTATAATATAAAATTTAGAATATTATAAAATAATTATTCCAAAATTTAATCACTGTTGTGGTGTTTAATTGAAACGGTAATGTAGTTGTTGAAAACTAAATTAATCATGTTAGCGTTCGTTTACAATTGTCTGACCAAAGAACATTTGACATCTTTTTCCCGGCAGGCCTTGCGAGAAAAATTTACGTAAACATTTAGAATTCTGAATGTAATGTATGTATGTTTTCTTACTAAGTTTAGTTTATTTTTTTCTAGGATTACCTGATTAATTATACTTGGTTTGTAATTCAGTCTAGTATGTTTATGTACAAGATATTTTATGAATTAAAATTAGAAAAACTTGAACAACACGGTCTTGCGAGAATCTCGTTTATTCTTTAGTGTAGTAATATTATTTTTTCAGTGGTATTAATTTCTTACCAAAATGTTACAATTCCAAAATGAAGTAAATACTGATTAAAAATATGTCGCATCACACTTTTCGTAATGTTTTGTGTTACTAATTGATGCAACTTAATTAAACTATATATTTTATATAATATATAATAATAATAATAATAATTTTCTAAGCAGGAGACGTGAAAAATGAGCATTGCCTTCGCCAGGACTCGAACGTTAGACCTCTCGAATACGCATCAAGTATGCTTCCAATTACGCAACAAATGCATGCGAAAAGGAGGAAGAAAACACCTTATACACTTCCTCTTTTAAAGGGCGACTGGGGATTACAGGACTCAGTCGCCAAATCCTAGTGGTGACGAATTATCGTCCACCACTTTTTAATTCGATCGACACTTATAGAGCCATTATTAACCCAAAAGGGCAATTTTCCCAGAAGGGTTATTAATTTCGTTGATTCATTATCAACGACGAATCACTTTTTAAATTGTTGCTACCAGATACTAGAGCCCTGTATTATATTTTAAGAAATTAAATAATGAAGAATTTGCATAAATGTACGCATGTTTCTCGCATTGTGATAAAATAACGGTACTTAGAGCCATCTAATTTTGAATAACGTACGTTTCCACCCGAATATGGGCATCTGCAAGCTCGAATTTGGAATTTGTTTTATTATCTATTTCATATTTTATCAAACATTAGGGAATATTTTATAAACAAATTCGACAATTTCAAAGCGAGTAGTGGCAACATTGTACATATATGTAGAATCGGTACTTACTGTCTAGGAATATGATGTTTGTGAACTTACTTCCGATGTGGCTGTCTAGGGGCTAATAAACTAGCCCGATTTATGTAAAACTTGAATACTTAATGAAACATGAATAGTTGCAACAAACTACAAAGTAATTACATACGTAGAAGGAAATAGATGAGATTATTTACAGATGAAGAGAAGGAATCATCTTTTATATTCAAACATCTTTCAGTCGCGTCATCGTCTTAATGGCGGAATCGTCTAACTTCATCATCAAAAAAGATAAAAGATTTATTCTCACAGCTTGTCGGGTCATCCGATTATAATGAACGATGCCATCCCATATATATATATATATATATATATAATTACCTCCAGCGCGCGAGACTGTATCGTAAATTCTAAAGGCACGCTCTTTTAAATATTTTGTGATATTTCTGTTGAATTGAATTTTATGGTTATTTCTGTTGAATTGAATTTTATGGTTTATGGTTATGGAATTTTATGGTATTTTAAGTGCGAAGAATAAGTTTAATTAATAAAGAAAACATACAAAACATAAAAAAAAAGACCCTTTTGAACGTAATATAAAATCTGAAAGGTTTTTTTTTGGGGGGGGGGGAAGCAGGAGACGTTAAAACTAAGCAATGCCCTCACCGGAACATCATGAAGGCATGCGGAAAGGGGGCAGAAAATACCTTATAAACTTAAGTGCAATTACATGTGAAATTGCGGTACGGTTTGTATAATGTAACCTGAAATAGAGACAATGCTATGCCATAAAAACAAGAATACACGGCAAGTCTTCTTTAACATTTAGTAAATAGTTACCTAGCTTAACTGGCGAGATATCGCCAAGCAGGCGATTGTTTTGGCGACTAATTTAAATGCCAAATTTGGTGAGAAACGCCCAAAATCACTAAACTTGGTAGAAATTCGGTTCGGTGCATGTATAACTTTAACTGGTATTGTAAATGAATCCCTATGTGTAGTTTAACCATATCCGTCCCTCATATGCCTTCCAATAATTTCGAGAAATGCAAGATAGTAGAGATTTCTTGGCGCCCAGGAGAAAACTATATAAAACCGGAAAGAGCATCAGATTCTCAGTAGTTGTTTAATTCAGCGTTGAGTACGGAATACAGATATATTTCCGCTTCGCCTTTTAGGTGAGCTGTGCATTACGCAGTGTTTAACGTTCTTAGTAGTTTGAAGCATAACTATTGTTTTTACTTTGTGATACTGAGAGGAGCTGTACGAGCGTATTTGTGGAAAGTTTCAGAACAGTGAAGTGTTTCCTTTCTGGCTCAAAATATTGTTACTTTTTCTATTCCTGACACCAGTTGTTACGTTACTTTCTTCCTTCACGTTCGTAAGGGGTTCGTAGATTTCAAATGAATAACGACGACATTTCATGAAGTATCGAAACACACTTTATTTAGCCAATATTAATCAGGACAGCTCTAATAACACTTTTTACTATAAACACGCTCGAAAATCTACTATAAACACGCTGGAGGAATCAGCGACACAGCCTTCACACTGTCAGGCAATAACGGTGGAGACAGCTTCACTGCGAAGCATCTGACTCTGCTCGGTCGTTCTGGGAACTTCACGTACTCTCGAGACTCTCCACGCTACAACTCGCGATGCACTCGACGACACACGAGCACAGCTCCCGACTCTTCGGTTCAGTCGTTCCCGGAGCTCAACACGCTCTCTCGACGATGCACTAACCGCGATATACTAAGAGACTCTTGCGGTGTACTCGACGACCCAGTCGGCACACGCTGCCCGGCTGTCAACTCTATCCACTCCGCAGGGACTGACTCGCTAGACGAGACACACACACACTGACTGCCTGCGGATCAGCAGGGTTTATATAGCTTTCGGCTTGTGCTCGAGAACATTCTGGGCTAAACCGGTAAGAATTCGTTCCAGAAGGTTTTCCATCCGTCCATGGCATATCGCCAATTTTGTCGCCAAATGGGAGATTTCTCGCCAAATGTGGCAACCCTGTTTTCCATTTCCCTTTTTTGGCAACCCTAAAACTGCTTTGCAGGGAAGCCATCTCACCGTGCCTTTACATTTCGTAGCAATATTTTATCAAGCTATCATCGTTTCTGTGGGCATTCAAATCCATTACGAACACGTACGAAAGCAAGAATATACGATGTAGAACCGGAAACAACTATTATTGGGTGCAAATTAATTCAGCAACTCATTTGGTAAATTATAGCAGTAATAAGCAGATATTTATGATAAACAGAAAATTATCGCTCGGATAAATCCTGTATTGGAAAATATCTAGAATATACTGAAAATGATTTACGGATTTTGTGTATTGATTACACTGAAAACAATCCAGAATATTTTAATCATACAGAATTTACAAAATGTTCACGTACATGTGCACACGTTTTTACAAATTTTTTTTCTGGTGTTATGATTCTTATATGACAATAATAAGGCGTTTATTTACATAAAAATTCAATGCGGACACCACATGACTTTCTTTACGAAATATTAAATTTTTCGCATTTTTTTCTAACATATTTCTTTGAATATCATTAGAGATAGATTTCTCATTCAATTAATTCAGTTCTCACTTCGCGGCAAGGCAAAAATACACAAAACCTCAAAATATCGTTATTAAAAACTTAAAAATATAATAAAACGAAAAAACCCCCAAATACAGTTAAAACAATTAAAAAACAATTTTTGCAATTAAAATTAGAGTTTCTACGCAAAAGCAAACAGTTTCGCCAGCAGAAAAGAAGGCAGATTTTTCGGTGCGCAAAACTAAAACTTTCCTTTTGGTCCCACTCGTCAAAAAGACACTAAAGGTGCAAAAACTGACTTCATTCACTATTCTGACAAGTTTCAAATGCAAACACGTATGGCTGCTATGGTAAAAAAAAGAATTACGCTTAGTCGCACTTAAACAATTTTTAAACTTTGATAATTCTACAACTATTGCAAGGAGATTAACTAAAGGCATAAAAACCTTAACCGAAACATAAGAACAGCTTTAATGCAATCATTCTTAGAGCGAAAAATGCACGATTCACCAACATATAAGAATTTTTAAAAAAAGCTGAGTTCACCGAGCCGAGTAATAGAGCAGATAATATATTGCTACGGATTTGGTATTTAAATAGCTAATGTTAGAAGAATTATAAATTAAATTGTTTTATTCCCCGCGTAGAATTATCGGCCGTCTGGAATGTGGGCATACTCAACTGGAAGTATCAGACGAACTTGGAATTGCCTAGAGTGTCATCTCCAGGCTTTGGCAACGATTCCAAGATGATGGTAATGTGAGTAGACGTTACAGCACAGGTCGCCCCAGAGTTACAACGCCGAATGAGGACCGGTATTTGGCAGTTACTGCCAAAAGAAACAGGCGGAGCACAGCCTCAGACCTGTCTCGTCAGCTCTCTTCAGCCACTGGTTAGACAATTGCAAGGCAGACCGTGTACAAACGCTTAGGGCAGATTGGTCTATATGCTCGTAGACCTGTCAGATGCGTTCCACTTACTGCAACTCACTGTCGCCTGCGGTTAGCCTGGAGCAGAGAGCATGCATTGTGGACACCGCAACAGTGGGCTTGTGTGATGTTTTCCGAGAGTCCAGGTTTTGCTTGCAGTCTGATTCTCGCCGGACTTTCATATGGGGAGCTCCAGGTACCCGTTACTACCAAGAAAACATCATTGAACGACACCGTTACGGTGGTGCAGGAGTGCTCGTTTGGGGTGGAATTATTCTGGGTTCCAGAACTGATCTGCATGTTCAAATTAGAACCATGACAAGCCAAATCTATCGGGACGTCATTCTGGAAAAACATGTACGTTTGTTTCGGGGCGCCAATTTGTGTTTATGAATGACAACGCCCGTCCTCACCGTGCAAACATCGTAAGCGAATGTCTTCAATCGGAGGATATCACCCGTATGGACTGGCCAGCATTCTCACCGGACTTCAATCCAGTAGAGCACGTGTGGGACATGCTTGGCCGACGAGTTGCAGCCCGTCAAGCTCCTCCTACATGTCTACCGGAACTTCGGAGAGCATTGCTTTTTGAGTGGTGTAATATCCCCCAAGATCAGATCGATAATTTGATACTCAGCTTGCCTAGGCGTTGTACGGACTGTATTGCATCGTCTGGGAGACATACAATGTATTAACAATCATACAAACCATGTAATATTGGTTTTTTGTAAATAGTAGGGTTTTTTTTTTTTTTTTTTTTTTTTTTTTGTAATTTGCTCCAGGGAGAAAAAAATTGCTAATTTTTTTAATAATATCAAACATAGTATAGCATCTTTTTTTGCTCTTTACCTTTTGTTTAATAAATAAGCTTTACAAATAAGTCAAATTTGTTTTGCTTCTAACTCTTCCTATGCCTGATTTTGCATTATCCTTAATTTATGGACATGAGTGTAGTTTTGTTAAACGTTTTTTAGTAGTTTAAAAGATAACTACTGTGAGGTATTGGGATATTGCACGAATATCTGAGGAAGTTTAAGCATTTTTGTTTTATTTGTTGTGATAATAATAAATTTTATTCACTTTTCATCGGACTTGTGCATTTAATTCATAACGAGCCTTACGCACGCAACAATATATATACTTTTGGTGCGGCCGATTGCAACCAAAAAGGGAGGCGCACATCTACATGTTATGGCAGTCCTATATGCAAAATTTAAAAGTTCTGAGGGTACTCATTTTTGAGTTAGGCGCTATACGTATGTACGTACGTACAGACGTCATAAAAACAAATCCCTTCTCAATCCATTTTAAAGGAATTTTATTAATCCGTTTGGAGAAAAACATTCCTTTATTCTGGCCTTACGTACAAGCGTTACGCCAAAACATCGTTAAATTTCATTCCATAGCGGTGTAAATTGATATTTTCATTGAAATATGACACCCGGAATTTTTCGTGATTACAATATTTCTTTTACTTCGTATAAGGAAGTAAAAAATTAAAAATAAAATCTTTCATTTGGTTGGAAAAAACTTAAAATGTAACTAAATTCTAAATTAGTATCAATAACAGAGATGTTATGACCTTGTGTTGAGAAATTAATTAGCTACACTATTCTTAATTTAACATCAATGTCGTAATCTTCACTTTTCTCATGCTTGCTTCTGTTTCTAGTTACGTGTCATCTACCGCCTCTCCCCCCTTTTTTTCTGTCATCAATTACGTGAAACGTAATTTTCTAATTATGGAATATTGTACACTGCGGGGGGGGGGAAGGAAAAAAAGGCACAGTTCTATATCTTCCGTTCTACTGGGCCGATTCATGACATTCAAATTGCTTTTTGCATGTCTCGAAAGCGCGACTTAGGATATATATTACATTTATATACAGAATTGTTCTAACATATGTATTTTGATACAAAATGAGACTTTTTTTGGAATAACATACCATTTTTTTCCATATTTCGATTCTACAACTCAAATTATGCCTAGATATTAAATTTTGTAATCTTTTGGTCAGAAATTTACAAATTTATCTCGGTGTATTTTATTCAGTTTGCGCCAAGAATAATTCACTTGGCGAACTTCTTAATTTATAGCAACCTATTTTCCTTTCCTTTTCTTATTGTGCACGAGCGGGAAAAAAAGATCATCATTCATTCTTTCAAAGAATTTTACCAAAGTGCCTAAGCCACATTTGATACTTTATCGCTTTCAACAAATATGCCAAATTTCAAAACGCGCCAATATATAAATTAGCGTACATCTTCGGAAATTCTGAATAAAAACCTGTAATTTTTTGCAGGTATGCTTAGAATTACGTCTACTTTAATATGATGGTAAAAATTTTAGAGATTATGATTCAAATTTCTTTTGATAATTTATAAAAATTATTTAAAAATACGAATTTTTAAATTAAATCGTAAAAATGCGTGAATTTTATTTGAAATGAACCTAAATTTCGAAATCTCTAAAATTTTAAAGAATTTTAGAGAAAATTTTAAAGAATTTTGTAAGAATGAAATAAGTTTAATAAAAAAGAGATATTAATCAAATTCAAGTAACATGGAAGAGCGAGATAATGCAAGACCGTATGGCATGTTGTCCGCGCTGTCCTGACCTTCCTCGATACAAAGGATGATCAAATATTACTAAGCATCCAGTATGTTCTCCAGATCTCTAACCCATTGACAATACTAGGTGAAGGGTTAGCGGGATTGGCCCGCCATCTCTCGTTAGATACTGCGGTTGATGAATTTCGGCATAGATTTGAGGGCGAATTGCAAATTTATTTAATCATTCCTCCCATTTTACTATTATATGCACAATAAATACAATTCTACTATTTGTTTTCCTTCCTGATGCAGGAACTTAAATGGCCAGTAGTGTGCATATACTTGTAGTAGAAAGCCCGGCGGTCATACGAAACGACAGCTGTTCTAGATATTATAAATTGCAATTAAAATGATTTGTGCAAAGGTGCTGCTAATTCAAACAATTACCCAGGGCGGCGGCGAGGACGCCCCTTTGCTTACTGCCCCACGGAGTTTCCCCCTTCTACTTGCCTAATTGCTTAAAGTAGAGTGCAATGAAGGAAAATCACTGGCGGTACACTTCTTATGAGCCACCGCTAGCTCAATCAATAAAGGTGATTTAAACAATAAAATGTTAATTCGCATGTATCTCTTTGTACACAGCATTTCTTGTATAGATCTTTCCATCACTTTTAAGCTCGCCTTGCAGAGGACCATCCAGTATTTTTAATTTTACTTCCGTTCTTTCACGAACTCTTGAACAGGCAACATAAAGTTGACCGTGTCCAAATGCAGGCTCAGGTAAAAAAAAATGCCAACACGCTTAAGCATTTGTCCCTGAGACTTATGGATGGTCATAGCATAGGCAAGTGTTACAAGAAATTGTCTACGTCTCAATTGAAACGGCAACCCTGTGCTGTGGCAACTTCACCCCATTGGCTAGTACAATTACGCAAACAACCAATAAACTATCGGCGACAAACAGACACTTAAGGCGCATATAATAAAGATATTTATTTATTTCATTTTATTTGTTTTTTCATCGTTGCCGGTTTTTGCCGGTTGCATATTTCCGAATTCTATTATATATAGATGTTAAATTTATTTATTAAATGTTAAATGCACGTGCTGTTGTATTTTTAATTTTTCCGGCTTAGCTCTCTAATAATATTCGTCATGCGCTGCACTGCGCAGGGAATAAAACAGTTTACAGTTACGCAAGCAACCAATAAACTATCGGCGACAAACACTTAAGCCGCTTATATATATATAGATATATAAAAGAAGACAATTCCGTCACTAATCTTCTCTGGTATTCAGTAAGAATGCATTCATATTCCTCAAGATATGTATGGTTAAACATACATATATAAAGACTACTCTGCTTTTGCGAAAGAACACAAAATCTTAGAAAACAGAGCTCGGAGAGCTTTTATATTCAAACAAAATAAAGATAGAAAATTTTAATTCTGAATAAAAATCTCCCCTTCTCCTCCGGATCGTCAATTATACAAGCTCATAAGAGTATATTCGCTATTTCCCTTTTACTCTGAAAATCGAAAATTTCAAAATTTACATCATACCATTGGCCTTGAACACTGTTTTGGCTGGCAGCTCAATCAAAAACTTAAATGAAATTAGAGGACTCATTCAAATTTTTTAGCTGAATGATCACCTACATAATCTGATGCCCTAAAATGCACGTATTGCGCGGACTTGTTCTCCAAGAACTACATATTACACCCGTCTTTTTGCATAGAACTTCTTTAGGAAACATTCTGGTGTGTACGCCACATGACTTCCTTGTACGGAATATTAAATTATGCGCATTTTTTCCTGCATTTCATTTAAATTTATTTCCTCGAATTTCATTCGAAATACATTTCTGATTCAATTAATTCAGTTCTCACTTCATGACAAGGCAAAGATACATAAAAACTCATCTATATTAAAAATTGAAAGATATAGAAAAAAACAAAACACCAAATATAGTTAAAACAATAATTTTTTTTTTTTTTTTTTACAATTAAAATTACAGTTTCTACGCAAAAACAAGCAATTCCGCCAGCGGGCGAGAAGGCAGATTTTACGGTGCACAAAACTGTAAGTTCACTCTTGGTCTCACTCCGGCAAAAAGACACTGAAGGCGTAGATACTGACATAATTTGTTGTGGGCGCTATGCTGAGTCAATATACGGGATAGTTTAATTACTTAAGTGATAATCCAGAATGGATTAAGTATAATTTAATTCGCAATAATAAAAGAAGACGTTACTTTGGTTGCAAAGTTTAGTTTCTCTAGAATGGCAACAAATCCACTATTCTGCTAAGTTTCAAATGTAAACAAATATGGCCACTATGGTAAAAAAAAATTAGCATTAGCCGCACTTAAACAACTTTTAAATTATTGGTAATTCTACACCTATAACAATCATGTTAACTAAAGGCATAAAATCCTTAACCGGAAGATAAAAACAACATAATTCAATCACTTTAAAACAAAAAATGCGCAATTTACAATGCGGCCGATTGCAACCGAAAATAGAGGTGCACATCTACATGTTATAGCATACATACACATACAAAATTTCAACGTTCTGATGCTATCCGTTTTTGAGTTATGCGAGATACGTACATACATACGTACGTATATACGTACGTACACACCCCACGAAAAAATCTCTTTTGAATCCATTTTAAATCAGTTTTATAATTCGTTTGGAGGAAAAGAGGCCTTTAAATACAGATGTCACGCAAAAACATCGTTAAATTGCATTCGATAGCGGTCAAAATGAATATTTTCGTTGAAATATGATACACGAAATTTTTCGAGATTACAATACTTCCTTTTTACTTCATATAAGGATGTAAAAAAATTACGCTTATCCGCATTTAAAGAACTTTTAAACTGTTGATAATTCTACGCTTATAACATGCAGATTAACGCATAAAAACCTTAACCGGAAGATGAGAACAATATAATTCAATCATTTTTAAAACAATAAATGTAGATTTTACAAACATATAAGAATAAAGAAATTGAGCTCACTGAGCCGAGTAATAGAGCGGATATATATATATATATATATATATACGTATATTTATATACTTTTGGTACGGCCGACTGCAACCGACAAGGAGGTGCACATCTACATGCTATAGCAGCCCCACATACAAAATTTCAACGTTCTGAGACTATCTGTTTTTGAGTTATGCGAGATACGTACCTACAGACGCCACGAAAAAAATCTCTTCTGAATCCATTTTAAATGTGTTATAATTCGTTTGGAAAGAAAGAGTCCTTTATTCTGTCCTTATGTGCAGATGTCACAGAAAAACATCGTTAAATTGCATTCGATAGCGGTCAAAATGAATATTTTCGTTGAAATATGGTACCCGGAATTTTTTGTGATTATAATACTACCTTTACTTCGTACAAGGAAGTCAAAAAAAAAAAAAAAAAAGAAAAAAGAAAAAAAGAAAAAAAAAAAAAAGAAAGTTGGGATGAAGATAAAAGATGAAGATAACTTAAAATGTGTTTTCCTCCATCCACACGTGAATGGAGGCTAAAATCCTAAACGTGCATGATTTTTTATTAAAATTCTGAAATTCCGGGGGGAAAAAAAAAAAAAAAAAAAAAAACTGAAAGGTTTCAGATTTTAATTTAAGTCTAACTGAACTTTTTTTTAACGTTTTGTGTGTTACCTTTATTTATTAAATATCATGTTCTTGGCGCTTGAATTATAAAAGTCAGTTCAATAGCAATGTCGCAACATAATTTTAAAATGAACATATCTTTAGAATTTCCGATACATAATTCCGAGCACTAGAGATAGAAAAAGTTCCTCCCGCCCCCGTAGAGTGTTGCCAATGCTTGCTTCTAAATCGTTGAGTTTGTTATAAAAAATTCGTTAAAGTTTTACAAAATATGAAATCGATAATAAAACAAATTCCAAATTTCAAATTTGGTCTTCCACATGCCCATATTCGTAGGCGGATTATGTCATTCAAAATTCGATGGCTCTATCACAATGCGAGAAATATACATACATTTATGCAGATATTTCATTATTTAATTTCTTCAAATATAATGCAGGACTGTAACATTTGGTGGCAATAGTTTGAAAAGAGGTTTGCCGTTTACAGTCATTTGACGCGAAATCGCAAAACGAAAATAATAGTCCTTCAGTGACAAAGCCCCTTTGGACTAAAAAATAGGCGTTTACTCGAAGGTATCCAGTGAGTTTGTTATATTCGATTTTCCTACCCTTTGAAGATTCACTATAGTGATATAAAATAGCATAAGTATACAGGAAATCGGACGAGATTAAAAAATATTTTTGCATCCGAATATCTGTCGGACGCACTAACCGGAGTTTAACTCAGTTATTTCGATAGTTTTTCAGAAATGGAATACAAATTTAACTTCGGATTTGTGTGCACATTGTATTAACAATATTTGAATTCTATATTAATATTATTCGCTCCATAATAGCATTACATTATTTTAATTTTGTTTAAAACTTTTACTATTTACTTTGTAATTTTGAATTATGAAAAATTAACGGTTTTGTCAATAGATGGCGTGTTGAAGCTTTTCTCAGTCTTGATGAATGCTTAATTTAAAAATAAAATTTTTTTTCTTTCTAAATTCAAATTATTAAAGATTGAAGTTATAAAAAACATTTACATCTTTCTCTTAATAATATATGTACACAGACACAGATTTTTTTAAATTAGCAGTTTATCTAGTTATGGAATCAAAAACGCGCTCAACTGATAATTGTTTCGGCTGCTTTTTCAAAACACCTTAAGGATTATCAGCTCAATTGAATCTAATTACTTTTCTATTTGCTTCCTTAATATCTGGATTAATATCTGGTTGTAACGAAAGTTTTCCGCCAAGAAACATTCTTAATAAAGTTAGCAAAAAAGAACATGAAAGCCATAAAAAAGAACATGAAAGCCATAAAAAAGAACTTGACAGCCATAAAAAAGAACACGAAAGCCATAAAAAAGAACATAAAAGCCATACCTTAAGTGCGAGTAGTAATCACCACTCAAATCTATGACTTTCTGCTAACGTTTTGATAGTTTTTCAAAGCCTTCGGCCCCAAAACAGATCACTCTCATTTCGGATGTCCTGCGCAGAATGGAAGATAGCACCAGCAAGATGTAGCTGCAGGTAAGAAGAAAGGTAGAAGTCCGAAGGAACGATGTCGGGGTTATGTGGTGGGTGTGGCAAAAGATCCCATTCGAGTCCGCACAGAGTTCAGCCGGTGAATGCAGATACATGTGGTCTTGCATCTTGATGGAATATTGCCTTTTTGGGCCGGAACTCAGTTCGACGTTTTCCTTGACAGCAGCGTTAACACGGATTAGCGTCTCGCTATACACCTTACTGTCGAGGGTTTTATTTATTTTTTTTTCAGGTTCTCTCTGTAGATAATACCACGACAATCCCCCCCCCCCCAGATACAAAGTATGATCTTTCTGTTAGTCAAATTGCGCTTTGCGACGCTGCCGACGGGCTCTGTCCTTATGTGCTTGGTCAGCTCATGCATCATCCAGCGACTGAACTCGTACGCCAAGTTTATGTGGGCACTAACATTAAACTCCTTAGCAAGCTCTCGAGTGGTTGCCAACTGATCGTCTTCTACAAGTTCTCGCAACATCAGTAGGCCGGCCAGAGCGCTCTGCTTTTTGAACGTCATAGTCCTTGTTTTTGAACTTTCGGCGCCAAACCTTCACAATGTCATATGATGCAACAGTAGTACCTAAAACTACACCACATGATTTGGTGACATTCTCTAGCTGACTTTTTGCAACAGAACTGGAAGTAAATGATGGTTCTAATCTGGTAGCATGATAGCTGCATTTCAGACACCTTGTTGATGATAACGATATTATTTTACAAATTTCAGAACACAGTGTTCTAAAGCAAGTCTCTGTTTCGCCAAAAATCGTTTGACAAAATTTGATTAAATACGCCAGCGCGAACTGTTTGCGCAGACGATATTTGCGGTGGCGAGAAACTTTCGTTAAAACCAGATACCTTGGTGTGTGCATTTATGTATGAATTCCGCTTCAGTAATTTACAAAATGTTTTTTCTTTACGATTAGACAGTTATCCACTATCAAAAGATTTAAAAACTCACATTTTCATTCGTATAAATACTAATGCTAATAAAACAAAGAGCACTTTAAATGAGATTAGAATACACAGAAAAAGTGCTTTTAAAAGAATATTCCTGCGCGAACTGTTTGCGCAGACGATATTTGCGGTGGCGAGAAACTTTCGTTAAAACCAGATACCTTGGTGTGTGCATTTATGTATGAATTCCGCTTCAGTAATTTACAAAATGTTTTTTCTTTACGATTAGACAGTTATCCACTATCAAAAGATTTAAAAACTCACATTTTCATTCGTATAAATACTAATGCTAATAAAACAAAGAGCACTTTAAATGAGATTAGAATACACAGAAAAAGTGCTTTTAAAAGAATATTCCTGATAGGA
Organism: Stegodyphus dumicola; assembly: GCF_044657685.1. NCBI lineage: Eukaryota > Metazoa > Arthropoda > Arachnida > Araneae > Eresidae > Stegodyphus > Stegodyphus dumicola. Next base: position 15,359,609 of record NC_140779.1, read on the forward strand.
ACACGTTTACACGTAACTTTGGATTATTAATAAATTAATTTTATATAAAAATTTTCATTTATATTCCAAGCAATTTCATTGATGATACTAAATTTTTCAAAGATGGGGCGGAAAATTACACTCACTTGAGTGCCAAGGAAATAATGCATTAAGTGAACCATGAGGTAGTTTAAGTATGACAAAAGTATTTTTCAGATTACAAATTCTGAATTAAAAACAAGGTAGAATAGGAAACTATTACTGTTAAAAAACTGTATTAGTCAGCCAAAAAATAAAATTATACTTAAGGGTATAATTTATTTTGTCCTCATCGATTCCATAATATATTACAAATTATTTAAAAAAGTTTCAAAATGGTTAATAAACTGTTCTAAAAGTTTTCAGAGTTCTCAAGATTATAAAAAAAATTAGGATATAATATTTCGGCCATTTTTGTAACATTCTTTTACACAGTAAAAGGTACATACAGTGTCTCACAAAAGTGATGGGACACTTGTGCTTTACGAAAGGAAACTGTAGTAAAATAAATTAAAAAAACATGTAAAAATTTTTTGTGGGTGTGTTTCATACTTAAATTTAGTAACAATTATTACATAACATACATTTTCTCAAAATATTAAAAGAGTAATTTAATAAAAATACAATTGTTTAGAACGGAGCAAAAAATGGCTCACATAAGTGATGGGACACTTACTTTTCCATCAAATATTTATCCAAAAATTTTACTTCTCAAAATGTTTTAATATTTTGTTGGATTTCCTTTTATTTTTAAAACGTGATTTAATCTTCTTGGGATGGATTCGACTAATTTTTTTGTGATTTCTGGAGTGATTTTACCCCATTCTTCTTGAAGCAATGATTTTAATTGTTGTTTTGAAGAAATGGTGTGTTTGCAAATTCTTGATTTCAATTCTTGCCAAATATTCTCTATGGGATTTAAGTCTGGATATTGTGGTGGTGTTTTTATTATTTCAGTACAGTTATACAGCAGCCAGAGTCTAACGTTCAAAGCAGTGTGCTTGGGGTCATTGTCCTGGTAAAATTTAAAATCGTTATGAAGGGTCAATTTTCGTGCTAAAGACTTCAAATTTTGATTTAAAATGTCAATATACTTGTACTGATCCATCATACTGTGAATAAAAACAAGATCACCAATTCCAGCGGACGACAGATACCCCCATACCATTACTCTTCCTCCACCATGTTTTACTGTTGGCACCAAGTTCTGTTTGCGAAATTCTTTCCTGGGTTTTCTCTACACCAAGATTCTACCGTCAGAACCAAATATATTAAATTTACTCTCATCAACAAATATAACTTCATTCCAGTAATCAGAGTTCTTATTTGTGTTGGATTTTGCGAAAGCCAGTCTGAGTTTTCTATTCTTTTCACTTACGAAGAATTTTTTCCTGGCTGCTCTACCGTGATATCCAGTACATCGAATTACTCTTCTAATAGTCTCAGGATTAACAATTACTCCATATAATGCTTGTAAATCAGCAGCAACTTTAGAAACACTCATTTTTGATTTTTTTTAAATATTTCGAACGATAATTCGCTTTAATCCATTGGATAGCTTTGATGGTCGGCCAGGTCTTCTTTTATCCTGAATCATATGATTCTTTTTATATCGTTTAATGATATTGAAAACTGTTGAATGACTCATGTTAACTATTTCAGCAGTTTCTCTAATAGATTTTTCACGTTCAATATGCAAATTAATAACTAATTTTCGAATTACAGGCAACGTTTCTTTTCGTTTAGCATTCATGGCTGCACAGAGCTAAAAAACACAAAAATTCGAAAACAAACAGGAGAGAAAGACTGCAGACGATTTTATAAATGATTGCCAATTGCTTTTGAGTAAAAATAAAAACCCAAAAAAATATTTTTATTGTAGTACGTACTAGTAGTATCTAATGGTGTCCCATCACTTATGTGAGCCATTTTTTTGCTCCGTTCTAAACAGTTGTATTTTTATTAAATTATTATTTTAATATTTTGAGAAAATGTATGTTATGTAATAATTGTTACTAAATTTAAGTAGGAAACACACCCACAAAAAATTTTTACATGTTTTTAATTTATTTTATTACAGTTTCCTTTTGTAAAGCACAAGTGTCCCATCACTTTTGTGAGACACTGTACTTGTAATATACTGTAAGATTCCTAGAACGTTCTAAGATCGTGTCATTCGTGTTACGTGCATGCAAAACACTTCTACACAGTAAGACTAAGTGGTGCATATTATAACGTTGCTAGAATCTATGCTTTGATCAGTTGGATCGTAAAAAACCAATACTTTTCGGAAAATCTCTCAAAGAATGATCATATTAAATCATTTTAGACAACTGTTTCTGCAGGCGTTCATTTTGTAAATAGGATGAAGCCTTTCCATTTAATAAGCATACCATTTAAGAGATTATCTGAATGTGAAATCAAACTTCTTCTATCTTTATCGTATACGATAAACGCATTTATATACCGGATGACCCAAAAGTTCGTTAATATTTGAAAATTCAATAATGCACGGAATGATGTAGGTAGAGAGGTAAAAATTGACACATGCTTGAAATGACATGGTGTTTTATGGAAAGAAAAAAAAAATCCGAAAGGTTTCAGATTTTAAATTACGTCAAAAGGGGCGGTTTTTTAACGTTTTGTGCGTTATCTTTATTATATACCATTTTCTACTTACTCAAACCATAAAATTCAGTTCAAGAACAATATCACAAAAGAATTTTAAAATGAGCATATCTTTAGAATTTCCGATACAGTCTCGCATGCTGGAGATAAAAATTTTTTTCGTACAGTGTTGCCATAGCTTCCTTTGAAATCGTTAAGTTTTTTTAATCAAAAATTTGTTGAAGTGTTACAAAATATGAAATCGATAATGAAACAAATTTCAAATTCAAATTAAGGCTTTGACATGCCTATATTCTATGGAAGATTACGTTATTCAAATTTTGATGGCTCTAGGTAACGTTGTTTTATCACAATGCAAGAAACATACATGCATTCATGCAGATTCTTTATTTAATTTCTTTAAATATAATACAGAGGGATAATATTTGGTGGCAACAATTTGAAAAGTAATTCGCCGTTTATAGTTTTCAACTCAAAATGCCAAAACGAAATGAATAGTCCTTCAGGGCAAATTGACCGGTTTGGACTAAAAAAAAGTCAGCATACGGCGCTGGGCAGCATACTATCAGCGACGCCGCGTGAGAATCGCATATGAAATGAGCTGTAATGAGAGAAAGAATCATTCCTTTCATGACTTTGTTACTTTTCTATCCTCGCCTCCGACTGTTAATCACGGTGTGGTGTAGATTTATCACATCAATCATGATCAGACCCTTTTTCTTCGAGGAAATGCGCTGTTCTGCTATTCAAACTGTCAGTGTGACGGGTGCAAGGTACGCTGATATATTACAGAATTGCATCATCCTTAGTCTGGCGGATAAAGACCTGTTGGAAGGTATGTCTTTCACGCAGGATGGCGCTCCACCCCATATTGCTACACGTGTGAAAGATCTTTGTTCACATCTTTGGTGAGGATCACATGCTGAGCCGCCACTTCTGCCATCCTTGGCCTCACAGGTCCCCAGATCTCAATCTGCATGATTATTGGTTGTGGAGTTACCTGAAATTGCAAATCTATCCCCGTCGCCCGACCTCATTAGGGATGCTAAAAGGCAACATCCAATGGCGATTTCTCACCGTACCTTTATAGATATGGTGTACAGTGTTCACAACATTGTCCCGCGACTACAGGTATTGTTGATGAATGACAGCTGACATGTTGAACATTTGTTATAAAGAACGTAGTCTTTGCTAAAAATCAATTATTACATTAATTATTGGTTTTGTTATCATATTAAGCACCCTCATTGGCCGTTTTAAAGCACTTACTTTTACTTTCAATAAAACCCCATGATATTTCAACCATGTGTGTCAACTTTTATCTCTACCCTACATTATTCAGTGAATTATTGAATTTTCAAATGTTAACGGACTTTTGGGTCACCCGGTATATTACACCAGTTTACAATTAAAGTGAAAACAAATTTTAATATTGCATAACTATAATATTTAAAAATATGTCTAAAATTAATCGGATATGAGAAAACAAACAAATGAGATATCAAATATGAGAAAACAAACGAATGAGAAATCAGATATGAGAAAACAAATTTTAAAATAAAACGTAAATTTTATTTTATAGAAAAAAAATATTCCTGAAAATAATATGGCAAAATTATTAAGATAATAACATTTGACTGTCAAATTCGACAAAAGTATTTGGCTTGTAGCTTTTAAGATAGCAAGAATACATTTCAAACATTGAAAATATGAACTTTTCGTGTTCCTTTAGGAAATTTTTAAATGCAACCGAAATTTATTACTATCGTTTACACAGTGAACTTCTCTTAAGGCTCTTTTTTATAAACATTTCGATGTTTTTGTATTGTACTAATATTTGGGTGTTTGGATCGTATTCACTGATCAGCTAGTGATCACTCATCTTAGCTAGTGTTTAACACCTTGATGGTAGTCACAGCCATGCTAAAGCATAAACGACTCATCGAACAACTGGTCTTTGAAAGTTGGAAGTATAAAAATATTTCGAAAGATTTTTTACAAGCTCCAATAGCTTTAAGTTTTTCAAACTTATGACTAAATATACATTTTTAAATTATAATTTCATACTTATTCACACATATGATTCCAATCTTTCTAAAACTTTTCATTTTATTGTTCACAATTGTAATTCTATGCTTATCACCATTACTGCCCGAAATCTTCCAAGACTCCGAAAAGTTCCGGGGGTGGTTAATAAAAAAAGTCCGAAAGCTTTCCGATTTTACATATGCTCCAAGGGGCATTTTTTTAACGTGTTTAATTTATTTAATAAATAAAGTTAACGCACAAAACGTTCTTCGCACTTAACCCATACAGTTTAATTCAATAGCAGTATCACAAAATAATTCAAAAAGAGCATATCTTATTTAGAATTTCTGATACACAGTTTAGCGCTCTGGAGATAAAAATATTCCTCCCCCCCCATACAGTGTTGCTATTGCTCACTTTAAAATCGTTAAGTTTGTAAATCAAAAATTCGTTAAAGTTTTACAAAATACGAAATGGATAATAAAACAAATTCCAAATTTGAGCTTCCAGATGCTCATACTCGAGGACAACGTTATTCAAAATTTGATATTTCTAGGTACCGTTGTTTTCTCCGAGTGCGAGAAACTTACATACATTCATGCAGGTTCTTCATTATTTAACTTCTTTACATGTAATAAGGGCTCTAATATTTGGTGGCAACAATTTGAAAAGTGAAACACCGTTTATAGTAAACCAACGCAAAATGCCAAAACGAAATAGCTCTTCCGAGGATATTGTTCCTTTCGGCTAAAACTGTCACTCGCTGCCAAATCGAGTGAATACGAAAGGTGGTTGAGAACGAGGACTGTTTCCCCCCCCTTGAAACTGCAGTCTTGTGAGCGGGCTCTTTCTGTGCATCAAGAAATCTTTCTCTTTCTATTGTTCTGGTCGAGATTCATGACATCAAAAAAAAAAAAAAAAAAAAAAAAAAAAAAATTGGAAATTTAGTGATGCAGAAACAAATTCCCTGTGAATAATGCCATGAGCATCAAATAAAAGGCAATGAATATCGTTCTTACTTCTGCTGTTCACATTCTCACTTTCTTCGGTGTTAGCGAATCATCACCCACTCATTCTGCACTTAGTTTCAGGTTCGTATTGATAAACCAAGTTTCATCAGCAGTCATGATTTTTTCCAGACCAGAATTGTTACCGTTTTCATTTCAATCAAGTCGTGGCAGGCGTTCATGAGCTGCTATTTTTGCTCCGGAGTCAAGGCTTGTAAGAAAAACTTTACACACATTTTTCTCTTCACCAAAATATTTCTGAGAATGGCTTGAACATGTTGATTTAGACATGTTCTGCAATAGATCTGCATGATATGACGGTCAGTTTTCTGACGTTCACAAATTTTTCCAGCCATGTTTCACACAAGAAAAACCACAAAAACATTGATGCAGCCAACTAGTTCACTGCGATATAAATCCCAGTAGAACAATAAATCTTCGGCGGCCACTGAAGAATCTGTCCGTTTAAAATCAAAATAGAATTGTTAATATGGGAGACAACTTCGATTTGACGTCCAAATGACACTAAAATTGCAAAATTAAAGAATTGTTAATATGGAAGACAACTTCGATTTGACGTCCAAATGACACTAAAATTGCAAAATTAAAGAATTGTTAATATGGAAGACAACTTCGATTTGACGTCCAAATCACACTAAAATTGCAAAATTAAAGAATTGTTAATATGGAAAACAACTTCGATTTGACGTCCAAATGACACTAAAATTGCAAAATTAAAGAATTGTTAATATGGAAGACAACTTCGATTTGACGTCCAAATGACACTAAAATTGCAAAATTAAAGAATTGTTAATATGGAAGACAACTTCGATTTGACGTCCAAATGACACTAAAATTGCAAAATTAAAGAATTGTTAATATGGAAGACAACTTCGATTTGACGTCCAAATGACACTAAAATTGCAAAATTAAAGAATTGTTAATATGGAAGACAACTTCGATTTGACGTCCAAATGACACTAAAATTGCAAAATTAAAGAATTGTTAATATGGGAGACAACTTCGATTTGACGTCCAAATGACACTAAAATTGCAAAATTAAAGAATTGTTAATATGGAAGACAACTTCGATTTGACGTCCAAATGACACTAAAATTGCAAAATTAAAGAATTGTTAATATGGGAGACAACTTCGATTTGACGTCCAAATGACACTAAAATTGCAAAATTAAAGAATTGTTAATATGGGAGACAACTTCGATTTGACGTCCAAATGACACTAAAATTGCAAAATTAAAGAATTGTTAATATGGAAGACAACTTCGATTTGACGTCCAAATGACACTAAAATTGCAAAATTAAAGAATTGTTAATATGGAAGACAACTTCGATTTGACGTCCAAATGACACTAAAATTGCAAAATTAAAGAATTGTTAATATGGAAGACAACTTCGATTTGACGTCCAAATGACACTAAATGTGCAAAATTAAAGAATTGTTAATATGGAAGACAACTTCGATTTGACGTCCAAATGACACTAAAATTGCAAAATTAAAGAATTGTTAATATGGAAGACAACTTCGATTTGACGTCCAAATGACACTAAAATTGCAAAATTAAAGAATTGTTAATATGGAAGACAACTTCGATTTGACGTCCAAATGAGACTAAAATTGCAAAATTAAAGAATTGTTAATATGGAAGACAACTTCGATTTGACGTCCAAATGAGACTAAAATTGCAAAATTAAAGAATTGTTAATATGGAAGACAACTTCGATTTGACGTCCAAATGACACTAAAATTGCAAAATTAAAGAATTGTTAATATGGAAGACAACTTCGATTTGACGTCCAAATGACACTAAAATTGCAAAATTAAAGAATTGTTAATATGGAAGACAACTTCGATTTGACGTCCAAATGACACTAAAATTGCAAAATTAAAGAATTGTTAATATGGAAGACAACTTCGATTTGACGTCCAAATGACACTAAAATTGCAAAATTAAAGAATTGTTAATATGGAAGACAACTTCGATTTGACGTCCAAATGACACTAAAATTGCAAAATTAAAGAATTGTTAATATGGAAGACAACTTCGATTTGACGTCCAAATCACACTAAAATTGCAAAATTAAAGATTTGTTAATATGGAAAACAACTTCGATTTGACGTCCAAATGACACTAAAATTGCAAAATTAAAGAATTGTTAATATGGAAAACAACTTCGATTTGACGTCCAAATGACACTAAAATTGCAAAATTAAAGAATTGTTAATATGGAAGACAACTTCGATTTGACGTCCAAATGACACTAAAATTGCAAAATTAAAGAATTGTTAATATGGAAGACAACTTCGATTTGACGTCCAAATGACACTAAAATTGCAAAATTAAAGAATTGTTAATATGGGAGACAACTTCGATTTGACGTCCAAATGACACTAAAATTGCAAAATTAAAGAATTGTTAATATGGAAGACAACTTCGATTTGACGTCCAAATGACACTAAAATTGCAAAATTAAAGAATTGTTAATATGGGAGACAACTTCGATTTGACGTCCAAATGACACTAAAATTGCAAAATTAAAGAATTGTTAATATGGGAGACAACTTCGATTTGACGTCCAAATGACACTAAAATTGCAAAATTAAAGAATTGTTAATATGGAAGACAACTTCGATTTGACGTCCAAATGACACTAAAATTGCAAAATTAAAGAATTGTTAATATGGAAGACAACTTCGATTTGACGTCCAAATGACACTAAAATTGCAAAATTAAAGAATTGTTAATATGGAAGACAACTTCGATTTGACGTCCAAATGACACTAAATGTGCAAAATTAAAGAATTGTTAATATGGAAGACAACTTCGATTTGACGTCCAAATGACACTAAAATTGCAAAATTAAAGAATTGTTAATATGGAAGACAACTTCGATTTGACGTCCAAATGACACTAAAATTGCAAAATTAAAGAATTGTTAATATGGAAGACAACTTCGATTTGACGTCCAAATGAGACTAAAATTGCAAAATTAAAGAATTGTTAATATGGAAGACAACTTCGATTTGACGTCCAAATGAGACTAAAATTGCAAAATTAAAGAATTGTTAATATGGAAGACAACTTCGATTTGACGTCCAAATGACACTAAAATTGCAAAATTAAAGAATTGTTAATATGGAAGACAACTTCGATTTGACGTCCAAATGACACTAAAATTGCAAAATTAAAGAATTGTTAATATGGAAGACAACTTCGATTTGACGTCCAAATGACACTAAAATTGCAAAATTAAAGAATTGTTAATATGGAATACAACTTCGATTTGACGTCCAAATGACACTAAATGTGCAAAATTAAAGAATTGTTAATATGGAAGACAACTTCGATTTGACGTCCAAATGACACTAAAATTGCAAAATTAAAGAATTGTTAATATGGAAGATAACTTCGATTTGACGTCCAAATGACACTAAAATTGCAAAATTAAAGAATTGTTAATATGGAAGACAACTTCGATTTGACGTCCAAATGACACTAAAATTGCAAAATTAAAGAATTGTTAATATGGAAGACAACTTCGATTTGACGTCCAAATGACACTAAATGTGCAAAATTAAAGAATTGTTAATATGGAAGACAACTTCGATTTGACGTCCAAATGACACTAAAATTGCAAAATTAAAGAATTGTTAATATGGAAGACAACTTCGATTTGACGTCCAAATGACACTAAAATTGCAAAATTAAAGAATTGTTAATATGGGAGACAACTTCGATTTGACGTCCAAATGACACTAAAATTGCAAAATTAAAGAATTGTTAATATGGGAGACAACTTCGATTTGACGTCCAAATGACACTAAAATTGCAAAATTAAAGAATTGTTAATATGGAAGACAACTTCGATTTGACGTCCAAATGACACTAAAATTGCAAAATTAAAGAATTGTTAATATGGAAGACAACTTCGATTTGACGTCCAAATGACACTAAATGTGCAAAATTAAAGAATTGTTAATATGGAAGACAACTTCGATTTGACGTCCAAATGACACTAAAATTGCAAAATTAAAGAATTGTTAATATGGAAGACAACTTCGATTTGACGTCCAAATGACACTAAAATTGCAAAATTAAAGAATTGTTAATATGGAAGACAACTTCAATTTGACGTCCAAATGACACTAAAATTGCAAAATTAAAGAATTGTTAATATGGAAGACAACTTCGATTTGACGTCCAAATGACACTAAAATTGCAAAATGAAAGAATTGTTAATATGGAAGACAACTTCGATTTGACGTCCAAATGACACTAAAATTGCAAAATGAAAGAATTGTTAATATGGAAGACAACTTCGATTTGACGTCCAAATGACACTAAAATTGCAAAATGAAAGAATTGTTAATATGGAAGACAACTTCGATTTGACGTCCAAATGACACTAAAATTGCAAAATTAAAGAATTGTTAATATGGAAGACAACTTCGATTTGACGTCCAAATGACACTAAAATTGCAAAATTAAAGAATTGTTAATATGGAAGACAACTTCGATTTGACGTCCAAATGACACTAAAATTGCAAAATTAAAGAATTGTTAATATGGGAGACAACTTCGATTTGACGTCCAAATGACACTAAAATTGCAAAATTAAAGAATTGTTAATATGGGAGACAACTTCGATTTGACGTCCAAATGACACTAAAATTGCAAAATTAAAGAATTGTTAATATGGGAGACAACTTCGATTTGACGTCCAAATGACACTAAAATTGCAAAATTAAAGAATTGAAAATATGGGAGACAACTTCGATTTGACGTCCAAATGACACTAAAATTGCAAAATTAAAGAATTGTTAATATGGGAGACAACTTCGATTTGACGTCCAAATGACACTAAAATTGCAAAATTAAAGAATTGTTAATATGGAAGACAACTTCGATTTGACGTCCAAATGACACTAAAATTGCAAAATTAAAGAATTGTTAATATGGAAGACAACTTCGATTTGACGTCCAAATGACACTAAAATTGCAAAATTAAAGAATTGTTAATATGGAAGACAACTTCGATTTGACGTCCAAATGACACTAAAATTGCAAAATTAAAGAATTGTCAATATGGAAGACAACTTCGATTTGACGTCCAAATGACACTAAAATTGCAAAATTAAAGAATTGTCAATATGGAAGACAACTTCAATTTGACGTCCAAATGACACTAAAATTGCAAAATTAAAGAATTGTTAATATGGAAGACAACTTCGATTTGACGTCCAAATGACACTAAAATTGCAAAATGAAAGAATTGTTAATATGGAAGACAACTTCGATTTGACGTCCAAATGACACTAAAATTGCAAAATGAAAGAATTGTTAATATGGAAGACAACTTCGATTTGACGTCCAAATGACACTAAAATTGCAAAATGAAAGAATTGTTAATATGGAAGACAACTTCGATTTGACGTCCAAATGACACTAAAATTGCAAAATTAAAGAATTGTTAATATGGAAGACAACTTCGATTTGACGTCCAAATGACACTAAAATTGCAAAATTAAAGAATTGTTAATATGGAAGACAACTTCGATTTGACGTCCAAATGACACTAAAATTGCAAAATTAAAGAATTGTTAATATGGGAGACAACTTCGATTTGACGTCCAAATGACACTAAAATTGCAAAATTAAAGAATTGTTAATATGGGAGACAACTTCGATTTGACGTCCAAATGACACTAAAATTGCAAAATTAAAGAATTGTTAATATGGGAGACAACTTCGATTTGACGTCCAAATGACAATAAAATTGCAAAATTAAAGAATTGAAAATATGGAAGACAACTTCGATTTGACGTCCAAATGACACTAAAATTGCAAAATTAAAGAATTGTTAATATGGAAGACAACTTCGATTTGACGTCCAAATGACACTAAAATTGCAAAATTAAAGAATTGTTAATATGGAAGACAACTTCGATTTGACGTCCAAATGACACTAAAATTGCAAAATTAAAGAATTGTTAATATGGAAGACAACTTCGATTTGACGTCCAAATAACACTAAAATTGCAAAATTAAAGAATTGTTAATATGGAAGACAACTTCGATTTGACGTCCAAATGACACTAAAATTGCAAAATTAAAGAATTGTTAATATGGAAGACAACTTCGATTTGACGTCCAAATGACACTAAAATTGCAAAATTAAAGAATTGTTAATATGGAAGACAACTTCGATTTGACGTCCAAATGACACTAAAATTGCAAAATTAAAGAATTGTTAATATGGAAGACAACTTCGATTTGACGTCCAAATGACACTAAAATTGCAAAATTAAAGAATTGTTAATATGGGAGACAACTTCGATTTGACGTCCAAATGACACTAAAATTGCAAAATTAAAGAATTGTTAATATGGAAGACAACTTCGATTTGACGTCCAAATGACACTAAAATTGCAAAATTAAAGAATTGTTAATATGGGAGACAACTTCGATTTGACGTCCAAATGACACTAAAATTGCAAAATTAAAGAATTGTTAATATGGAAGACAACTTCGATTTGACGTCCAAATGACACTAAAATTGCAAAATTAAAGAATTGTTAATATGGAAGACAACTTCGATTTGACGTCCAAATGACACTAAAATTGCAAAATTAAAGAATTGTTAATATGGAAGACAACTTCGATTTGACATCCAAATGACACTAAAATTGCAAAATTAAAGAATTGTTAATATGGGAAGACAACTTCGATTTGACGTCCAAATGACACTAAAATTGCAAAATTAAAGAATTGTTAATATGGAAGACAACTTCGATTTGACGTCCAAATGACACTAAAATTGCAAAATTAAAGAATTGTTAATATGGAAGACAACTTCGATTTGACGTCCAAATGACACTAAAATGTGCAAAATTAAAGAATTGTTAATATGGAAGACAACTTCGATTTGACGTCCAAATGACACTAAAATTGCAAAATTAAAGAATTGTTAATATGGAAGACAACTTCGATTTGACGTCCAAATGACACTAAAATTGCAAAATTAAAGAATTGTTAATATGGAAGACAACTTCGATTTGAACGTCCAAATGACACTAAAATTGCAAAATGAAAGAATTGTTAATATGGAAGACAACTTCGATTTGACGTCCAAATGACACTAAAATTGCAAAATGAAAGAATTGTTAATATGGAAGACAACTTCGATTTGACGTCCAAATGACACTAAATGTGCAAAATTAAAGAATTGTTAATATGGAAGACAACTTCGATTTGACGTCCAAATGACACTAAAATTGCAAAATTAAAGAATTGTTAATATGGGAAGGACAACTTCGATTTGACGTCCAAATGACACTAAAATTGCAAAATTAAAGAATTGTTAATATGGAAGACAACTTCGATTTGACGTCCAAATGACACTAAAATTGCAAAATGAAAGAATTGTTAATATGGAAGACAACTTCGATTTGACGTCCAAATGACACTAAAATTGCAAAATTAAAGAATTGTTAATATGGAAGACAACTTCGATTTGACGTCCAAATGACACTAAAATTGCAAAATGAAAGAATTGTTAATATGGAAGACAACTTCGATTTGACGTCCAAATGACACTAAAATTGCAAAATGAAAGAATTGTTAATATGGGAGACAACTTCGATTGACGTCCAAATGACACTAAATGTGCAAAATTAAAGAATTGTTAATATGGAAAACAACTTCGATTTGACGTCCAAATGACACTAAAATTGCAAAATTAAAGAATTGTTAATATGGAAGACAACTTCGATTTGACGTCCAAATGACACTAAAATTGCAAAATTAAAGAATTGTTAATATGGAAGACAACTTCGATTTGACGTCCAAATGACACTAAATGTGCAAAATTAAGAATTGTTAATATGGAAGACAACTTCGATTTGACGTCCAAATGACACTAAAATTGCAAAATTAAAGAATTGTTAATATGGAAGACAACTTCGATTTGACGTCCAAATGACACTAAAATTGCAAAATTAAAGAATTGTTAATATGGAAGACAACTTCGATTTGACGTCCAAATGACACTAAAAATTGCAAAATTAAAGAATTGTTAATATGGGAGACAACTTCGATTTGACGTCCAAATGACACTAAAATTGCAAAATTAAAGAATTGTTAATATGGAGACAACTTCGATTTGACGTCCAAATGACACTAAAATTGCAAAATTAAAGAATTGTTAATATGGAAGACAACTTCGATTTGACGTCCAAATGACACTAAAATTGCAAAATTAAAGAATTGTTAATATGGAAGACAACTTCGATTTGACGTCCAAATGACACTAAAATTGCAAAATTAAAGAATTGTTAATATGGAAGACAACTTCGATTTGACGTCCAAATGACACTAAAATTGCAAAATTAAAGAATTGTTAATATGGAAGACAACTTCGATTTGACGTCCAAATGACACTAAAATTGCAAAATTAAAGAATTGTTAATATGGAAGACAACTTCGATTTGACGTCCAAATGACACTAAAATTGCAAAATTAAAGAATTGTTAATATGGAAGACAACTTCGATTTGACGTCCAAATGACACTAAAATTGCAAAATTAAAGAATTGTTAATATGAAGACAACTTCGATTTGACGTCCAAATGACACTAAAATTGCAAAATTAAAGAATTGTTAATATGGAAGACAACTTCGATTGACGTCAAATGACACTAAATGTGCAAAATTAAAGAATTTTTAATATGGAAGACAACTTCGATTTGACGTCCAAATGACACTAAAATTGCAAAATTAAAGAATTGTTAATATGGAAGACAACTTCGATTTGACGTCCAAATGACACTAAAATTGCAAAATTAAAGAATTGTTAATATGGAAGACAACTTCGATTTGACGTCCAAATGACACTAAAATTGCAAAATTAAAGAATTGTTAATATGGAAGACAACTTCGATTTGACTTCCAAATGACACTAAAATTGCAAAATTAAAGAATTGTTAATATGGAAGACAACTTCGATTTGACGTCCAAATGACACTAAAATTGCAAAATTAAAGAATTGTTAATATGGAAGACAACTTCGATTTGACGTCCAAATGACACTAAAATTGCAAAATTAAAGAATTGTTAATATGGAAGACAACTTCGATTTGACGTCCAAATGACACTAAAATTGCAAAATTAAAGAATTGTTAATATGGAAGACAACTTCGATTTGACGTCCAAATGACACTAAATTGCAAAATTAAAGAATTGTTAATATGGAAGACAACTTCGATTTGACGTCCAAATGACACTAAAATTGCAAAATTAAAGAATTGTTTAATATGGAAGACAACTTCGATTTGACGTCCAAATGACACTAAAATTGCAAAATGAAAGAATTGTTAATATGGAAGACAACTTCGATTTGACGTCCAAATGACACTAAAATTGCAAAATGAAGAATTGTTAATATGGAAGACAACTTCGATTTGACGTCCAAATGACACTAAAATTGCAAAATTAAAGAATTGTTAATATGGAAGACAACTTCGATTTGACGTCCAAATGACACTAAAATTGCAAAATGAAAGAATTGTTAATATGGAAGACACTTCGATTTGACGTCCAAATGACACTAAAATTGCAAAATTAAAGAATTGTTAATATGGAAGACAACTTCGATTTGACGTCCAAATGACACTAAAATTGCAAAATTAAAGAATTGTTAATATGGAAGACAACTTCGATTTGACGTCCAAATGACACTAAAATTGCAAAATTAAAGAATTGTTAATATGGGAAGACAACTTCGATTTGACGTCCAAATGACACTAAAATTGCAAAATTAAAGAATTGTTAATATGGAAGACAACTTCGATTTGACGTCCAAATGACACTAAAATTGCAAAATTAAAGAATTGTTAATATGGGAGACAACTTCGATTTGACGTCCAAATGACACTAAAATTGCAAAATTAAAGAATTGTTAATATGGAAGACAACTTCGATTTGACGTCCAAATGACACTAAAATTGCAAAATTAAAGAATTGTTAATATGGAAGACAACTTCGATTTGACGTCCAAATGACACTAAAATTGCAAATGAAAGAATTGTTAATATGGAAGACAACATCGATTTGACGTCCAAATGACACTAAAATTGCAAATTAAGAATTGTTAATATGGAAGACAACTTCGATTTGACGTCCAAATGACACTAAATGTGCAAAATTAAAGAATTGTTAATATGGAAGGACAACTTCGATTTGACGTCCAAATGACACTAAAATTGCAAAATTAAAGAATTGTTAATATGGAAGACAACTTCGATTTGACGTCCAAATGACACTAAAATTGCAAAATTAAAGAATTGTTAATATGGAAGACAACTTCGATTTGACGTCCAAATGACACTAAATGTGCAAAATTAAAGAATTGTTAATATGGAAGACAACTTCGATTTGACTTCCAAATGACACTAAAATTGCAAAATTAAAGAATTGTTAATATGGAAGACAACTTCGATTTGACGTCCAAATGACACTAAAATTGCAAAATTAAAGAATTGTTAATATGGAAGACAACTTCGATTTGACGTCCAAATGACACTAAAATTGCAAAATTAAAGAAATTGTTAATATGGAAGACAACTTCGATTTGACGTCCAAATGACACTAAAATTGCAAAATTAAAGAATTGTTAATATGGAAGACAACTTCGATTTGACGTCCAAATGACACTAAAATTGCAAAATTAAAGAATTGTTAATATGGAAGACAACTTCGATTTGACGTCCAAATGACACTAAAATTGCAAAATTAAAGAATTGTTTATATGGAAGACAACTTCGATTTGACGTCCAAATGACACTAAAATTGCAAAATGAAAGAATTGTTAATATGGAAGACAACTTCGATTTGACGTCCAAATGACACTAAAATTGCAAAATGAAGAATTGTTAATATGGAAGACAACTTCGATTTGACGTCCAAATGACACTAAAATTGCAAAATTAAAGAATTGTTAATATGGAAGACAACTTCGATTTGACGTCCAAATGACACTAAAATTGCAAAATGAAAGAATTGTTAATATGGGAAGACAACATCGATTTGACGTCCAAATGACACTAAAATTGCAAAATTAAAGAATTGTTAATATGGAAGACAACTTCGATTTGACGTCCAAATGACACTAAAATTGCAAAATTAAAGAATTGTTAATATGGAGACAACTTCGATTTGACGTCCAAATGACACTAAAATTGCAAAATTAAAGAATTGTTAATATGGAAGACAACTTCGATTTGACGTCCAAATGACACTAAAATTGCAAAATTAAAGAATTGTTAATATGGAGACAACTTCGATTTGACGTCCAAATGACACTAAAATTGCAAAATTAAAGAATTGTTAATATGGAAGACAACTTCGATTTGACGTCCAAATGACACTAAAATTGCAAAATTAAAGAATTGTTAATATGGAAGACAACTTCGATTTGACGTCCAAATGACACTAAAATTGCAAAATGAAAGAATTGTTAATATGGAAGGACAACATCGATTTGACGTCCAAATGACACTAAAATTGCAAAATTAAAGAATTGTTAATATGGAAGACAACTTCGATTTGACGTCCAAATGACACTAAAATGTGCAAAATTAAAAGAATTGTTAATATGGAAGACAACTTCGATTTGACGTCCAAATGACACTAAAATTGCAAAATTAAAGAATTGTTAATATGGAAGACAACTTCGATTTGACGTCCAAATGACACTAAAATTGCAAAATTAAAGAATTGGTTAATATGGAAGACAACTTCGATTTGACGTCCAAATGACACTAAATTGCAAAATTAAAGAATTGTTAATATGGAAGACAACTTCGATTTGACGTCCAAATGACACTAAAATTGCAAAATTAAAGAATTGTTAATATGGAAGACAACTTCGATTTGACGTCCAAATGACACTAAAATTGCAAAATTAAAGAATTGTTAATATGGAAGACAACTTCGATTTGACGTCCAAATGACACTAAAATTGCAAAATTAAAGAATTGTTAATATGGAAGACAACTTCGATTTGACGTCCAAATGACACTAAAATTGCAAAATTAAAGATTGTTAATATGGAAGACAACTTCGATTTGACGTCCAAATGACACTAAAATTGCAAAATTAAAGAATTGTTTAATATGGAAGACAACTTCGATTTGACGTCCAAATGACACTAAAATTGCAAAATTAAAGAATTGTTAATTATGGAAGACAACTTCGATTTGACGTCCAAATGACACTAAAATTGCAAAATTAAAGAATTGTTAATATGGAAGACAACTTCGATTTGACGTCCAAATTGACAACCTAAAATTGCAAAATGAAGATTGTTAATATGGAAGACAACTTCGATTTGACGTCAAATGACACTAAAATTGCAAAATTAAAGAATTGTTAATATGGAAAGACAACTTCGATTTGACGTCCATTATGACACTATAAATTGCAAAAAGAAAAGAATTGTTAATATGGAAGGACAACTTCGATTTGACGTCCAAATGACACTAAAATTGCAAAATTAAAGAATTGTTTAATAT